>NC_041390.1:247960669-248160135 GCF_002162155.2 Triticum dicoccoides | reverse complement strand
CAGGGGCTGTGGGTGTAACAATGGTATTGATGTCCTCATCAGACATCTTGTATATTTCGTCCAAGGCTTCATGCACTCATTATGGTGGCTTCAAAGACCTGAAATCATCACTTGTAACTCTGTTCTTGTTCCCCTTGCGCATACCATCATCTCCATGCTTGTTCTTGCTCCAATGTTCATCCTTCTCCAAGCTAGGACCTTCATTTGTAAGCAAAACAAATGTATCCAATTTAGGCAGCATCATATTCTCATGAACATTAGAATCATTACCAAGAAACGAAAGTACCTGGTAATTTAGTTGGCGTGCGCGAGCTCTAGTAATTGGTCCAGTATGTATAGCAGCAGGGGCTGTGGGTGTAACAATGGTATTGATGTCCTCATCATCCTCCCCTTCTTGAAATGAAGTTGTCCTCGACGTAAGCTCATCTTCCTCACCCAAATAAGGCTTCAAATCTGCAATGTTAAAAGTGGGACTAACCCCAAAATCTGCAGGCAGCTCAAGTTTATATGCATTATCATTTATTTTCTCTAACACCTTAAAGGGACCATCAGCCCGTGGGATGAGCTTTGATTTGCGCAAATCAGGAAATCTATCCTTACGCAAATGTAACCAAACAAGATCTCCAGGTGCAAACACAACATGTTTTCTACCCTTATCTCCAGTAAGTTTATATTTGGCATTCATACGCTCAATGTTTTCCTTAGTTAACTCATGCATTTTTAAAATCAATTCAGCACGTTGTTTAGCATCGAAATTAACCTTCTCCGAAGATGGAAGAGGCAACAAATCAATAGGTGCACGAGGTAGGAAACCATACACAACTTCAAAAGGGCACATCTTAGTAGTAGAATGCAATGAACGATTATAAGCAAATTCAATATGAGGCAAGCATTCCTCCCACATTTTCTTATTACTCTTCAAAACAGCCCTAAGCATAGTAGACAATGTTCTATTGACTACTTCAGTTTGGCCATCAGTTTGGGGGTGACAAGTAGTACTAAAAAGCAGTTTAGTCCCCAACTTAGCCCATAAACATCTCCAAAAGTGGCTAAGAAATTTAGTATCACGATCTGAAACAATAGTATTTGGCACACCATGCAAGCGAATAATTTCACGAAAGAACAAATCAGCAACATTAACAGCATCATCGCTTTTATGACATGGTATAAAGTGTGCCATTTTCGAGAATCTATCCACGACAACAAATATGCTATCCCTCCCCTTCTTTGTTCGAGGTAAACCTAAAACAAAGTCCATAGATATATCTTCCCAAGGAACACTAGGTACAGGCAAAGGCATATATTGATGAGGACATCAATACAATTGTTACACCCACAGCCCCTGCTGCTATACATACTGGACCAATTACTAGAGCTCGTGCACGCCAACTAAATTACCAGGTACTTTCGTTTCTTGGTAATGATTCTAATGTTCATGAGAATATGATGCTACCTAAATTGGATACATTTGTTTTGCTTACAAATGAAGGGCCTAGCTTGGAGAAGGATGAACATTGGAGCAAGAGCAAGCATGGAGATGATGGCATGCGCAAGGGGAACAAGAACGGAGTTACAAGTGATGATTTCAGGACTTTGAAGCCACCATAATGGGTGCATGAAGCCTTGGACGAAATATACAAGATGCCACTTCATAAATTTCGTCCCGAGGCTATTTTAGGTGCTGCGTCACCTTATTATTGGGCCAGGCCCATGTAATTTCGAAATACATAAGTATAGGCTATTTTTAGAGTCCGTATGTGAGGGGAAACAAGAGATAGGGTTGATTTCGGACCCCTCCACCAAGGGCCACGAAATTCCCCCCTCTTCCTCCATATATACAGCCCTTAGGGCATCGTTTAGACTTTGGGTTTTGTTTAGATTAAAAGTTCGCCATAGCTGCAACTTCGCGTACTTCGTTTGTGTTCAACGACCAGACAAAGGCGTCATAGAACCCCACCTTGATCAATAAAGCTTTCATCTTATATTCGCAATATCCAGATTGCAATCTTAGTTTCTTGCTTGTTCTTCATTTGCTCGCAGGAAACAGACCCTCGTGGTCAGGTTGATCGTGCTCCGGCGTGGTCAATAACCTCTCGGAGTTGGTTTAGCGATTGCTAAGGCGCGACGTCCTCGCACGTTCGTAGTCGGATCGACAAAGTCGACTTCCACCAAAGTGATATCCATCATCTCATCGAAAGATGGGATACCTCCGCCTCTATCAAGTGGTATCAGATTTCCAGGTTGCTCGGTGAGATTTTACAGTTTTTCGTAGTTTAGATCAAGTCTGTTCTTCATACCTACAGTCCACGAAAAAGCCACAAAAAAAATTAGGGTTAGTTCATCATATCTGAACCAATCTGAGCCTTTGCATAATCTTTTTAGGGTTTTGCTTTGTTGAATTTGCGGTTGCATCGTCGTGTCTAGTTGCTGGTCTTAGAGTCTAGTCTTTTAGAGTTTCGAGTTCTGGTCATAAGTTGTCACGCCGCCGCCGCACCATCATCATCGCCCCTGCCATCTACCACCACCGCTTATCCGCCACCGCTCCGAATCCGTATCCATATACCACCACCGATCCATATCCATATACTACCACCGCTACCACCACCGCTGCCATATACCACCACCATATATCCACCACTAATCCGAGTTCCTTGCATATTAGGTTTGTTTTCGAGATCCATCTAGATTCCGATTCGTGTTTCCTTGCCGGAGTAGGTTTCGGGAAAAAAATCGAAAACGCATTTTTCGAAAAAAATTCTGGCTATCCTATTTTTAGGTGTTTCTGAGTGTTTTGAGACAGGTGCCATTATAGGAAGTTTTTTTTGACCTGTTTCCAGTTTTTGGGTCCGGGCAGTCGAAAAAAAAAATTTGGTCGAAAAAAAAAAATTTCGTGCCCATCCTGTCAGTTTGACCTAGGAAGAGTTTTGAGACACTCGCCATTATAGTGATTTTTCGCAAAAAAAAAAGCAGCGCAAAAAAAAAGAGCGGAAAAAAAGAAAGAGCGAAAAAAAAATTCAGAGTGTGCTTTTCCCTTGTTTACATGCCGCGCCGTGATTTTGTTGGTGTTCTAGGCTCGCGTCTCTAGCACAGTCTAGCCTAGGACCAGCACAGTACCGTCGTTGAGCGTTTATTCAACTTTGCATCTCTGAATTGATTATTGCTGACCCTTTTTGCTACCATACTATAAGCCTTCCCAGCTCCACATACATCTACGTCGTGCGTTTGACTCTCCCTGGTAATCGCTCTATCCAAGCTTTGAGAGTTTTTGACTACAACGGTTGCCGATCACCGCCTGCTGCTGGGTAAGAACTGGTAAGAATTTGAGATTTGCTTGACGGATTTGTGATACACCACCACCACTTCTTAGTAGTCTGTAGGATCATATTCTTGTGTGTTTCTATTGCTGCTAACCATGCCAGGATCACAAGCCGACGAGATTGACTGGGAGAACTTATCGAACAAGGAGCTTCATGATAAGTTTCAGCAAATGATGACTGAACAGGTGCAAGATGTGCTGAACAATTTTGAAGAGGCCATGGAGAAGATTACTGGCCTTGAGAAGACGTTCGAAACAAAGCTTGATAACAGATTTAATGAACTGCTTGCGCGTCTTCCACCACCGGCTGCACCTGTCGCACCTCTGCAACAACAACAACTACGCCCCCTTCCGAATCAGTATGGACGAGCACAGCGTGTTCCTATTGAGCTAGGACAACATTCTGGTGCCGCTGCTACTGCTGTTGGTGCTTCTTTGGCTCCTGCTACTGCTGCTGCTGGTACCCAGTGATGAGGACATCAATACAATTGTTACACCCACAGCCCCTGCTGCTATACATACTGGACCAATTACTAGAGCTTGTGCACGCCAACTAAATTACCAGGTACTTTCGTTTCTTGGTAATGATTCTAATGTTCATGAGAATATGATGCTGCCTAAATTGGATACATTTGTTTTGCTTACAAATGAAGGGCCTAGCTTGGAGAAGGATGAACATTGGAGCAAGAACAAGCATGGAGATGATGGCATGCGCAAGGGGAACAAGAACGGAGTTACAGGTGATGATTTCAGGACTTTGAAGCCACCATAATGGGTGCATGATGCCTTGGACGAAATATACAAGATGCCACTTCATAAATTTCGTCCCGAGGCTATTTTAGGTGCTGCGTCACCTTATTATTGGGCCAGGCCCATGTAATTTCGAAATACATAAGTATAGGCTATTTTTAGAGTCCGTATGTGTGGGGAAACAAGAGATAGGGTTGATTTCGGACCCCTCCACCAAGGGCCACGAAATTCCCCCCTCTTCCTCCATATATACAGCCCTTAGGGCATCGTTTAGACTTTGGGTTTTGTTTAGATTAAAAGTTCGCCATAGCTGCAACTTCGCGTACTTCGTTTGTGTTCAACGACCAGACAAAGGCGTCACAGAACCCCACCTTGATCAATAAAGCTTTCATCTTATATTCGCAATATCCAGATTGCAATCTTAGTTTCTTGCTTGTTCTTCGTTTGCTCGCAGGAAACAGACCCTCGTGGTCAGGTTGATCGTGCTCCGGCGTGGTCAATAACCTCTCGGAGTTGGTTTAGCGATTGCTAAGGCGCGACGTCCTCGCACGTTCGTAGTCGGATCGTCAAAGTCGACTTCCACCAAAGCGAAATCCACCATCTCATCGAAAGACGGGACACCTTTGCCTCTATCAAGTTCGCTGACGTTTTTCCACAAGACGTGCCACCGGGATTACCGCCTATTCGAGGGATTGAGCATCAGATTGACTTAATTCCCGGTGCTTCACTGCCAAACCGTGCACCATACCGTACCAATCCAGAGGAGACGAAGGAGATTATGCGTCAAGTACAAGAGCTTCTCGACAAAGGTTATATACGCGAATCCCTTAGTCCTTGTGCTGTTCCTATTATTCTAGTGCCGAAAAAGGATGGTACATCACGTATGTGTGTTGATTGTAGAGGCATTAATAATATTACTATTCGTTATCGTCATCCTATTCCTAGGCTAGATGATATGCTTGATGAATTGAGTGGCTCTACAATATTCTCCAAAGTTGATTTGCGTAGTGGCTACCATCAAATTCGTATGAAATTGGGAGATGAATGGAAAACAGCATTTAAAACTAAGTTTGGATTATATGAGTGGTTAGTCATGCCTTTTGGGTTAACTAATGCACCTAGTACTTTCATGAGATTAACGAACGAAGTTTTACGTGCTTTCATTGAACGATTTGTGGTAGTTTACTTTGATGACATATTGATTTATAGCAGATCTTTGGAAGAACATTTGGAACATTTACGTGCTGTTTTATTGCTCTACGTGATGCACGTTTGTTTGGTAACCTTGGGAAGTGCACCTTTTGCACCGACCGAGTATCTTTTCTTGGCTATGTTGTTACTCCACAGGGAATTGAAGTTGATAAAGCCAAGATTGAAGCTATTGAGAGTTGGCCGCAGCCCAAAACGGTCACACAAGTGAGGAGTTTTCTTGGCCTCGCTGGATTCTATAGGCGTTTTGTGAGAGATTTCAGCACCATTGCTGCACCTCTCAATGAGCTTACAAAGAAAGATGTGCCTTTTCTTTGGGGTACTGCACAGGAAGAAGCCTTCACGGTATTGAAAGATAAGTTGACACATGCTCCTTTACTCCAACTTCTTGATTTTAATAAGACTTTTGAGCTTGAATGTGATGCTAGTGGAATTGGATTAGGAGGTGTGTTATTACAAGATGGCAAACCTGTTGCATACTTTTCTGAAAAATTGAGTGGGCCTAGTCTGAATTATTCTACTTATGATAAAGAATTATATGCTCTTGTTCGGACTTTAGAAACATGGCAACATTATTTATGGCCCAAAGAATTTGTTATACATTCTGATCATGAATCTTTGAAACATATTAAAAGTCAAGCTAAACTAAATCATAGACATGCTAAATGGGTTGAATTCATTGAGACTTTCCCTTATGTCATTAAACACAAGAAGGGAAAAGAAAATGTTATTGCTGATGCATTGTCTCGTCGCTATACTATGCTTTCACAACTTGACTTCAAAATATTTGGTTTGGAGACCATCAAAGATCAATATGTGCATGATGCTGATTTTAAAGATGTAATGCAGAATTGTAAAGAAGGAAGAATGTGGAACAAGTTTGTTGTTAACGATGGATTTGTGTTTCGTGCTAACAAGCTATGCATTCCAGCTAGCTCCGTTCGTCTTTTGTTGTTGCAGGAGGCGCATGGAGGATGATGAGGACATCAATACAATTGTTACACCCACAGCCCCTGCTGCTATACATACTGGACCAATTACTAGAGCTCGTGCATGCCAACTAAATTACCAGGTACTTTCGTTTCTTGGTAATGATTCTAATGTTCATGAGAATATGATGCTGCCTAAATTGGATACATTTGTTTTGCTTACAAATGAAGGGCCTAGCTTGGAGAAGGATGAACATTGGAGCAAGAACAAGCATGGAGATGATGGCATGCGCAAGGGGAACAAGAACGGAGTTACAAGTGATGATTTCAGGACTTTGAAGCCACCATAATGGGTGCATGAAGCCTTGGACGAAATATACAAGATGCCACTTCATAAATTTCGTCCCGAGGCTATTTTAGGTGCTGCGTCACCTTATTATTGGGCCAGGCCCATGTAATTTCGAAATACATCAGTATAGGCTATTTTTAGAGTCCGTATGTGTGGGGAAACAAGAGATAGGGTTGATTTCGGACCCCTCCACCAAGGGCCACGAAATTCCCCCCTCTTCCTCCATATATACAGCCCTTAGGGCATCGTTTAGACTTTGGGTTTTGTTTAGATTAAAAGTTCGCCATAGCTGCAACTTCGCGTACTTCTTTTGTGTTCAACGACCAGACAAAGGCGTCACAGAACCCCACCTTGATCAATAAAGCTTTCATCTTATATTCGCAATATCCAGATTACAATCTCAGTTTCTTGCTTGTTCTTCGTTTGCTCGCAGGAAACAGACCCTCGTGGTCAGGTTGATCGTGCTCCGGCATGGTCAATAACCTCTCGGAGTTGGTTTAGCGATTGCTAAGGCGCGACGTCCTCGCACGTTCGTAGTCGGATCGTCAAAGTCGACTGCCACCAAAGCGAAATCCACCATCTCATCGAAAGACGGGACACCTTTGCCTCTATCAATGCGCCTCCTGCAACAACAAAAGACGAACGGAGCTAGCTGGAATGCATAGCTTGTTAGCACGAAACACAAATCCATCGTTAACGACAAACTTGTTCCACATTCTTCCTTCTTTACAATTCTGCATTACATCTTTAAAATCAGCATCATGCACATATTGATCTTTGATGGTCTCCAAACCAAATATTTTGAAGTCAAGTTGTGAAAGCATAGTATAGCGACGAGACAATGCATCAGCAATAACATTTTCTTTTCCCTTCTTGTGTTTAATGACATAAGGGAAAGTCTCAATGAATTCAACCCATTTAGCATGTCTACGATTCAGTTTAGCTTGACTTTTAATATGTTTCAAAGATTCATGATCAGAATGTATAACAAATTCTTTGGGCCATAAATAATGTTGCCATGTTTCTAAAGTCCGAACAAGAGCATATAATTCTTTATCATAAGTAGAATAATTCAGACTAGGCCCACTCAATTTTTCAGAAAAATATGCAACAGGTTTGCCATCTTGTAATAACACACCTCCTAATCCAATTCCACTAGCATCACATTCAAGCTCAAAAGTCTTATTAAAATCAAGAAGTTGGAGTAAAGGAGCATGTGTCAACTTATCTTTCAATACCGTGAAGGCTTCTTCCTGTGCAGTACCCCAAAGAAAAGGCACATCTTTCTTTGTAAGCTCATTGAGAGGTGCAGCAATGGTGCTGAAATCTCTCACAAAACGCCTATAGAATCCAGCGAGGCCAAGAAAACTCCTCACTTGTGTGACCGTTTTGGGCTGCGGCCAACTCTCAATAGCTTCAATCTTGGCTTTATCAACTTCAATTCCCTGTGGAGTAACAACATAGCCAAGAAAAGATACTCGGTCGGTGCAAAAGGTGCACTTCCCAAGGTTACCAAACAAACGTGCATCACGTAGAGCAATAAAACAGCACGTAAATGTTCCAAATGTTCTTCCAAAGATCTGCTATAAATCAATATGTCATCAAAGTAAACTACCACAAATCGTTCAATGAAAGCACGTAAAACTTCGTTCGTTAATCTCATGAAAGTACTAGGTGCATTAGTTAACCCAAAAGGCATGACTAACCACTCATATAATCCAAACTTAGTTTTAAATGCTGTTTTCCATTCATCTCCCAATTTCATACGAATTTGATGGTAGCCACTACGCAAATCAACTTTGGAGAATATTGTAGAGCCACTCAATTCATCAAGCATATCATCTAGCCTAGGAATAGGATGACGATAACGAATAGTAATATTATTAATGCCTCTACAATCAACACACATACGTGATGTACCATCCTTTTTCGGCACTAGAATAATAGGAACAGCACAAGGACTAAGGGATTCGCGTATATAACCTTTGTCGAGAAGCTCTTGTACTTGACGCATAATCTCCTTCGTCTCCTCTGGATTGGTACGGTATGGTGCACGGTTTGGCAGTGAAGCACCGGGAATTAAGTCAATCTGATGCTCAATCCCTCGAATAGGCGGTAATCCCGGTGGCACGTCTTGTGGAAAAACGTCAGCGAACTCCTGCAAAATGTTAGTGACAGCAGGAGGCAAACTTTTAACTAAACAAATCCCAAAGTCTAAACGATGCCCTAAGGGCTGTATATATGGAGGAAGAGGGGGGAATTTCGTGGCCCTTGGTGGAGGGGTCCGAAATCAACCCTATATCTTGTTTCCCCACACATACGGACTCTAAAAATAGCCTATACTTATGTATTTCGAAATTACATGGGCCTGGCCCAATAATAAGGTGACGCAGCACCTAAAATAGCCTCGGGACGAAATTTATGAAGTGGCATCTTGTATATTTCGTCCAAGGCTTCATGCACCCATTATGGTGGCTTCAAAGTCCTGAAATCATCACTTGTAACTCCGTTCTTGTTCCCCTTGCGCATGCCATCATCTCCATGCTTGTTCTTGCTCCAATGTTCATCCTTCTCCAAGCTAGGCCCTTCATTTGTAAGCAAAACAAATGTATCCAATTTAGGCAGCATCATATTCTCATGAACATTAGAATCATTACCAAGAAACGAAAGTACCTGGTAATTTAGTTGGCGTGCACGAGCTCTAGTAATTGGTCCAGTATGTATAGCAGCAGGGGCTGTGGGTGTAACAATTGTATTGATGTCCTCATCATGATGCACGTTTGTTCGGTAACCTTGGGAAGTGCACCTTTTGCACCGACCGAGTATCTTTTCTTGGCTATGTTGTTACTCCACAGGGAATTGAAGTTGATAAAGCCAAGATTGAAGCTATTGAGAGTTGGCCGCAGCCCAAAACGGTCACACAAGTGAGGAGTTTTCTTGGCCTCGCTGGATTCTATAGGCGTTTTGTGAGAGATTTTAGCACCATTGCTGCACCTCTCAATGAGCTTACAAAGAAAGATGTGCCTTTTCTTTGGGGTACCGCACAGGAAGAAGCCTTCACGGTATTGAAAGATAAGTTGACACATGCTCCTTTACTCCAACTTCCTGATTTTAATAAGACTTTTGAGCTTGAATGTGATGCTAGTGGAATTGGATTAGGAGGTGTGTTATTACAAGATGGCAAACCTGTTGCATACTTTTATGAAAAATTGAGTGGGCCTAGTCTGAATTATTCTACTTATGATAAAGAATTATATGCTCTTGTTCGGACTTTAGAAACATGGCAACATTATTTATGGCCCAAAGAATTTGTTATACATTCTGATCATGAATCTTTGAAACATATTAAAAGTCAAGCTAAACTGAATCGTAGACATGCTAAATGGGTTGAATTCATTGAGACTTTACCTTATGTCATTAAACACAAGAAGGGAAAAGAAAATGTTATTGCTGATGCATTGTCTCGTCGCTATACTATGCTTTCACAACTTGACTTCAAAATATTTGGTTTGGAGACCATCAAAGATCAATATGTGCATGATGCTGATTTTAAAGATGTAATGCAGAATTGTAAAGAAGGAAGAATGTGGAACAAGTTTGTTGTTAACGATGGATTTGTGTTTCGTGCTAACAAGCTATGCATTCCAGCTAGCTCCGTTCGTCTTTTGTTGTTGCAGGAGGCGCATGGAGGAGGATTAATGGGACACTTTGGCGTGAAGAAGACGGAGGACGTACTTGCTACACATTTCTTTTGGCCAAAGATGAGACGGGATATTGAGCGTTTTATTGATCGCTGCACTACATGTCAAAAAGCTAAGTCACGACTCAATCCTCATGGTTTATATATGCCTTTGCCTGTACCTAGTGTTCCTTGGGAGGATATATCTATGGACTTTGTTTTAGGTTTACCTCGAACAAAGAAGGGGAGGGATAGCATATTTGTTGTCGTGGATAGATTCTCGAAAATGGCACACTTTATACCATGTCATAAAAGCGATGATGCTGTTAATGTTGCTGATTTGTTCTTTCGTGAAATTATTCGCTTGCATGGTGTGCCAAATACTATTGTTTCAGATCGTGATACTAAATTTCTTAGCCACTTTTGGAGATGTTTATGGGCTAAGTTGGGGATTAAACTGCTTTTTAGTACTACTTGTCACCCCCAAACTGATGGACAAACTGAAGTAGTCAATAGAACGTTGTCTACTATGCTTAGGGCTGTTTTGAAGAATAATAAGAAAATGTGGGAGGAATGCTTGCCTCATATTGAATTTGATTATAATCGTTCATTGCATTCTACTACTAAGATGTGCCCTTTTGAAGTTGTGTATGGTTTCCTACCTCATGCACCTATTGATTTGTTGCCTCTTCCATCTTCGGAGAAGGTTAATTTTGATGCTAAACAACGTGTGAATTGATTTTAAAAATGCATGAGTTAACTAAGGAAAACATTGAGCGCATGAATGCTAAATATAAACTTGCTGGAGATAAGGGTAGAAAACATGTTGTGTTTGCACCTGGATATCTTGTTTGGTTACATTTGCGTAAGGATAGATTTCCTGATTTGCGCAAATCAAAGTTAATGCCACGTGCTGATGGTCCCTTTAAGGTGTTAGAGAAAATAAATGATAATGCATATAAACTTGAGCTGCCTGCAGATTTTGGGGTTAGTCCCACTTTTAACATTGCAGATTTGAAGCCTTATTTGGGTGAGGAAGATGAACTTCCGCCGAGGACGACTTCATTTCAAGAAGGGGAGGATGATGAGGACATCAATACAATTGTTACACCCACAGCCCATGCTGCTATACATACTGGACCAATTACTAGAGCTCGTGCACGCCAACTAAATTACCAGGTACTTTCGTTTCTTGGTAATGATTCTAATGTTCATGAGAATATGATGCTGCCTAAATTGGATACATTTGTTTTGCTTACAAATGAAGGGCCTAGCTTGGAGAAGGATGAATATTGGAGCAAGAACAAGCATGGAGATGATGGCATGCGCAAGGGGAACAAGAACGGAGTTACAAGTGATGATTTCAGGACGTTGAAGCCACCATAATGGGTGCATGAAGCCTTGGACGAAATATACAAGATGCCAGTTCATAAATTTCGTCCCGAGGCTATTTTAGGTGCTGCGTCACCTTATTATTGGGCCAGGCCCATGTAATTTCGAAATACATAAGTATAGGCTATTTTTAGAGTCCGTATGTGTGGGGAAACAAGAGATAGGGTTGATTTCGGACCCCTCCACCAAGGGCCACGAAATTCCCCCCTCTTCCTCCATATATACAGCCCTTAGGGCATCGTTTAGACTTTGGGTTTTGTTTAGATTAAAAGTTCGCCATAGCTGCAACTTCACGTACTTCGTTTGTGTTCAACGACCAGACAAAGGCGTCACAGAACCCCACCTTGATCAATAAAGCTTTCATCTTATATTCGCAATATCTAGATTGCAATCTTAGTTTCTTGCTTGTTCTTCGTTTGCTCGCAGGAAATAGACCCTCGTGGTCAGGTTGATCGTGCTCCGGCGTGGTCAATAACCTCTCGGAGTTGGTTTATCGATTGCTAAGGCGCGACGTCCTCGCACGTTTGTAGTCGGATTGACAAAGTCGACTTCCACCAAAGCGATATCCATCATCTCATCGAAAGACGGGACACCTCCGGCTCTATCATATATAAACCATGAGGATTGAGTCGTGACTTAGCTTTTTGACATGTAGTGCAGCGAGCAATAAAACGCTCAACATCCCGTCTCATCTTTGACCAAAAGAAATGTGTAGCAAGTACGTCCTCCGTCTTCTTCACGCCAAAGTGTCCCATTAATCCTCCTCCATGCGCCTCCTGCAACAACAAAAGACGAACGGAGCTAGCTGGAATGCATAGCTTGTTAGCACGAAACACAAATCCATCGTTAACGACAAACTTGTTCCACATTCTTCCTTCTTTACAATTCTGCATTACATCTTTAAAATCAGCATCATGCACATATTGATCTTTGATGGTCTCCAAACAAAATTTTTTGAAGTCAAGTTGTGAAAGCATAGTATAGCGACGAGACAATGCATCAGCAATAACATTTTCTTTTCCCTTCTTGTGTTTAATGACATAAGGGAAAGTCTCAATGAATTCAACCCATTTAGCATGTCTACGATTCAGTTTAGCTTGACTTTTAATATGTTTCAAAGATTCATGATCAGAATGTATAACAAATTCTTTGGGCCATAAATAATGTTGCCATGTTTCTAAAGTCCGAACAAGAGCATATAATTCTTTATCATAAGTAGAATAATTCAGACTAGGCCCACTCAATTTTTCAGAAAAGTATGCAACAGGTTTGCCATCTTGTAATAACACACCTCCTAATCCAATTCCACTAGCATCACATTCAAGCTCAAAAGTCTTATTAAAATCAGGAAGTTGGAGTAAAGGAGCATGTGTCAACTTATCTTTCAATACCGTGAAGGCTTCTTCCTGTGCGGTACCCCAGAGAAAAGGCACATCTTTCTTTGTAAGCTCATTGAGAGGTGCAGCAATGGTGCTGAAATCTCTCACAAAACGCCTATAGAATCCAGCGAGGCCAAGAAAACTCCTCACTTGTGTGACCGTTTTGGGCTGCGGCCAACTCTCAATAGCTTCAATCTTGGCTTTATCAACTTCAATTCCCTGTGGAGTAACAACATAGCCAAGAAAAGATACTCGGTCGGTGCAAAAGGTGCACTTCCCAAGGTTACCAAACAAACGTGCATCACGTAGAGCAATAAAAACAGCACGTAAATGTTCCAAATGTTCCTCCAAAGATCTGCTATAAATCAATATGTCATCAAAGTAAACTACCACAAATCATCCAATGAAAACACGTAAAACTTCGTTCATTAATCTCATGAAAGTACTAGGTGCATTAGTTAACCCAAAAGGCATGACTAACCACTCATATAATCCAAACTTAGTTTTAAATGCTGTTTTCCATTCATCTCCCAATTTCATACGAATTTGATGGTAGCCACTACGCAAATCAACTTTGGAGAATATTGTAGAGCCACTCAATTCATCAAGCATATCATCTAGCCTAGGAATAGGATGACGATAACGAATAGTAATATTATTAATGCCTCTACAATCAACACACATACGTGATGTACCATCCTTTTTCGGCACTAGAATAATAGGAATAGCACAAGGACTAAGGGATTCGCGTATATAACCTTTGTCGAGAAGCTCTTGTACTTGACGCATAATCTCCTTCGTCTCCTCTGGATTGGTACGGTATGGTGCACGGTTTGGCAGTGAAGCACCGGGAATTAAGTCAATCTGATGCTCAATCCCTCGAATAGGCGGTAATCCCGGTGGCACGTCTTGTGGAAAAACGTCAGCGAACTCCTGCAAAATGTTAGTGTCAGCAGGAGGCAAAGAGGAAGGCACGTCCTCGAATGAAAATAATGCCTCTTTGCACACAAAAGCATAGCAAACAGATTTGCTGAAATCTAGCTCATCAATATCAGATTTGGTGGCAAATAAACATGCACTTTTCAATTTAATTTCAGAAACAACACTAGATGGTTTATTATTAGGCTTCATTTGTTGCTCAAATTCTTTTGCCACAATCTGATTTTCACTCTTATTCTTCTCCTGTTGTGCTTTATTAGCTCTATTAATATCATCTTTCAAAATGGAATCAGGAGTCATAGAAGCAAAGTAATATTTTTATCCTTATGAACAAGAGTATAGTGATTGTTTCTACCATGGTGTACAGAATTTTTATCAAATTGCCATGGTCTACCAAGTAATAAGGAACATGCTTGCATAGGTACCACATCACAATCAACATAATCAGCATATGTAGAGATACTAAAATGCACACGAACAGTACGTGTTACCTTAACCTTGCCGCTGTTGTTGAACCATTGGATGTAGTAAGGATGTGGATGTGGTCTTGTGGTGAGAGAAAGCTTCTCCACCATCTCCATGCTAGCCAAGTTGTTGCAGCTCCCTCCGTCTATTATGACGCGCACAGAACGTTCCTTCACAACTCCCTTGGTATGGAACAAATTGTGCCTCTGATTTTGCTCAGCTTGTGTGACCTGCACACTCAAAACACGTTGAGCAACTAAACATTCATACCTGTTAGCGTCTTCAGGAGCCATGTATTGCGTCTCATGATCAGAATCATCTCCACCATGTTCTTCACGTGTAATAAGAGCCAAAGTCTCCTCATCATAGTCACTAGCGGACTCATATCCACCATCCGCGGTAGCAATCATCACACGCGGAGATTTGCATTCTCTCGCATAATGACCTCCTCCCTTACAACGACGACAAATAATATCACTTGTGTGCCCTGTTGATGCCATGGAAGAAGAAGAACGCTGTGCAGGCCCCGCAGGTGCGCTGTTGGCAGATAATGGTGGTTGTGCCTGTTTTCTTGTATCACGGCTAGAGGTGGCACCGGATGGAGGTGCTGGTGCAGTTGAAGTAGAAGATGCACGTGGTGTCCATGATGAAGGTCGGCCTGCAGAAAAGTTAGTTCGCCCCAATGCTTGTCGATCCTGCACTTCACGTTCAGCTTTACAAGCAAGATGGAATAAACGAGTGATATTAGTATACTCCTTATAGTCTAGAATGGTCTGAATCTCTCTATTTAATCCACCCAGAAAACGTGCAAGCATAGCTTCATTCTCCTCAACAATACCACATCTAATCATGCCAGTTTGTAATTCCTGATAATATTCTTCTACAGAATTTTTCCCTTGTCTTAAACGCTGCAATTTTTGAAGCAATTCACGTTGATAATATGGTGGAACCCAACGCGTACGCATAGCAGTTTTCAAAGCAGCCCAAGTAGTTGGAATAGGATATAATCTACAATGTTTAGACCACCATACACATGCAAAACTAGTGAAAGCACAAACAGCAGCAGCAACTCGTCTCTCCTCAGGATATTGTAAACATGTAAATCGTTGTTCAGTTTCTAACTCCCAAGTAAGATATATATTGATAGAGGCGAGGGTCCCGATCTTTCGATGAGATGATGGATATCGCTTTGGTGGAAGTCGACTTTGACGATCCGACTACGAACGTGCGAGGACGTCGCGCCTTAGCAATCGCTAAACCAACTCCGAGAGGTTATTGACCACGCCGGAGCACGATCAACCTGACCACGAGGGTCTGTTTCCTGCGAGCAAACGAAGAACAAGCAAGAAACTAAGATTGCAATCTGGATATTGCGAATATAAGATGAAAGCTTTATTGATCAAGGTGGGGTTCTGTGACGCCTTTGTCTGGTCGTTGAACACAAACGAAGTACGCGAAGTTGCAGCTATGGCGAACTTTTAATCTAAACAAAACCCAAGGTCTAAACGATGCCCTAAGGGCTGTATATATGGAGGAAGAGGGGGTGGATTTCGTGGCCCTTTGTGGAGGGGTCCGAAATCAACCCTATCTCTTGTTTCCCCACACATACGGACTCTAAAAATAGCCTATACTTATGTATTTCGAAATTACATGGGCCTGGCCCAATAATAAGGTGACGCAGCACCTAAAATAGCCTCGGGACGAAATTTATGAAGTGGCATCTTGTATATTTCGTCCAAGGCTTCATGCACACATTATGGTGGCTTCAAAGTCCTGAAATCATCACTTGTAACTCCGTTCTTGTTCCCCTTGCGCATGCCATCATCTCCATGCTTGTTCTTGCTCCAATGTTCATCCTTCTCCAAGCTAGGCCCTTCATTTGTAAGCAAAACAAATGTATCCAATTTAGGCAGCATCATATTCTCATGAACATTAGAATCATTACCAAGAAACGAAAGTACCTGATAATTTAGTTGGCGTGCACGAGCTCTAGTAATTGGTCCAGTATGTATAGCAGCAGGGGCTGTGGGTATAACAATTGTATTGATGTCCTCATCATAGCCACTACGCAAATCAACTTTGGAGAATATTGTAGAGCCACTCAATTCATCAAGCATATCATCTAGCCTAGGAATAGGATGACGATAACGAATAGTAATATTATTAATGCCTCTACAATCAACACACATACGTGATGTACCATCCTTTTTCGGCACTAGAATAATAGGAACAGCACAAGGACTAAGGGATTCGCGTATATAACCTTTGTCGAGAAGCTCTTGTACTTGACGCATAATCTCCTTCGTCTCCTCTGGATTGGTACGGTATGGTGCACGGTTTGGCAGTGAAGCACCGGGAATTAAGTCAATCTGATGCTCAATCCCTCGAATAGGCGGTAATCCCGGTGGCACGTCTTGTGGAAAAACGTCAGCGAACTCCTGCAAAATGTTAGTGACAGCAGGAGGCAAAGAGGAAGGCACGTCCTCGAATGAAAATAATGCCTCTTTGCACACAAAAGCATAGCAAACAGATTTGCTGAAATCTAGCTCACCAATATCAGATTTTGTGGCAAATAAACATGCACTTTTCAATTTAATTTCAGAAGCAACACTAGATGGTTTATTATTAGGCTTCATTTGTTGCTCAAATTCTTTTGCCACAATCTGATTTTCACTCTTATTCTTCTCCTGTTGTGCTTTATTAGCTCTATTAATATCATCTTTCAAAATGGAATCAGGAGTCATAGGTGATAGAGGCGAGGGTGTCCCGATCTTTTGATGAGATGATAACTATCGATTTGGTGGAGACGACTTTGACGATCCGACTACAAACGTGCACGACGTTGCGCCTTAGCAATCGCTAAACCAATCTCCTGAGGTTACTGACGATGCCGGAAGCACGGTCAGCCTGACCACGAAGGTTTATTCCTGCAAGTAATCGAAGAACGAGCAAGAATATGATAAAGCAATCTGAATATTGCAAATATATATGAGGTATTGATAATGGTGGGGATCCGTAAGCGGTCTTGGTCTGGTCGTTGGACACAAACGAAGTACACGAAGTTGCGTTGGCTAACTTTTAACTAAACAAATCCCAAGGAAAAGCTACTAGATGGATCTACTTATATAGGAGCAAGGGGTGGCGGCCAAGGAGGTGGGAGGACGTCCCAAGGCAGCCTAAAACTAAATCTAGGTCGTACAAGGCCAATGGGCCCAAGTGGAGGTGATGTAACACCTTTGGACTTGTAGTTTGAGTCAGATTCTGCTGCAGCATCAGATTGTTTCATCCACAACTCAACGCTCCAGATGAATTTAAAGGTGATTCCAATTGGGTTGGAAAGCGAACGAAATCTAGTTTCCAACAAAAAAAGAATCACCCAATTCAGAGTCCGTATGAAAAACTTGTGTGCGTTTTGAGTCAGGTATGTCTGTGCAGTCCGAATCTGAATCCAGAACGTGAGAGACTTGGACTCTATCTTCTCTTGGGCCAAAAGTGACGTGAAAGAACTTTTTGGACAGCAAATAAACATCTCTTTCTTCCTTATCTTCATATGTGGATTGTACAAATGTCCCATACACCTGCAATTAGATAAAACACAAAAGTGTGTGAAGTATTTTTGTTCTGGATAACATAAATAGATTATTGAATAGTTTGCACTAGAAATCACCTGACAAATATGCATATATGCAATATTTTTGGTCATATCCAAGGTAGTCATGTCCTCATCATCCTCCCCTTCTTGAAAATAAAGCCGTCCTCGGCGTTGCTTAATCTGAAATGTGGCTAACAACAGAGACAAGGTGTACATGTTGTATATGTATATGTCATCCATTTTTACTTCCCTTGATTTTTGCATATATGACACATGAATAGATGAGTAACTTGCATAGTTCATAAAATCTAAAGCCAAAAAATTAGCACAAGAAGTAGAAGGCATGAAAATATTGCAACTCAGTTTGCACATATAAGTGAAGCTCTTATTCATTTCAAAAGATTGACAATGTTCATCATTAAACCATCCCAACATTGGTGAATAAACCTTACTTGCATCAAATTTACATGCTACAACATGCTTAAATAAGCAAACATGCAATAAGTCATTCAACACAGAATCATCACCAAGATTAGAGGTCATATCAAAATGATTAAACATTGGTTCTTTTGCATCAATAGTTAATTCAATGGGTGCACTCAAAATTGTTGGTATTTCAGTTGTTTGATCACATGGCAAAGTCAAATTATCAACGTAGTCCTCTAAAATAGGTGGTGTGATCAAAGTAGTGGGTAGCTCATCAGATGGTGCATTCAAATTGACAAGGCATTCATCATTCTCATGTAGAGACGGAAGATCAGTACCTTTGTCATTACCTCTTATGATCAACTCAGATGATGTAGCCACTCTCGGGGGCGATGTGTCACATGGTGGAGGTGATGTAGTCCTGACAACAACGGATGTGGTTGTCATAGTATGCCTAGTAGTTGAAGGAACAATCATATCAACTCTTGGAATGTGCACCGTGCGCTTGTTCTCCTCGTGGCCAAAACGTCGTTTTATTTCCTGTTCAGCTTTGTAAGCAAGATGAAACAAATGGTCCATAGGATAACACTCTTCATGAATTAGTATCTCTTGAATATCACGGTTTAATCCTCCCCAAAATCTATCCATAAAATCATCTTCACTTTCTTCTAAAGAGGAATGCAACAAGGTAGTTTGTAAATCATCATAATATTTTGTTACAGTTTCACTACCTTGTTTTAAGTGTTGCAACTTCTTAATCATGTCACGAGTATAATAAGCAGGGACGAAAGTATGTCGCATGGCAAGTTTCAAATCATCCCAAGTAGTAGGTATATAATCAGGGTGTAATCGACAATATTCACTCCACCAAACCAAAGCATAACCAGTGAAAGAACCAACCGCAACCTTAACCTTTTTATGTTCATCGAAATTATGGGAAGCAAATATATTTTTTATGTCAAACTCCCATTCAATATATAAAGCAGGTTTAAAACGACCATTAAATGGTGGTATAGATACATTAACCTGATCATGTGCATTTGGATGTTTGTGCACCTCTCGTGACGGTTGTGGTATTTGCAAAGGTGGTGGCACGTCTCCCGCGATCGACAAAGCCCATGAATTGACTCTGGATCCTGTCATGATTAGTAGAACAAGAAACAAAACCCAAAAATAATGTTCCTATAACTACTAGGATGTGGTGGTAAAACGCTCACAGTAAAGCAAATATCAATGTCTTACAAGTTCTTACCATGCAGCAGGCGGTGATCGGCAACCAGCGGTGTCAAGTAACTCCGAATATTGAGTAAAGCGATTGCCAGGGGAGCGTACGTATACACGGTGTAGAAATATGTGGAGCTGGGTTGGCTATATATGGTAGCAAAAGATTAGCAATAATCAATTCAAAGATGCAATGTTGAATAAACGCTCAACGACGGTACTGTGCTGGTCCTAGGCTAGACCGTACTAGAGACACGAGCCTAAAACACTAATGAGGTCACGGCGTAGCACAACTAGCATCAATGAAGGATACTAAGTAGCTCTTGACAGCAAGATATAAGTGAATATCACAACGGCAGTGAAGATAATGATGAAAAACAACTGCCAAGCAGGATATACAACAACTCTCTCTCCAACTTTCCTCTTGAAAAGTTTAAGACAATTTTCTGATAAATTCTTTCAAAGAATGCTATTAACTCAAGCTTTCCAATGCAAAAAGAATCACTCAATTCCGAGTTGATATGAGGAGTCAAAGAATTCTAAAACTGGCCTGAAAAATTGGAACAAGCTGTGTTCATGAACTTCGGAGGGCAAAAAGACCTATTTAGAAGCCGATTTTGAGGTGTCAAATATTGAACTAGCTTCTGCAACTATTTAGATGTGGCTCGTCGCTAGCTTCAATTTGAGTACTCACGGAGCCAAAACGGACTTCGTATGAGGAAGATACACCTGTTTTACTGAACAGTGCGCAAAACAGATTCCAATCCGAATTCAGGTACGAGATTGATTCTAGATAGATCCAATTTTTTTTCTTCTCTCTTTTTTTTCTCACGCTTTTTTTTTTCTTTTCTCTCTTTTTCTTTTTTCCTTTTTTCTCTTTTTTTCTCTATCTTTTTTTTTCAATACAAACTAGATAAGATGCAGATTGGATCAGGCGAAGATGTGAATGACCTCAACTATGATTATGACAATGAACAGTGCATAGCACGTGGTGGAAATTAATAGATGGGATGGTGGACAGCGGAAGGGATAATGATGCAGCGGCGGCGTGACTAATGTGAACAGAACTCGAAACTCTAAAGGAACTAGACGCTAAGACCAGCAACTTACACGACGATGCAACCGATAATTCAACTATGCAAGCAATGAATAGAAAATTGCAAAGGCTCAGACTGGCTTGGATAAAGGATGAACAGATCTAACTTTTTTTTGTGTGGCTTTTTCTTGGACAATAGGTAAGAAAATAAATCTAATCTAGGAAAACTGGAAATTCTCACCGAGCAACCTGAAAACGGATACCACTTGATAGAGGCGAGGGTGTCCCGATCTTTCGATGAGATGATAACTATCGATTTGGTGGAGACGACTTTGACGATCCGACTACAAACGTGCACGACGTTGCGCCTTAGCAATCGCTAAACCAATCTCCTGAGGTTACTGACGATGCCGGAAGCACGGTCAGCCTGACCACGAAGGTCTATTCCTGCAAGCAATCGAAGAACGAGCAAGAATATGATAAAGCAATCTGAATATTGCAAATATATATGAGGTATTGATAATGGTGGGAATCCGTAAGCGGTCTTGGTCTGGTCGTTGGACACAAACGAAGTACACGAAGTTGCGTTGGCTAACTTTTAACTAAACAAATCCCAAGGAAAAGCTACTAGATGGATCTACTTATATAGGAGCAAGGGGTGGAGGCCAAGGAGGTGGGAGGACGTCCCAAGGCAGCCTAAAACTAAATCTAGGTCGTACAAGGCCAATGGGCCCAAGTGGAGGTGATGTAACACCTTTGGACTTGTAGTTTGACTCGGATTCTGCTGCAGCATCAGATTGTTTCGCCCACAACTCGACGCTCCGGACGAATTTGAAGGTGATTCCAATTGGGTTGGAAAGTGCACGAAATCTAGTTTCCAACAAAAAAAGAATCACCCAATTCGGAGTCCGTATGAAAAACTTGTGTGCGTTTTGAGTCAGGTGTGTCTGTGCAGTCCGAATCTGAATCCAGAACGTGAGAGACTTGGACTCTATCTTCTCTTGGGCCAAAAGTGACGTGAGAGAACTTTTTGGACAGCAAATAAACATCTCTTTCTTCCTTATCTTCATATGTGGATTGTACCCATAATTCAACTATGCAAGCAATGAAAAGAAAATTGCAAAGGCTCAGACTGGCTTGGACCAAGGATGAATAGATCTAACTCTTTTTTGTGGCTTTTTCTTGGACAATAGGTAAGAAAATAAATCTAATCTAGGAAAACTGGAAATTCTCACCGAGCAACCTGAAAACTGATACCACTTGATAGAGGCGAGGGTGTCCCGATCTTTCGATGAGATGATAACTATCGATTTGGTGGAGACGACTTTGACGATCCAACTACAAACGTGCACGACGTTGCGCCTTAGCAATCGCTAAACCAATCTCCTGAGGTTACTGACGATGCCGGAAGCACGGTCAGCCTGACCACGAAGGTCTATTCCTGCAAGCAATCGAAGAACGAGCAAGAATATGATAAAGCAATCTGAATATTGCAAATATATATGAGGTATTGATAATGGTGGGGATCCGTAAGCGGTCTTGGTCTGGTCGTTGGACACAAACGAAGTACACGAAGTTGCGTTGGCTAACTTTTAACTAAACAAATCCCAAGGAAAAGCTACTAGATGGATCTACTTATATAGGAGCAAGGGGTGGCGGCCAAGGAGGTGGGAGGACGTCCCAAGGCAGCCTAAAACTAAATCTAGGTCGTACAAGGCCAGTGGGCCCAAGTGGAGGTGATGTAACACCTTTGGACTTGTAGTTTGAGTCGGATTCTGCTGCAGCATCAGATTGTTTCGTCCACAACTCAACGCTCCGGACGAATTTGAAGGTGATTCCAATTGGGTTGGAAAGTGAACGAAATCTAGTTTCCAACAAAAAAAGAATCACCCAATTCGGAGTCCGTATGAAAAACTTGTGTGCGTTTTGAGTCAGGTATGTCTGTGCAGTCCGAATCTGAATCCAGAACGTGAGAGACTTGGACTCTATCTTCTCTTGGGCCAAAAGTGACGTGAGAGAACTTTTTGGACAGCAAATAAACATCTCTTTCTTCCTTATCTTCATATGTGGATTGTACAAATGTCCCATACACCTGCAATTAGACAAAACACAAAAGTGTGTGAAGTATTTTTGTTCTAGATAACATAAATAGATTATTGAATAGTTTGCACTAGAAATCACCTGACAAATATGCATATATGCAATAGTTTTGGTCATATCCAAGGTAGTCATGTCCTCATCAATAGGAAGCAAAGTAATATTTTTATCCTTATGAACAAGAGTATAGTGATTGTTTCTACCATGGTGTACAGAATTTTTATCAAATTGCCATGGTCTAACAAGTAATAAGGAACATGCTTGCATAGGTACCACATCACAATCAACATAATCAGCATATGTAGAGATACTAAAATGCACACGAACAGTACGTGTTACCTTAACCTTGCCGCTGTTGTTGAACCATTGGATGTAGTAAGGATATGGATGTGGTCTTGTGGTGAGAGAAAGCTTCTCCACCATCTCCATGCTAGCCAAGTTGTTGCAGCTCCCTCCGTCTATTATGACGCGCACAGAACGTTCCTTCACAACTCCCTTGGTATGGAACAAATTGTGCCTCTGATTTTGCTCAGCTTGTGTGACCTGCACACTCAAAACACGTTGAGCAACTAAACATTCATACCTGTCAGCGTCTTCAGGAGCCATGTATTGCGTCTCATGATCAGAATCATCTCCACCATGTTCTTCACGTGTAATAAGAGCCAAAGTCTCCTCATCATAGTCACTAGCAGACTCATATCCACCATCCGCGGTAGCAATCATCACACGCGGAGATTTGCATTCTCTCGCATAATGACCTCCTCCCTTACAACGACGACAAATAATATCACTTGTGTGCCCTGTTGATGCCATGGAAGAAGAAGAACTCCGTGCAGGCCCAGCAGGTGCGCTCTTGGCAGATAATGGTGGTTGTGCCTGTTTTCTTGTATCACGACTGGAGGAGGCACCTAATTGAGGTGCTGGTGCAGTTGAAGTAGAAGATACACGCGTTGTCCATGATGACGGTCGGCCTGCAGAAAAGTTAGTTCACGCCAATGCTTGTCGATCCTGCACTTCACGTTCAGCTTTACAAGCAAGATGGAATAAACGAGTGATATTAGTATACTCCTTATAGTCTAGAATGGTCTGAATCTCTCTATTTAATCCACCCAGAAAACGTGGAAGCATAGCTTCATTCTCCTCAACAATACCACATCTAATCATGCCAGTTTGTAATTCCTGATAATATTCTTCTACAGAATTTTTTCCTTATCTTAAGCGCTGTAATTTTTGAAGCAATTCACGTTGATAATATGGTGGAACCCAACGAGTACGCATAGCAGTTTTCAAAGCAGCCCAAGTAGCGGGAATAGGATATAATCTACAATGTTCAGACCACCATACACATGCAAAACTTGTGAAAGCACAAACAGCAGCAGCAACCCATCTCTCCTCGGGATATTGTAAACATGTAAAACGTTGTTCAGTTTCTAACTCCCAAGTAAGATATATATCAGGAACATATCTACCCTCAAATGGTGGAATATTCAATTTCAGTTTAGGAATATGGACATCATCTCGTACTTGAGGTGGTGGTGCGGGCCTACCATTACGAATATATACCTGAGGTCGACCTGGTGGTGGTGGTGCTGGTGGCTGCACGTAGTTCGGATTTTGATCAACCTCATCCTTATAATCTCCCACATAATCATCATCCTCCTGGGTACCAGCAACAGCAGTAGCAGGAGCCAAAGAAGCACCAACAACAGTAGCAGCGGCACCAGAATGTTGTCCTGGCTCAATAGGAACACGCTGTGCTCGTCCATACTGATTCGGAAGGGGCGTAGTTGTTGTTGTTGCAGAGGTGCGACAGGTGCAGCCGGTGGTGGAAGACGCGCAAGCAGTTCATTAAATCTGTTATCGAGCTTTGTTTCGAACGTCTTCTCAAGGCCAGTAATCTTCTCCATGGCCTCTTCAAAATTATTCAGCACATCTTGCACCTGTTCAGTCATCATGTGCTGAAACTTATCATGAAGCTCCTTCTTCGATAAATTCTCCCAGTCAATCTCGTCGGCTTGTGATCCTGGCATGGTTAGCAGCAATAGAAACACACAAGAATATGATCCTACAGACTACGAAGAAGTGGTGGTGGTGTATCACAAATCCGTCAAGCAAATCTCAAATTCTTACCAGTTCTTACCCAGCAGCAGGCGGTGATCGGTAACCGTTGTAGTCAAAAACTCTCAAAGCTTGGATAGAGCGATTACCAGGGAGAGTCAAACACACGACGTAGATGTATGTGGAACTGGGAAGGCTTATAGTATGGTAGCAAAAAGGGTCAGCAATAATCAATTTAGAGATGCAAAGTTGAATAAACGCTCAACGACGGTACTGTGCTGGTCCTAGGCTAGACTGTGCTAGAGACGCGAGCCTAGAACACCAACAAAATCACGGCGCGGCACGTAAACAAGGGAAAAGCACACTCTGAATTATTTTTTTCGCTCTTTTTTTTGCGCTCTTTTTTTTGCGCTGTTTTTTTTTTGCGAAAAATCACTATAATGGCGAGTGTCTCAAAACTCTTCCTAGCTCAAACTGACAGGATGGGCACGAAATTTTTTCGACCAATTTTTTTTTTCGACTGCCCGGACCCAAAAACTGGAAACGGGTCAAAAAAAACTTCCTATAATGGCACCTGTCTCAAAACACTCAGAAACACCTAAAAATAGGATAGCCAGAATTTTTTTCGAAAAATGCGTTTTCGAAAAATTTTGGGCCTAAACGGAGCGTGGCTACCCGACTGTTTTTTTTTTCCGAAACCTACTCCGGCAAGGAAACACGAATCGGAAACTAGATGGATCTCGAAAACAAACCTAATAAGCAAGGAAATCGGATTGGTGGTGGATATATGGTGGTGGTATATGGCAGCGGTGGTGGTAGCGGTGGTAGTATATGGATATGGATCGGTGGTGGTATATGGACACGGATTGGTGGTGGTATATGGATACGGATTCGGAGCGGTGGTGGTAGATGGCAGGGGCGATGATGATGGTGCGGCGGCGGCGTGACAACTTATGACCAGAACTCGAAACTCTAAAAGACTAGACTCTAAGACCAGCAACTAGAAACGACGATGCAACCGCAAATTCAACAAAGCAAAACCCTAAAAAGATTATGCAAAGGCTCAGATTGGTTCGGATATGATGAACTAACCCTAATTTTTTTTGTGGCTTTTTCGTGGACTATAGGTATGAAGACAGACTCGATCTAAACTACGAAAAACTGTAAAATCTCACCGAGCAACCTGAAAATCTGATACCACTTGATAGAGGCGGAGGTGTCCCGTCTTTCAATGAGATGATGGATTTCGCTTTGGTGGAAGTCGACTTTGACGATCCGACTACGAACGTGCGAGGACGTCGCGCCTTAGCAATCGCTAAACCAACTCCGAGAGGTTATTGACCACGCCGGAGCACGATCAACCTGACCACGAGGGTCTGTTTCCTGCGAGCAAACGAAGAACAAGCAAGAAACTGAGATTGCAATCTGGATATTGCGAATATAAGATGAAAGCTTTATTGATCAAGGTGGGGTTCTGTGACGCCTTTGTCTGGTCGTTGAACACAAACGAAGTACGCGAAGTTGCAGCTATGGCGAACTTTTAATCTAAACAAAACCCAAAGTCTAAACGATGCCCTAAGGGCTGTATATATGGAGGAAGAGGGGGGGGATTTCGTGGCCCTTGGTGGAGGGGTCCGAAATCAACCCTATCTCTTGTTTCCCCACACATACGGACTCTAAAAATAGCCTATACTTATGTATTTCGAAATTACATGGGCCTGGCCCAATAATAAGGTGACGCAGCACCTAAAATAGCCTCGGGACGAAATTTATGAAGTGGCATCTTGTATATTTCGTCCAAGGTTCATGCACACATTATGGTGGCTTCAAAGTCCTGAAATCATCACTTGTAACTCCGTTCTTGTTCCCCTTGCGCATGCCATCATCTCCATGCTTGTTCTTGCTCCAATGTTCATCCTTCTCCAAGCTAGGCCCTTCATTTGTAAGCAAAACAAATGTATCCAATTTAGGCAGCATCATATTCTCATGAACATTAGAATCATTACCAAGAAACGAAAGTACCTGGTAATTTAGTTGGCGTGCACGAGCTCTAGTAATTGGTCCAGTATGTATAGCAGCAGGGGCTGTGGGTGTAACAATTGTATTGATGTCCTCATCATCCTCCCCTTCTTGAAATGAAGTCGTCCTCGACGGAAGTTCATCTTCCTCACCCACATAATGCTTCAAATCTGCAATGTTAAAAGTGGCACTAACCCCAAAATCTGCAGGCAGCTCAAGTTTATATGCATTATCATTTATTTTCTCTAACACCTTAAAGGGACCATCAGCACGTGGCATTAGCTTTGATTTGCGCAAATCAGGAAATCTATCCTTACGCAAATGTAACCAAACAAGATCTCCAGGTGCAAACACAACATGTTTTCTACCCTTATCTCCAGCAAGTTTATATTTAGCATTCATACGCTCAATGTTTTCCTTAGTTAACTCATGCATTTTTAAAATCAATTCAGCACGTTGTTTAGCATCAAAATTAACCTTCTCCGAAGATGGAAGAGGCAACAAATCAATAGGTGCACGAGGTAGGAAATCATACACAACTTCAAAAGGGCACATCTTAGTAGTAGAATGCAATGAACGATTATAAGCAAATTCAATATGAGGCAAGCATTCCTCCCACATTTTCTTATTATTCTTCAAAACAGCCCTAAGCATAGTAGACAATGTTCTATTGACTACTTCAGTTTGTCCATCAGTTTGGGGGTGACAAGTAGTACTAAAAAGCAGTTTAGTCCCCAACTTAGCCCATAAACATCTCCAAAAGTGGCTAAGAAATTTAGTATCATGATCTGAAACAATAGTATTTGGCACACCATGCAAGCGAATAATTTCACGAAAGAACAAATCAGCAACATTAACAGCATCATCGCTTTTATGACATGGTATAAAGTGTGCCATTTTCGAGAATCTATCCACGACAACAAATATGCTATCCCTCCCCTTCTTTGTTCGAGGTAAACCTAAAACAAAGTCCATAGATATATCCTCCGAAGGAACACTAGGTACAGGTAACGGCATATATAAACCATGAGGATTTAGTCGTGACTTAGCTTTTTGACATGTAGTGCAGCGAGCAATAAAACGCTCAACATCCCGTCTCATCTTTGGCCAAAAGAAATGTGTAGCAAGTACGTCCTCCGTCTTCTTCACGCCAAAGTGTCCCATTAATCCTCCTCCATGCGCCTCCTGCAACAACAAAAGACGAACGGAGCTAGCTGGAATGCATAGCTTGTTAGCACGAAACACAAATCCATCGTTAACGATGGACTTGTTCCACATTCTTCCTTCTTTACAATTCTGCATTACATCTTTAAAATCAGCATCATGCACATATTGATCTTTGATGGTCTCCAAACCAAATATTTTGAAGTCAAGTTGTGAAAGCATAGTATAGCGGCGAGACAATGCATCAGCAATAACATTTTCTTTTCCCTTCTTGTGTTTAATGACATAAGGGAAAGTCTCAATGAATTCAACCCATTTAGCATGTCTACGATTCAGTTTAGCTTGACTTTTAATATGTTTCAAAGATTCATGATCAGAATGTATAACAAATTCTTTGGGCCATAAATAATGTTGCCATGTTTCTAAAGTCCGAACAAGAGCATATAATTCTTTATCATAAGTAGAATAATTCAGACTAGGTCCACTCAATTTTTCAGAAAAGTATGCAACAGGTTTGCCATCTTGTAATAACACACCGCCTAATCCAATTCCACTAGCATCACATTCAAGCTCAAAAGTCTTATTAAAATCGGGAAGTTGGAGTAAAGGAGCATGTGTCAACTTATCTTTCAATACCGAGAAGGCTTCTTCCTGTGCGGTACCCCAAAGAAAAGGCACATCTTTCTTTGTAAGCTCATTGAGAGGTGCAGCAATGGTGCTCAAATCTCTCACAAAACGCCTATAGAATCCAGCGAGGCCAAGAAAACTCCTCACTTGTGTGACCGTTTTGGGTTGCGGCCAACTCTCAATAGCTTCAATCTTGGCTTTATCAACTTCAATTCCCTGTGGAGTAACAACATAGCCAAGAAAAGATACTCGGTCGGTGCAAAAGGTGCACTTCCCAAGGTTACCAAACAAACGTGCATCACGTAGAGCAATAAAAACAGCACGTAGATGTTCCAAATGTTCTTCCAAAGATCTGCTATAAATCAATATGTCATCAAAGTAAACTACCACAAATCGTCCAATGAAAGCACGTAAAACTTCGTTCATTAATCTCATGAAAGTACTAGGTGCATTAGTTAACCCAAAAGGCATTACTAACCACTCATATAATCCAAACTTAGTTTTGAATGCTGTTTTCCATTCATCTCCCAATTTCATACGAATTTGATGGTATCCACCATGCAAATCAACTTTGGAGAATATTGTAGAGCCACTCAATTCATCAAGCATATCATCTAGCCTAGGAATAGGATGACGATAACGAATAGTAATATTATTAATGCCTCTACAATCAACACACATACGTGATGTACCATCCTTTTTCGGCACTAGAATAATAGGAACAGCACAAGGACTAAGGGATTCGCGTATATAACCTTTGTCGAGAAGCTCTTGTACTTGACGCATAATCTCCTTCGTCTCCTCTGGATTGGTACGGTATGGTGCACGGTTTGGCAGTGAAGCACCGGGAATTAAGTCAATCTGATGCTCAATCCCTCGAATAGGCGGTAATCCCGGTGGCACGTCTTGTGGAAAGACGTCAGCGAACTCCTGCAAAATGTTAGTGACAGCAGGAGGCAAAGAGGAAGGCACATCCTCGAATGAAAATAATGCCTCTTTGCACACAAAAGCATAGCAAACAGATTTGCTAAAATCTAGCTCATCAATATCAGATTTGGTGGCAAATAAACATGCACTTTTCAATTTAATTTTAGAAGCAACACTAGATGGTTTATTATTAGGCTTCATTTGTTGCTCAAATTCTTTTGCCACAATCTGATTTTCACTCTTATTCGTCTCCTGTTTTGCTTTATTAGCTCTATTAATATCATCTTTCAAAATGGAATCAGGAGACATAGGAAGCAAAGTAATATTTTTATCGTTATGAACAAGAGTATAGTGATTGTTTCTACCATGGTGTACAGAATTTTTATCAAATTGCCATGGTCTACCAAGTAATAAGGAACATGCTTGCATAGGTACCACATCACAATCAACATAATCAGCATATGTAGAGATACTAAAATGCACACGAACAGTACGTGTTACCTTAACCTTGCCGCTGTTGTTGAACCATTGGATGTAGTAAGGATGTGGATGTGGTCTTGTGGTGAGAGAAAGCTTCTCCACCATCTCCATGCTAGCCAAGTTGTTGCAGCTCCCTCCGTCTATGATGACGTGCACAGAACGTTCCTTCACAACTCCCTTGGTATGGAACAAATTGTGCCTCTGATTTTGCTCAGCTTGTGTGATCTGCACACTCAAAACACGTTGAGCAACTAAACATTCATACCTGTCAGCGTCTTCAGGAGCCATGTATTGCGTCTCATGATCAGAATCATCTCCACCATGTTCTTCACGTGTAATAAGAGCCAAAGTCTCCTCATCATAGTCACTAGCAGACTCATATCCACCATCCGTGGTAGCAATCATCACACGCGAGAGATTTGCATTCTCTCGCATAATGACCTCCTCCCTTACAACGACGACAAATAATATCACTTGTGTGCCCTGTTGATGCCATGGAAGAAGAAGAACGCTGTGCAGGCCCCGCAGGTGCGCTCTTGGCAGATAATGGTGGTTGTGCCTGTTTTCTTGTATCACGGCTGGAGGTGGCACCGGATGGAGGTGCTGGTGCAGTTGAAGTAGAAGATGCACGTGGTGTCCATGATGAAGGTCGGCCTGCAGAAAAGTTAGTTCGCCCCAATGCTTGTCGATCCTGCACTTCACGTTCAGCTTTACAAGCAAGATGGAATAAGCGAGTGATATTAGTATACTCCTTATAGTCTAGAATGGTCTGAATCTCTCTATTTAATCCACCCAGAAAACGTGCAAGCATAGCTTCATTCTCCTCAACAATACCACATCTAATCATGCCAGTTTGTAATTCCTGATAATATTCTTCTACAGAATTTTTCCCTTGTCTTAAACGCTGCAATTTTTGAAGCAATTCACATTGATAATATGGTGGAACCCAACGCGTACGCATAGCAGTTTTCAAAGCAGCCCAAGTAGTTGGAATAGGATATAATCTACAATGTTCAGACCACCATACACATGCAAAACTAGTGAAAGCACAAACAGCAGCAGCAACTCGTCTCTCCTCAGGATATTGTAAACATGTAAATCGTTGTTCAGTTTCTAACTCCCAAGTAAGATATATATCAGGAACATATCTACCCTCAAATGGTGGAATATTCAATTTCAGTTTAGGAATATGGACATCATCTCGTACCTGAGGTGGTGGTGCAGGCCTACCATTACGAATATATACCAGAGGTCGACCTGCTGGTGGTGGTACAGGTGGCTGCACGTAGTGCTGATTTTGATCAACCTCATCCTCATAATCTCCCACATAATCATCCTCCTCCGCATCAGCAGTAGGAGCCACAGAAGTATCAACAGCAGCACCAATAGTTTGGCCAAACGCAAGAGGAACACGGCTTGCTCGGCGGAGGTCTGTTTCGCGACGTGGAGGTAGTCGTTGTTGTTGTTGTTGGAGAGGTGCGTTAGGTGCAGCGGATGGTGGTGGTGGAAGACGCGCGAGCAATTCATTAAACTTGTTATCGAGCTTTGTTTCGAACGTCTTCTCAAGGCCGGTGATCTTCTCCATGGCCTCTTCAAAATTGTTCAGCACATCTTGCACCTGTTCAGTCATCATTTGCTGAAACTTATCATGAAGCTCCTTGTTCGATAAATTCTCCCAGTCAATCTCGTCGGCTTGTGATCCTGGCATGGTTAGCAGCAATAGAAACACACAAGAATATGATCCTACAGACTACGAACAAGTGGTGGTGGTGGGTGTCACAAATTCGTCAAGCAAATCTCAAATTCTTACTAGTTCTTACCCAGCAACAGGCGGTGATCGGCAACCATTGTAGTCAAAACTCTCAAAGCTTGGATAGAGCGATTACCAGGGAGAGTCAAACGCACGACGTAGATGTATGTGGAGCTGGGAAGGCTTATAATATGGTAGCAAAAAAAAAGGTCAGCAATAATCAATACAGAGATGCAAAGTTGAATAAACGCTCAACGACGGTACTGTGCTGGTCCTAGGCTAGACTGTGCTAGAGACGCGAGCCTAGAACACTAACAAAATCACGATGCTGCACAGAAATAAGGGAGAAGCACACTCTGAATTTTTTTTTCACACTTTTTTTGTGCTCTTTTTTTTGCGCTCTTTTTTTTGTGCTCCTTTTTTTTCGAAAATCACTATAATGGCGAGTGTCTCAAGACTCTTCCCAAGTCAAGATAACAGGATAGGCACGAAATTTTTTTTCAACCAATTTTTTTTTGACTGCCCGGACCCAAAAACTGGAAATGGGTCAAAAAAACTTTCTATAACGGTGATTGTCTCAATATGCTTAGAAACCCCTAAAAGTAGGATAGCCAGAAATTTTTTTGTCAAGTGCGTTTTTGGAAAATTTTGGGCCTAAACGGAGGGTGGTTTCCAGACTTTTTTTTTCCGAAACCTACTCAGGCAAGGAAACACGAATCGGAAATTAGATGGAACTCAAAAACAAACCTAATATGCAAGGAACTCAGATTGGTGGTGGATATATGGTGGTGGTATATGGCAGCGGTGGTGGTAGCAGTGGTAGTATATGGATATGGATCGGTGGTGGTATATGGATACGGATTGGTGATGGTATATGGATATGGATTCGGAGCGGTGGTGGTAGGTGGCAGGGGCGATGATGATGGTGCGGTGGCGGCGTGACAACTTATCACCAGAACTCGAAACTCTAAAAGACTACATGCTAAGACCAGCAACTTGACGCGACGATGCAACAGCAAATTCCACAAAGCAAAATACTGAAAAGACTATGCAAAGGCTCAGACTGGTTCGGATAGGATGAACTAACCCTAATTTTTTTTGGCTTTTTCATGGACTAAAGGTATGAAGAATAGACTCGATCTAAACTATGATAAACTTTAAATTCTCACCAAGCAACCTGGCTCTGATACCACTTGATAGAGACAAAGGTGTCCCGTCTTTCGATGAGATGATGGATATCGCTTTGGTGGAAATCGACTTTGACGATCCGACTACGAACGTCCGAGGACGTTGATGAGGACATGACTACCTTGGATATGACCAAAAATATTGCATATATGCATATTTGTCAGGTGATTTCTAGTGCAAACTATTCAATAATCTATTTATGTTATCCAGAACAAAAATACTTCACACACTTTTGTGTTTTGTCTAATTGCAGGTGTATGGGACATTTGTACAATCCACATATGAAGATAAGGAAGAAAGAGATGTTTATTTGCTGTCCAAAAAGTTCTCTCACGTCACTTTTGGCCCAAGAGAAGATAGAGTCCAAGTCTCTCACGTTCTGGATTCAGATTCGGACTGCACAGACACACCTGACTCAAAACGCACACAAGTTTTTCATACGGACTCCGAATTGGGTGATTCTTTTTTTGTTGGAAACTAGATTTCGTGCACTTTCGAACCCAATTGGAATCACCTTCAAATTCGTCCGGAGCGTTGAGTTGTGGACGAAACAATCTGATGCTGCAGCAGAATCCGAGTCAAACTACAAGTTCAAAGGTGTTACATCACCTCCACTTGGGCCCATTGGCCTTGTACGACCTAGGGTTGGTTTTAGGATGCCTTGGGACGTTCTCCCACCTCCTTGGCCGCCACCCCTTCCTCCTATATAAGTAGATCCATCTAGTAGCTTTTTCCTTGGGATTTGTTTAGTTAAAAGTTAGCCATTGCAACTTCGTGTACTTCGTTTGTGTCCAACGACCAGACCAAGACCGCTTCCGGATCCCCACCATTATCAATACCTCATATATATTTGCAATATTCAGATTGCTTTATCATATTCTTGCTCGTTCTTCGATTGCTTGCAGGAATAGACCTTCGTGGTCAGGCTGACCGTGCTTTCGGCATCGTCAGTAACCTCAGGAGATTGGTTTAGCGATTGCTAAGGCGCAACGTCATGCATGTTTGTAGTCGGATCGTCAACGTCGTCTCCACCAAATCGATAGTTATCATCTCATCGAAAGATCGGGACGCCCCCGCCTCTATCAAGTGGTATCAGTTTTCAGGTTGCTCGGTGAGAATTTCCAGTTTTTCCAAGATTAGATTTATTTTCTTACCTATTGTCCAAGAAAAAGCCACAAAACAAAAGTTAGATCTATTCATCCTTTGTCCTAGCCAGACTGAGCCTTTGCAATTTTTTTTCATTGTTTGCATTATTGAATTATCGGTTGCATCGCCGTGTCGAGTTGCTGGTCTTAGTGTCTAGTCCTTTAGAGTTTCGAGTTCTGTTCACATTAGTCACGCAGCCGCTGCATCATTATCCCATCCGCTGTCCACCATCCCATCCACCAATTTCCACCATGTGCTACGCACTGTTTATTGTCATAATCATAGTTGAGGTCACTCACATCTTCGCCTGATCGAATCTGCATCTTATCTAGTTTGTCTTGGAAAGAGGGAGAAAAAGAAGATAAAGAAAAAAAGAGAGAGAAAAAAGGAAAGAAAAAAAAAGAAAAAGAGGGAGAAGAAAAAGAAAAAAAAAGCGTGAGAAAAAAAAGAGAGAAGAAAAAAAATTGGATCTATCTAGAATCAATCTCGTACCTGAATTCGGATTGGAATCTGTTTTGCGCACTGTTCAGTAAAACAGGTGTATCTTCCTCATACGACGTCCGTTTTGGATTCGTGAGTACTCAAATTGAAGATAGCGACGAGCCGCATCTAAATAGTTATAGAAGCTAGTTCAATATTTGACACCTCAAAATCGGCTTCTAAATAGGTCTTTTTGCCCTCCGAAGTTCGTGAACACAGCTTGTTCCAATTTTCAGGCCAGTTTTAGAATTCTTTGACTCCTCATATCAACTCGGAATTGAGTGATTCTTTTTGCATTGGAAAGCTTGAGTTAGTAGCATTCTTTGAAAGAATTTATCAGAAAATTGTCTCAAACTTTTCAAGAGGAAAGTTGGAGAGAGAGTTGTTGTATATCCTGCTTGGCAGTTGTTTTTCATCATTATCTTCACTGCCGTTGTGATCTTCACTTATATCTTGCTGTCAAGAGCTACTTAGTATCCTTCATTGATGCTAGTTGTGCTACGCTGTGACCTTATTAGTGTTCTAGGCTCGCGTCTCTAGTCCGGTCTAGCCTAGGACCAGCAGAGTACCGTCGTTGAGCGTTTATTCAACATTGCATCTTTGAATTGATTATTGCTAATCTTTTGCTACCATATATAACCAACCCAGCTCCACATATTTCTACACCGTGTATACGTACGCTCCCCTGGCAATCGCTTTACTCAATATTCGGAGTTACTTGACACCGCTGGTTGCCGATCACCGCTGCTGCATGGTAAGAACTTGTAAGACATTGATATTTGCTTTACTGTGAGCGTTTTACCACCACATCCTAGTAGTTATAGGAACATTATTTTTGGGTTTTGTTTCTTGTTCTACTAATCATGACAGGATCCAGAGTCAATTCATGGGCTTTGTCGATCGCGGGAGACGTGCCACCACCTTTGCAAATACCACAACCGTCACGAGAGGTGCACAAACATTCAAATGCACATGATCAGGTTAATGTATCTATACCACCATTTAATGGCCGTTTTAAACCTGCTTTATATATTGAATGGGAGTTCGACATAAAAAATATATTTGCTTCCCATAATTTCGATGAACATAAAAAGGTTAAGGTTGCGGTTGGTTCTTTCACTGGTTATGCTTTGGTTTGGTGGAGTGAATATTGTCGGTTACACCCTGATTATATACCTACTACTTGGGATGATTTGAAACTTGCCATGCGACATACTTTCGTCCCTGCTTATTATACTCGTGACATGATTAAGAAGTTGCCACACTTAAAACAAGGTAGTGAAACTGTAACAAAATATTATGATGATTTACAAACTACCTTGTTGCATTCCTCTTTAGAAGAAAGTGAAGATGATTTTATGGATAGATTTTGGGGAGGATTAAACCGTGATATTCAAGAGATACTAATTCATGAAGAGTGTTATCCTATGGACCATTTGTTTCATCTTGCTTGCAAAGCTGAACAGGAAATAAAACGACGTGTTGGCCACGAGGAGAACAAGCGCACGGTGCACATTCCAAGAGTTGATATGATTGTTCCTTCAACTACTAGGCATACTATGACAACCACATCCGTTGTTGTCAGGACTACATCACCTCCACCATGTGACACATCGCCCCCGAGAGTGGCTACATCATCTGAGTTGATCATAAGAGGTAATGACGAAGGTACTGATCTTCCATCTCTACATGAGAATGATGAATGCCTTGTCAATTTGAATGCACCATCTGATGAGCTACCAACTACTTTGATCACACCACCTATTTTAGAGGACTACGTTGATAATTTGACTTTGCCATGTGATCAAACAACTGAAATACCAACAATTTTGAGTGCACCCATTGAATTAACTATTGATGCAAAAGAACCAATGTTTAATCATTTTGATATGACCTCTAATCTTGGTGATGATTCTGTGTTGAATGACTTATTGCATGTTTGCTTATTTAAGCATGTTGTAGCATGTAAATTTGATGCAAGTAAGGTTTATTCACCAATGTTGGGATGGTTTAATGATGAACATTGTCAATCTTTTGAAATGAATAAGAGCTTCACTTATATGTGCAAACTGAGTTGCAATATTTTCATGCCTTCTACTTCTTGTGCTATTTTTTTGGCTTTAGATTTTATGAACTATGCAAGTTACTCATCTATTCATGTGTCATATATGCAAAAATCAAGGGAAGTAAAAATGGATGACATATACATATACAACATGTACACCTTGTCTTTTTCGTTAGCCACATTTCAGATTAAGCAACGCCGAGGACGGCTTTATTTTCAAGAAGGGGAGGATGATGAGGACATGACTAACTTGGATATGACCAAAAATATTGCATATATGCATATTTGTCAGGTGATTTCTAGTGCAAACTATTCAATAATCTATTTATGTTATCCAGAACAAAAATACTTCACACACTTTTGTGTTTTGTCTAATTGCAGGTGTATGGGACATTTGTACAATCCACATATGAAGATAAGGAAGAAAGAGATGTTTATTTGCTGTCCAAAAAGTTCTCTCACGTCACTTTTGGCCCAAGAGAAGATAGAGTCCAAGTCTCTCACGTTCTGGATTCAGATTCGGACTGCACAGACACACCTGACTCAAAACGCACACAAGTTTTTCATACGGACTCCGAATTGGATGATTCTTTTTTTGTTGGAAACTAGATTTCGTGCACTTTCCAACCCAATTGGAATCACCTTCAAATTCGTCCGGAGCGTTGAGTTGTGGACGAAACAATCTGATGCTGCAGCAGAATCCGAGTCAAACTACAAGTCCAAAGGTGTTACATCACCTCCACTTGGGCCCATTGGCCTTGTACGACCTAGATTTAGTTTTAGGCTGCCTTGGGACGTCTTCCCACCTCCTTGGCCGCCACCCCTTGCTCCTATATAAGTAGATCCATCTAGTAGCTTTTCCTTGGGATTTGTTTAGTTAAAAGTTAGCCATTGCAACTTCGTGTACTTCGTTTGTGTCCAACGACCAGACCAAGACCGCTTACGGATCCCCACCTTTATCAATACTTCATATATACTCGCAATATTCAGATTGCTTTTATCATATTCTTGCTTGTTCTTCGATTGCTTGCAGGAATAGACCTTCGTGGTCAGGTTGATTGTGCTCCGGCGTGGTCAATAACCTCTCGGAGTTGGTTTAGCGATTGCTAAGGCGCAACGTCGTGCACGTTTGTAGTCGGATCGTCAAAGTCGTCTCCACCAAATCGATAGTTATCATCTCATCGAAAGATCGGGACACCCCCGCCTCTATCAAGTGGTATCAGTTTTCAGGTTGCTCGGTGAGAATTTCCAGTTTTTCCTAGATTAGATTTATTTTCTTACCTATTGTCCAAGAAAAAGCCACAAAACAAAAGTTAGATCTATTCATCCTTTGTCCTAGCCAGACTGAGCCTTTGCAATTTTCTTTTCATTGTTTGCATTATTGAATTATCGGTTGCATCGCCGTGTCAAGTTGCTGGTCTTAGTGTCTAGTTCCTTTAGAGTTTCGAGTTCTGTTCACATTAGTCACGCAGCCGCTGCATCATTATCCCATCCGCTGTCCACCATCCCATCCACCAATTTCCACCATGTGCTACGCACTGTTTATTGTCATAATCATAGTTGAGGTCACTCACATCTTCGCCTGATCGAATCTGCATCTTATCTAGTTTGTCTTGGAAAGAGGGAGAAAAAGAAGATAAAGAAAAAAAAAGAGAAAAAAGGAAAGAAAAAAAAGAAAAAGAGGGAGAAGAAAAAGAAAAAAAAAGCGTGAGAAAAAAAAGAGAGAAGAAAAAAAATTGGATCTATCTAGAATCAATCTCGTACCTGAATTCGGATTGGAATCTGTTTTGCGCACTGTTCAGTAAAACAGGTGTATCTTCCTCATACGAAGTCCGTTTTGGATCCGTGAGTACTCAAATTGAAGATAGCGACGAGCCGCATCTAAATAGTTGTAGAAGCTAGTTCAATATTTGACAGCTCAAAATCGGCTTCTAAATAGGTCTTTTTGCCCTCCGAAGTTCGTGAACACAGCTTGTTCCAATTTTCAGGCCAGTTTTAGAATTCTTTGACTCCTCATATCAACTCGGAATTGAGTGATTCTTTTTGCATTGGAAAGCTTGAGTTAGTAGCATTCTTTGAAAGAATTTATCAGAAAATTGTCTCAAACTTTTCAAGAGGAAAGTTGGAGAGAGAGTTGTTGTATATCCTGCTTGGCAGTTGTTTTTCATCATTATCTTCACTGCCGTTGTGATCTTCACTTATATCTTGCTGTCAAGAGCTACTTAGTATCCTTCATTGATGCTAGTTGTGCTACGCCGTGACCTTATTAGTGTTCTAGGCTCGCGTCTCTAGTCCGGTCTAGCCTAGGACCAGCACAGTACCGTCGTTGAGCGTTTATTCAACATTGCATCTTTGAATTGATTATTGCTAATCTTTTGCTACCATATATAGCCAACCCAGCTCCACATATTTCTACACCGTGTATATGAACGTGCGAAGACGTCGCGTATGAGAAATTGCTAAACCAACTCCGAGAGGTTATTGACCACGCCGGAGCACGATCAACTTAACCACGAAGGTCTATTTCCTGCGGGCAAACGAAGAACAAGGAAGAAACTAAGATTGCAATCTGGATATTGCGAATAACAGAGGAAAGCTTTATTGATCAAGGTGGGGTTCTGTGACGCCTTTGTCTGGTCGTTGAACACAAACGAAGTACGCGAAGCTGCAGCTATGGCGAACTTTTAATCTAAACAAAACCCAAATTCTAAACGGTGCCCTAAGGGCTGTATATATGGAGGAAGAGGGGGTGAATTTTGGGGCCCTTGGTGGAGGGGTCCGAAACTATCCCTATCTCTTGTTTCCCCACACATACAGACTCTAAAAATAGCCTATACTTATGTATTTCGAAATTACATGGGCCTGGCCCAATAATAAGGTGACGCAGCACCTAGAATAGCCTCTGGACGAAATTTATGAAGTGGCATTTTGTATATTTCGTCCAAGGCTTCATGCACTCATTATGGTGGCTTGAAAGTCATGAAATCATCACTTGTAACTCCGTTCTTGTTCCCCTTGCACATGCCATCATCTCCATGCTTGTTCTTGCTCCAATGTCATCCTTCTCCAAGCTAGGCCCTTCATTTGTAAGCAAAACTAATGTATCCAATTTAGGCAGCATCATGTTTTCATGAACATTAGAATCATTACCAAGAAAGGAAAGTACCTGATAATTTAATTGGCGTGCGCGAACTCTAGTAATTGGTCTAGTATATGTAGCAGTAGGGGCTATGGGTGTAACAATGGTATTGATGTCCTCATCATCCTCCCCTTCTTGAAATGAAGTCGTCCTCGACGGAAGCTCATCATCCTCACCTGAATAAGGCTTCAAATCTGCAATGTTAAAAGTGGAACTAACCCCAAAATCTGCAGGCAGCTCAAGTTTATATGCATTATCATTTATTTTCTCCAACACCTTAAAAGGACCATCAGCACGTGGCATTAACTTTGATTTGCGCAAATCAGGAAATCTATCCTTACGCAAATGTAACCAAACAAGATCTCTAGGTGCAAACACAACATGTTTCTACCCTTATCTCCAGCAAGTTTATATTTAGCATTCATACGCTCAATGTTTTCCTTAGTTAACTCACGCATTTTTAAAATCAATTCAGCACATTGTTTAGCATCAAAATTAACCTTCTCCAAAGATGGAAGAGGCAACAAATCAATACGTGCACGAGGTAGGAAACCATACACAATTTCAAAAGGGCACATCTTAGTAGTAGAATGCAATGAACGATTATAAGCAAATTCAATATGAGGCAAGCATTCTTCCCACATTTTCTTATTATTCTTCAAAACAACCCTGAGCATAGTAGACAATGTTATATTGACTACTTCAGTTTGTCCATTAGTTTGGGGGTGACAAGTAGTACTAAAAAGCAGTTTAGTCCCCAACTTAGCCCATAAACATCTCCAAAAGTGGCTAATAAATTTAGTATCACGATCTGAAACAATAGTATTGGGCACACCATGCAAGCAAATAATTTCACGAAAGAACAAATCAGCAACATTAACGGCATCATCGCTTTTATGACATGGTATAAAGCGTGCCATTTTCGAGAATCTATCCACGACAACAAATATGCTATCCCTCCCTTCTTTGTTCGAGGTGAACCTAAAACAAAGTCCATAGATATATCCTCCCAAGGAACACTCGGTACAGGCAAAGGCATATATAAACCATGAGGATTGAGTCGTGACTTAGCTTTTTGACATGTAGTGCAGTGAGCAATAAAACGCTCAACATTCCGTCTCATCTTTGGCCAAAAGAAATGTGTAGCAAGTACGTCCTCCGTCTTCTTCACGCCAAAGTGTCCCATTAATCCCCCTCCACGCGCCTCCTGCAACAACAAAAGACGAATAGAGCTAGCTGGAATGCATAGCTTGTTAACACGAAACACAAATCCATCATTAACGACAAACTTGTTCCATGTTCTACCTTCGTTATAATTCTGCAATACATCTTTAAAATCAGCATCATGCACATATTGATCTTTGATGGTCTCCAAACCAAATATTTTGAAGTCAAGTTGTGAAAGCATAGTATAGCGACGAGACAATGCATCAGCAATAACATTTTATTTACCCTTCTTGTGTTCAATGACATAAGGGAAAGTCTCAATGAATTCAACCCATTTAGCATGTCTACGATTCAGTTTAGCTTGACTTTTAATATGTTTCAAAGATTCATGATCAGAGTGTATAACAATTTCTTTGGGCCATAAATTATGTTGCCATGTTTCTAAAGTCCGAACAAGAGCATATAATTCTTTATCATAAGTAGAATAATTTAGACTAGGCCCACTCAATTTTTCAGAAAACTATGCAACAGGTTTGCCATCTTGTAATAACACACCTCCTAATCCAATTCCACTAAGATCACATTTAAGGTCAAAAGTCTTATTAAAATCAGGAAGTTGGAGTAAAGGAGCATGTGTCAACTTATCTTTCAATACCGTGAAGGCTTCTTCCTGTGCGGTACCCCAAACAAAAGGCACATCCTTCTTTGTAAGCTTATTGAGAGGTGCAACAATGGTGCTGAAATCTCTCACAAAACGCCTATAGAATCCAGCGAGGCCAAGAAAACTCCTCACTTGTGTGACCGTTTTGGGCTGCGGCCAACTCTCAATAGCTTCAATCTTGGCTTTATCAACTTCAATTCCCTGTGGACATCAATACCATTGTTACACCCACAGCCCCTACTGCTACATATACGGGACCAATTACTAGAGCTCGTGCACGCCAATTAAATTATCAGGTACTTTCGTTTCTTGGTAATGATTCTAATGTTCATGAGAATATGATGCTGCCTAAATTGGATACATTTGTTTTGCTTACAAATGAAGGGCCTAGCTTGGAGAAGGATGAACATTGGAGCAAGAACAAGCATGGAGATGATGCCATGCGCAAGGGGAACAAGAACGGAGTTACAAGTGATGATTTCAGGACTTTGAAGCCACCATAATGGGTGCATGAAGCCTTGGACGAAATATACAAGATGCCACTTCATAAATTTCGTCCCGAGGCTATTATAGGTGCTGCGTCACCTTTTTATTGGGCCAGGCCCATGTAATTTCGAAATACATAAGTATAGGCTATTTTTAGAGTCCGTATGTGTGGGGAAACAAGAGATAGGGTTGATTTCGGAGCCCTCCACCAAGGGCCACGAAATTCCCCCTCTCTTCCTCCATATATACAGCCCTTAGGGCACAGTTTAGACTTTGGGTTTTGTTTAGATTAAAAGTTCGCCATAGCTGCAACTTCGCGTACTTCGTTTGTGTCCAACGACCAGACCAAGACGTCACAGAACCCCACCTTGATCAATAAAGCTTTCATCTTATATTCGCAATATCCCGATTGCAATCTCAGTTTCTTGTTTGTTCTTCGTTTGCTCGCAGGAAACAGACCCTCGTGGTCAGGTTGATCATGCTCCGGCGTGGTCAATAACCCTCGGAAGTTGGTTTAGCGATTGCTAAGGCGCGACATCTCGCACGTTCATAGTCGGATCGTCAAGGTCGACTCCCACAGAAAACGATAGCCACCATCTCATCGAAACATCGGGACACCTTCGCCTCTATCAAGTGGTATCAGATTTCCAGGTTGCTCGGTGAGATTTTACAGTTTTTCGTAGTTTAGATCGAGTCTGTTCTTCATACCTACAGTCCACGAAAAAGCCACACAAAAAAAAATTAGGGTTAGTTCATCATATCCGAACCAATCTGAGCCTTTGCATAATATTTTTAGGGTTTTGCTTTGTTGAATTTGCGGTTGCATCGTCGTTTCCAGTTGCTGGTCTTAGCATCTAGTCTTTTAGAGTTTCGAGTTCTGTTCACAGGTTGTCACGTCGCCGCTGCCATATATCACCACCGCATCATCATCGTCGCTGTTGCCATATACCACCACCACATATTCACGGCCAATCCGAATCCATATACGCCACCACATATCCGCCGCCATCACGCCAATCCGAGTTCACCTGCAACATATATCCGCCACCTGTCCGTGTTCCACCAGATTCATCTCCGCCACCAGTCCGAGTTCCACCAGATTCATCTCCGCCACCAGTTCTAGTCCGAGTCCAGTAATTGTTGCATTGTTCTCGATTTCTGATAGAGGCGGGGTGTCCCGATCTTTCGATGAGATGATAACTATCGATTTGGTGGAGACGACTTTGACGATCCGACTACAAACATGCACGACGTTGCGCCTTAGCAATCGCTAAACCAACTCCGAGAGGTTATTGACCACGCTGGAGCACAATCAACCTGACCACGAAGGTCTATTCCTGCAAGCAATCGAAGAACAAGCAAGAATATGATAAAAGCAATCTGAATATTGCGAGTATATATGAAGTATTGATAAAGGCGGGGATCCGTAAGCGGTCTTGGTCTGGTCGTTGGACACAAACGAAGTACACGAAGTTGCAATGGCTAACTTTTAACTAAACAAATCCCAAGGAAAAGCTACTAGATGGATCTACTTATATAGGAGCAAGGGGTGGCGGCCAAGGAGGTGGGAGGACGTCCCAAGGCAGCCTAAAACTATATCTAGGTCGTACAAGGGCAATGGGCCCAAGTGGAGGTGATGTAACACCTTTGGACTTGTAGTTTGACTCGGATTCTGCTGCAGCATCAGATTGTTTCGTCCACAACTCAACGCTCCGGACGAATTTGAAGGTGATTCCAATTGTGTTGGAAAGTGCACGAAATCTAGTTTCCAACAAAAAAAGAATCACCCAATTCGGAGTCCGTATGAAAAACTTGTGTGCGTTTTGAGTCAGGTGTGTCTGTGCAGTCCGAATCTGAATCCAGAACGTGAGAGACTTGGACTCTATCTTCTCTTGGGCCAAAAGTGACGTGAGAGAACTTTTTGGACAGCAAATAAACATCTCTTTCTTCCTTATCTTCATATGTGGATTGTACAAATGTCCCATACACTTGCAATTGGACAAAACACAAAAGTGTGTGAAGTATTTTTGTTCTGGATAACATAAATAGATTATTGAATAGTTTGCACTAGAAATCACCTGACAAATATGCATATATGCAATATTTTTGGTCATATCCAAGGTAGTCATGTCCTCATCAATTTCCAGATCACGCGATACTCCGAGTCGTGACAGAGAAGGACTCCCAACTTCCGAGCCATCCGCAGAAGAAAAATAGTTCCAATTTCAAAAAAAAAGAGGAAAAAAAGTGCAAAAAAAAGAGAAATTTTTTTTCAGAGTGTGCTCCTCCCTTGTTTACGTGCCGCGCCGTGATTTTGTTGGTGTTCTAGGCTCGCGTCTCTAGCACAGTCTAGCCTAGGACCAGTACAGTACCGTCGTTGAGCGTTTATTCAACTTTGCATCTCTGTATTGATTATTGCTGCCCCTTTTTGCTACCATATTATAAGCCTTCCCAGCTCCACATACATCTACGTCGTGCGTTTGACTCTCCCTGGTAATCGCTCTATCCAAGCTTTGAGAGTTTTGACTACAACGGTTGCCGATCACCGCCTGTTGCTGGGTAAGAACTGGTAAGAATTTGAGTTTTGCTTGACGGATTTGTGACATCCACCACCACCACTTGTTCGTAGTCTGTAGGATCATATTCTTGTGTATTTCTATTGCTGCTAACCATGCCAAGATCACAAGCCGACGAGATTGACTGGGAGAATTTATTGAACAAGGAGCTTCATGATAAGTTTCAGCAAATGATGACTGAACAGGTGCAAGATGTGCTGAACAATTTTGAAGAGGCCATGGAGAAGATCACTGGCCTTGAGAAGACATTCGAAACAAAGCTCGATAACAAGTTTAATGAATTGCTCGCGCGTCTTCCACCACCACCACCCGCTGCACCTAACGCACCTCTCCAACAACAACAACAACGACTACCTCCACGTCGCGAAACAGACCTCCGCCGAGCAAGCCGTGTTCCTCTTGCGTTTGGCCAAACTGTTGGTGCTGCTGTTGATACTTCTGTGGCTCCTGCTGCTGATGCGGAGGAGGATGATTATGTGGGAGATTATGAGGACGAGGTTGATCAAAATCAGCACTACGTGCAGCCACCTGTACCACCACCAGCAGGTCGACCTCAGGTATATATTCGTAATGGTAGGCCTGCACCACCACCTCAGGTACGAGATGATGTCCATATTCCTAAACTGAAATTGACTATTCCACCATTTGAGGGTAGATATGTTCCTGATATATATCTTACTTGGGAGTTAGAAACTGAACAACGATTTACATGTTTACAATATCCTGAGGAGAGACAAGTTGCTGCTGCTGTTTGTGCTTTCACTAGTTTTGCATGTGTATGGTGGTCTGAACATTGTAGATTATATCCTATTCCAACTACTTGGGCTGCTTTGAAAACTGCTATGCGTACGCGTTGGGTTCCACCGTATTATCAACGTGAATTGCTTCAAAAATTGCAGCGTTTAAGACAAGGGAAAAATTCTGTAGAAGAATATTATCAGGAATTACAAACTGGCATGATTAGATGTGGTATTGTTGAGGAGAATGAAGCTATGCTTGCACGTTTTCTGGGTGGATTAAATAGAGAGATTCAGACCATTCTAGACTATAAGGAGTATACTAATATCACTCGTTTATTCCATCTTGCTTGTAAAGCTGAACGTGAAGTGCAGGATCGACAAGCATTGGGGCGAACTAACTTTTCTGCAGGCCGACCTTCATCATGGACACCACGTGCATCTTCTACTTCAACTGCACCAGCACCTCAGTCACGTGCCTCCTCCAGTCGTGATACAAGAAAACAGGCACAACCACCATTATCTGCCAAGAGCGCACCTGCTGGGCCTGCACAGAGTTCTTCTTCTTCCATGGCATCAACAGGGCACAAAAGTGATATTATTTGTCGTCATTGTAAGGGAGGAGGTCATTATGCGAGAGAATGCAAATCTCCGCGTGTGATGATTGCTACCGCGGATGGTGGATATGAGTCCGCTAGTGACTATGATGAGGAGACTTTGGCTCTTATTACACGTGAAGAACATGGTGGAGATGATTCTGATCATGAGACGCAATACATGGCTCCTGAAGACGCTGACAGGTATGAATGTTTAGTTGCTCAACGTGTTTTGAGTGTGAAGATCACACAAGCTGAGCAAAATCAGAGGCACAATTTGTTCCATACCAAGGGAGTTGTGAAGGAACGTTCTGTGCGCGTCATCATAGACGGAGGGAGCTGCAACAACTTGGCTAGCATGGAGATGGTGGAGAAGCTTTCTCTCACCACAAGACCACATCCACATCCTTACTACATCCTGATAGAGGCAAAGGTGTCCCGTCTTTCGATGAGATGGTGGATTTCGCTTTGGTGGAAGTCGACTTTGACGATCCGACTACGAGCGTGCGAGGACGTCGCGCCTTAGCAATCGCTAAACCAACTCCGAGAGGTTATTGATCACGCCGGAGCACGATCAACCTGACCACGAGGGCCTGTTTCCTGCGAGCAAACGAAGAACAAGCAAGAAACTGAGATTGCAATCTGGATATTGCGAATATAAGATGAAAGCTTTATTGATCAAGGTGGGGTTCTGTGACGCCTTTGTCTGGTCGTTGAACACAAACGAAGTACGCGAAGTTGCAGCTATGGCGAACTTTTAATCTAAACAAAACCCAAAGTCTAAACGATGCCCTAAGGGCTGTATATATGGAGGAAGAGGGGGGAATTTCGTGGCCCTTGGTGGAGGGGTCCGAAATCAACCCTATCTCTTGTTTCCCCACACATACGGACTCTAAAAATAGCCTATACTTATGTATTTCGAATTTACATGGGCCTGGCCCAATAATAAGGTGACGCAGCACCTAAAATAGCCTCGGGACGAAATTTATGAAGTGGCATCTTGTATATTTCGTCCAAGACTTCATGCACCCATTATGGTGGCTTCAAAGTCCTGAAATCATCACTTGTAACTCCGTTTTTGTTCCCCTTGCGCATGCCATCATCTCCATGCTTGTTCTTGCTCCAATGTTCATCCTTCTCCAAGCTAGGCCCTTCATTTGTAAGCAAAACAAATGTATCCAATTTAGGCAGCATCATATTCTCATGAACATTAGAATCATTACCAAGAAATGAAAGTACCTGGTAATTTAGTTGGCGTGCACGAGCTCTAGTAATTGGTCCAGTATGTATAGCAGCAGGGGTGTGGGTGTAACAATTGTATTGATGTCCTCATCATCCTCCCCTTCTTGAAATGAAGTCGTCCTCGACGGAAGTTCATCTTCCTCACCCAAATAAGGCTTCAAATCTGCAATGTTAAAAGTGGGACTAACCCCAAAATCTGCAGGCAGCTCAAGTTTATATGCATTATCATTTATTTTCTCTAACACCTTAAAGGGACCATCAGCACGTGGCATTAGCTTTGATTTGCGCAAATCAGGAAATCTATCCTTACGCAAATGTAACCAAACAAGGTCTCCAGGTGCAAACACAACATGTTTTCTACCCTTATCTCCAGCAAGTTTATATTTAGCATTCATACGCTCAATGTTTTCCTTAGTTAACTCATGCATTTTTAAAATCAATTCAGCACGTTGTTTAGCATCAAAATTAACCTTCTCCGAAGATGGAAGAGGCAACAAATCAATAGGTGCACGAGGTAGGAAACCATACACAACTTCAAAAGGGCACATCTTAGTAGTAGAATGCAATGAACGATTATAAGCAAATTCAATATGAGGCAAGCATTCCTCCCACATTTTCTTATTATTCTTCAAAACAGCCCTAAGCATAGTAGACAACGTTCTATTGACTACTTCAGTTTGTCCATCAGTTTGGGGGTGACAAGTAGTACTAAAAAGCAGTTTAGTCCCCAACTTAGCCCATAAACATCTCCAAAAGTGGCTAAGAATTTTAGTATCACGATCTGAAACAATAGTATTTGGCACACCATGCAAGCGAATAATTTCACGAAAGAACAAATCAGCAACATTAACAGCATCATCGCTTTTATGACATGGTATAAAGTGTGCCATTTTCGAGAATCTATCCACGACAACAAATATGCTATCCCTCCCCTTCTTTGTTCGAGGTAAACCTAAAACAAAGTCCATAGATATATCCTCCCAAGGAACACTAGGTACAGGCAAAGGCATATACAAACCATGAGGATTGAGTCGTGACTTAGCTTTTTGACATGTAGTGCAGCGAGCAATAAAACGCTCAACATCCCGTCTCATCTTTGGCCAAAAGAAATGTGTAGCAAGTACGTCCTCCGTCTTCTTCACGCCAAAGTGTCCCATTAATCCTCCTCCATGCGCCTCCTGCAACAACAAAAGACGAACGGAGCTAGCTGGAATGCATAGCTTGTTAGCACGAAACACAAATCCATCGTTAACGACGAACTTGTTCCACATTCTTCCTTCTTTACAATTCTGCATTACATCTTTAAAATCAGCATCATGCACATATTGATCTTTGATGGTCTCCAAACCAAATATTTTGAAGTCAAGTTGTGAAAGCATAGTATAGCGGCGAGACAATGCATCAACAATAACATTTTCTTTTCCCTTCTTGTGTTTAATGACATAAGGAAAAGTGATAGAGGCAAAGGTGTCCCGTCTTTCGATGAGATGGTGGATTTCGCTTTGGTGGAAGTCGACTTTGACGATCCGACTACGAACGTGCGAGGACGTCGCGCCTTAGCAATCGCTAAACCAACTCCGAGAGGTTATTGACCACGCCGGAGCACGATCAACCTGACCACGAGGGTCTGTTTCCTGCGAGCAAACGAAGAACAAGCAAGAAACTGAGATTGCAATCTGGATATTGCGAATATAAGATGAAAGCTTTATTGATCAAGGTGGGGTTCTGTGACGCCTTTGTCTGGTCGTTGAACACAAACGAAGTACGCGAAGTTGCAGCTATGGCGAACTTTTAATCTAAACAAAACCCAAAGTCTAAACGATGCCCTAAGGGCTGTATATATGGAGGAAGAGGGGGAATTTCGTGGCCCTTGGTGGAGGGGTCCGAAATCAACCCTATCTCTTGTTTCCCCACACATACGGACTCTAAAAATAGCCTATACTGATGTATTTCGAAATTACATGGGCCTGGCCCAATAATAAGGTGACGCAGCACCTAAAATAGCCTCGGGACGAAATTTATGAAGTGGCGTCTTGTATATTTCGTCCAAGGCTTCATGCACCCATTATGGTGGCTTCAAAGTCCTGAAATCATCACTTGTAACTCCGTTCTTGTTTCCCTTGCGCATGCCATCATCTCCATGCTTGTTCTTGCTCCAATGTTCATCCTTCTCCAAGCTAGGCCCTTCATTTGTAAGCAAAACAAATGTATCCAATTTAGGCAGCATCATATTCTCATGAACATTAGAATCATTACCAAGAAACGAAAGTACCTGGTAATTTAGTTGGCGTGCACGAGCTCTAGTAATTGGTCCAGTATGTATAGCAGCAGGGGCTGTGGGTGTAACAATTGTATTGATGTCCTCATCATAGACCATGGCAATTTGATAAAAATTCTGTACACCATGGTAGAAACAATCACTATACTCTTGTTCATAAGGATAAAAATATTACTTTGCTTCCTATGACTCCTGATTCCATTTTGAAAGATGATATTAATAGAGCTAATAAAGCAAAACAGGAGACGAATAAGAGTGAAAATCAGATTGTGGCAAAAGAATTTGAGCAACAAATGAAGCCTAATAATAAACCATCTAGTGTTGCTTCTGAAATTAAATTGAAAAGTGCATGTTTATTTGCCACCAAATCTGATATTGATGAGCTAGATTTCAGCAAATCTGTTTGCTATGCTTTTGTGTGCAAAGAGGCATTATTTTCATTCGAGGACGTGCCTTCCTCTTTGCCTCCTGCTGTCACTAACATTTTGCAGGAGTTCGCTGACGTCTTTCCACAAGACGTGCCACCGGGATTACCGCCTATTCGAGGGATTGAGCATCAGATTGACTTAATTCCCGGTGCTTCACTGCCAAACCGTGCACCATACCGTACCAATCCAGAGGAGACGAAGGAGATTATGCGTCAAATACAAGAGCTTCTCGACAAAGGTTATATACGCGAATCCCTTAGTCCTTGTGCTGTTCCTATTATTCTAGTGCCGAAAAAGGATGGTACATCACGTATGTGTGTTGATTGTAGAGGCATTAATAATATTACTATTCGTTATCGTCATCCTATTCCTAGGCTAGATGATATGCTTGATGAATTGAGTGGCTCTACAATATTCTCCAAAGTTGATTTGCGTAGTGGATACCATCAAATTCGTATGAAATTGGGAGATGAATGGAAAACACCATTCAAAACTAAGTTTGGATTATATGAGTGGTTAGTCATGCCTTTTGGGTTAACTAATGCACCTAGTACTTTCATGAGATTAATGAACGAAGTTTTACGTGCTTTCATTGGACGATTTCTGGTAGTTTACTTTGATGACATATTGATTTATAGCAGATCTTTGGAAGAACATTTGGAACATTTACGTGCTGTTTTTATTGCTCTACGTGATGCACGTTTGTTTGGTAACCTTGGGAAGTGCACCTTTTGCACCGACCGAGTATCTTTTCTTGGCTATGTTGTTACTCCACAGGGAATTGAAGTTGATAAAGCCAAGATTGAAGCTATTGAGAGTTGGCCGCAACCCAAAACGGTCACACAAGTGAGGAGTTTTCTTGGCCTCGCTGAATTCTATAGGCGTTTTGTGAGAGATTTCAGCACCATTGCTGCACCTCTCAATGAGCTTACAAAGAAAGATGTGCCTTTTCTTTGGGGTACCGCACAGGAAGAAGCCTTCTCGGTATTGAAAGATAAGTTGACACATGCTCCTTTACTCCAACTTCCTGATTTTAATAAGACTTTTGAGCTTGAATGTGATGCTAGTGGAATTGGATTAGGCGGTGTGTTATTACAAGATGGCAAACCTGTTGCATACTTTTCTGAAAAATTGAGTGGGCCTAGTCTGAATTATTCTACTTATGATAAAGAATTATATGCTCTTGCTCGGACTTTAGAAACATGGCAACATTATTTATGGCCCAAAGAATTTGTTATACATTCTAATCATGAATCTTTGAAACATATTAAAAGTCAAGCTAAACTGAATCGTAGACATGCTAAATGGGTTGAATTCATTGAGACTTTTCCTTATGTCATTAAACACAAGAAGGGAAAAGAAAATGTTATTGCTGATGCATTGTCTCGCCGCTATACTATGCTTTCACAACTTGACTTCAAAACATTTGGTTTGGAGACCATCAAAGATCAATATGTTATTGCTGGTGCATTGTCTCGCCGCTATACTATGCTCCGTTCGTCTTTTGTTGTTGCAGGAGGCGCATGGAGGAGGATTAATGGGACACTTTGGCGTGAAGAAGACGGAGGACGTACTTGCTACACATTTCTTTTGGCCAAAGATGAGACGGGATGTTGAGCATTTTATTGCTCGATGCACTACATGTCAAAAAGCTAAGTCACGACTCAATCCTCATGGTTTATATATGCCTTTGCCTGTACCTAGTGTTCCTTGGGAGGATATATCTATGGACTTTGTTTTAGGTTTACCTCGAACAAAGAAGGGGAGGGATAGCATATTTGTTGTCGTGGATAGATTCTCGAAAATGGCACACTTTATACCATGTCATAAAAGCGATGATGATGTTAATGTTGCTGATTTGTTCTTTCGTGAAATTATTCGCTTGCATGGTGTGCCAAATACTATTGTTTCAGATCGTGATACTAAATTTCTTAGCCACTTTTGGAGATGTTTATGGGCTAAGTTGGGGAATAAACTGCTTTTTAGTACTACTTATCACCCCCAAACTGATGGACAAACTGAAGTAGTCAATAGAACGTTGTCTACTATGCTTAGGGCTATTTTGAAGAATAATAAGAAAATGTGGGAGGAATGCTTGCCTCATATTGAATTTGCTTATAATCGTTCATTGCATTCTACTACTAAGATGTGCCCTTTTGAAGTTGTGTATGGTTTCCTACCTCGTGCACCTATTGATTTGTTGCCTCTTCCATCTTCGGAGAAGGTTAATTTTGATGCTAAACAACGTGCTGAATTGATTTTAAAAATGCATGAGTTAACTAAGGAAAACATTGAGCGTATGAATGCTAAATATAAATTTGCTGGAGATAAGGGTAGAAAACATGTTGTGTTTGCACCTGGAGATCTTGTTTGGTTACATTTGCGTAAGGATAGATTTCCTGATTTGCGCAAATCAAAGCTAATGCCACGTGCTGATGGTCCCTTTAAGGTGTTAGAGAAAATAAAAGATAATGCATATAAACTTGAGCTGCCTGCAGATTTTGGGGTTAGTCCCACTTTTAACATTGCAGATTTGAAGCCTTATTTGGGTGAGGAAGATGAGTTTCCGTCGAGGACGACTTCATTTCAAGAAGGGGAGGATGATGAGGACATCAATACCATTGTTACACCCACAGCCCCTACTGCTACATATACGGGACCAATTACTAGAGCTTGCGCACGCCAATTAAATTATCAGGTACTTTCGTTTCTTGGTAATGATTCTAATGTTCATGAGAATATGATGCTGCCTAAATTGGATACATTTGTTTTGCTTACAAATGAAGGGCCTAGCTTGGAGAAGGATGAACATTGGAGCAAGAACAAGCATGGAGATGATGCCATGCGCAAGGGGAACAAGAACGGAGTTACAAGTGATGATTTCAGGACTTTGAAGCCACCATAATGGGTGCATGAAGCCTTGGACGAAATATACAAGATGCCACTTCATAAATTTCGTCCCGAGGCTATTATAGGTGCTGCGTCACCTTTTTATTGGGCCAGGCCCATGTAATTTCGAAATACATAAGTATAGGCTATTTTTAGAGTCCGTATGTGTGGGGAAACAAGAGATAGGGCTGATTTCGGACCCCTCCACCAAGGGCCACGAAATTCCCCCTCTCTTCCTCCATATATACTGCCCTTAGGGCACCGTTTAGACTTTGAGTTTTGTTTAGATTAAAAGTTCGCCATAGCTGCAACTTCGCGTACTTCGTTTGTGTCCAACGACCAGACCAAGATGTCACAGAACCCCACCTTGATCAATAAAGCTTTCATCTTATATTCGCAATATCCCGATTGCAATCTCAGTTTCTTGCTTGTTCTTCGTTTGCTCGCAGGAAACAGACCCTCGTGGTCAGGTTGATCGTGCTCCGGCGTGGTCAATAACCCTCGAAAGTTGGTTTAGCGATTGCTAAGGCGCGACGTCTCGCACGTTCGTAGTCGGATCGTCAAGGTCGACTCCCACAGAAAACGATAGCCACCATCTCATCGAAACATCGGGACACCTTCGCCTCTATCAGAAAAGATACTCAGTCGGTGCAAAAGGTGCACTTCCCAAGGTTACCAAACAAATGTGCATCACGTAAAGCAATAAAAACAGCACGTAAATGTTCCTCTAAAGATCTGCTGTAAATCAGTATATCATCAAAATAGAGTACCACAAATCGTCCAATAAAAGCATGTAAAACTTCGTTCATTAATCTCATGAAAGTACTAGGTGCATTAGTTAACCCAAAAGGCATGACTAACCACTCATATAATCGGAAGTTAGTTTTAAATGTTGTTTTCCATTCATCTCCCAATAGCATACGAATTTGATGGTATCCACTATGCAAATCAACTTTGGAGAATATTGTAGAGCCACTCAATTCATCAAGCATATCATCTAGCCTAGGAATAGGATGACGATAATGAATAGTAATATTATTAATGCCTCTACAATCAACACAGATACGTGATGTACCATCCTTTTTTGGCACTAGAATAATAGGAACAGCACAAGGACTAAGGGATTCGCGTATATAACCTTTGTCGAACAGCTCCTGTACTTGACGCATAATCTCCTTCGTCTCCTCTAGATTGTTATGGTATGGTGCACAGTTGGGTAATGATGCACCGGGAATTAAGTCAATCTGATGCTCAATCCCTCGAATGGGAGGTAATACCGGTGGCACGTCTTGTGGAAAGACGTCGGCGAACTCCTGCAAAATGTTAGTGACAGCAGGAGGCAAAGAGGAAGGCACGTCCTCAAATGAAAATAATGCCTCTTTGCACACAAAAGCATAGCAAACAGATTTGCTGAAATCTAGCTCATCAATATCAGATTTAGTGGCAAGTAAACATGCACTTTGCAACTTAATTTCAGAAGCAACACTAGATGGTTTACTATTAGGCTTCATTTTTTGCTCAAATTCTTTTGCCACAATCTGATTTTCACTCTTATTTTTCTCCTGTTTGGCTTTATTAGCTCTATTAATATCATCTTTCAAGATGGAATCAGGAGTCATAGGAAGCAAAGTAATATTTGTATCCTTATGAACACGAGTATAATGATTGTTTCTACCATGGAGTACAGAATTTTTATCAAATTGCCATGGTCTACCAAGTAATAAGGAACATGCTTGCATAGGTACCACATCACAATCAACATAATCAGCATATGTAGAGATACTAAAATGCACACGAACAGTACGTGTTACCTTAACCTTGCCGCTGTTGTCGAACCATTGGATGTAGTAAGGATGTGGATGTGGTCTTGTGGTGAGAGAAAGCTTCTCCACCATCTGCATGCTAGCCAAGTTGTTGCAGCTCCCTCCGTCTATGATGACGCGCACAGAACGTTCCTTCACAACTCCCTTTGTATGGAACAAATTATGCCTCTGATTTTGCTCAGCTTGTGTGACCTGCACACTCAAAACACGTTGAGCAACTAAACATTCATACCTGTCAGCATCGTTAGGAGCCATGTATTGAGTCTCATGATCAAAATCATCTCCACCGTGTTCTTCACGTGTAATAAGAGCCAAAGTGTCCTCATCATAGTCACTAGCGGACTCATACCCACCATCCTCGGTAGCAATCATCACATGCTGAGATTTGCATTCTCGCGCATAATGACCTCTTCCCTTACAACGACGACATATAATATCACTTGTGTGCCCTGTTGATGCCGTGGAAGAAGAAGAGCTCTGTGCAGGCTCGGCAGGTGCGCTCTTGGCATATAATGGTGGTTGTGCCTACTTTCTTGTATCACGGCTGGATATGGCACCTGATGGAGGTGCTGGTGCAGTTGAAGTAGAAGATGCACGCAGTGTCCATGATGAAGGTCGACCTGCAGAAAAGTTAGTACGCGCCAATGCTTGTCGATCCTGCACTTCACGTTCAGCTTTACAAGCAAGATGGAATAAACGAGCAATATTAGTATACTCCTTATACTCTAGAATGGTCTGAATCTCTCTATTTAATCCACCCATAAAACGTGCAAGCATAGGTTCATTCTCCTCAACAATACCACATCTAATCATGCCAGTTTGTAATTCTTGATAATATTCTTCTACAGAATTTTTTCATTGTCTCAAACGTTGCAATTTTTGAAGCAATTCACGTTGATAATATGATGGAACCCAACGAGTACGCATAGCAGTTTTCAAAGCAGCCCAAGTAGCTGGAATAGGATATAATCTACAATGTTCAGACCACCATACACATGCAAAACTAGTGAAAGCACAAACAGCAGCAACAACCCGTCTCTCCTCGGGATATTGCAAACATGTAAAACGTTGTTCAGTTTCTAACTCCCAAGTAAGATATATATAAGGAACATATCTACCCTCAAATGGTGGAATATTCAATTTCAGTTTAAGAACATGGTCATGATCACGTACCTGAGGTGGTGGTGCAGGCCTACCATTGCGAATAAATACCTGAGGTCGACCTGCTGGTGGTGGTGCTGGTGGCTGCACGTAGTTCTGATTTTGATCAACCTCATCCTCATAATCGCCCGCATACTCATCATCCTCCTGGGTACCAGCAACAGCAGTAGCAGGAGCCAAAGAAGCATCAACAACAGGTACAGTAGCACCAGAAGTTTGGCCACCCTCAAGAGGAACACGCTTCGCTCGTCCAAACTGATTAGGAAGGGGGCGTTGTTGTTGTTGTTGCAGAGGTGCGATAGGTGCAGCCGGCGGTGGTTGTGGAAAATGCGCGAGCAATTCATTGAACTTGCTATCAAGCTTTGTTTCGAATGTCTTCTCAATGCCATCTATCTTCTCCATGGCCTCGTCAAATCTGTTTAGCACATCTTGCACCTGTCCACTCATCATTTGCTGAAATTTATCATGTAGCTATTTGTTTGTCAGGTTCTCCCAATCAGTCTCATCAGCTTGTGATCCTACCATGGTTAGCAGCAAATAGAAACACACAAGAATATGATCCTACAGACTACTAAGAAGTGGTGGTGGTGTATCACAAACCCGTCAAGCAAATCTCAAATTCTTACCAGTTCTTACCCAGCAGCAGGCGGTGATCGGCAACTGTTGTAGTCAAAACTCTCAAAGCTTGGATAGAGCGATTACCAGGGAAAGTCAAACGCACGAGGTAGATGTATGTGGAGCTGGGAAGGCTTATAATATGGTAGCAAAAATGTCAGCAATAATCAATTCAGAGATGCAAAGTTGAATAAACGCTCAACGACGGTACTGTGCTGGTCCTAGGCTAGACCGTGCTAGAGACGCGAGCCTAGAACACTAACAAAATCACGGTGTTGCACATAAACAAGGGAAAAGCACACTCTGGAACTTTTTTTCGCTCTATTTTTTTTGCGCTGCTTTTTTTTGCGAAAAATCACTATAATGGCCAGTGTCTCAAAACTGTTCCGAGGTCAAACTGACAGGATGGGCACGAAATTTTTTGACAATTTTTTTTCAGAAATCAGGGCAGCGACGACGAAAAAGTGCGAAAAAAAATCACTATGATGGCGAATGTCTCAAAACACTCCTGGGGACCTAAAAATAGGATAGGGAAAAATATTTCCGGTTGCCGAAATTTTGGCCTAAAAAGTGCCCGGGGTCCTCCAGACTCTTTTTTTTTTAAACCTACTCAGGCAAGGAAACATGAATTGGAAATTAGATGGATCTCGGAAACAAACCTAATACGTAAAGAACTCGGATTGGTGGTCGATATATGGTGGTAGGATATGGCAGCGGTGGTGGTATATGATAGCGATGGTGGTATGTGGATATGGATCGGTGGTATATGGCAGCGTTGGAGGGATATGGCAGTGGTGGTGGTATATGGCAGCAGTGGTGGTATAAGGCAGCGTTGGTGGGATATGGCAGCGGTGGTGGTATATGGCAACAACGATGAAGATGGTGTGGCGGCGGCGTGACAAACTGTGACAGAACTCGAAACTCTAAAGGACTAGATGCTACAACCAGCAACTAGACACGACGATGCAACCGCAAATTCAACAAAGCAAAAACCTAAAAAGATTATGCAAAGGCTCAGATTGGTTCGGATATGATGAACTAACCCTAATTTTTTGTGTGGCTTTTTCATGGACTGTAGGTATGAAGAACTGACTCGATCTAAACTACAAAAAACTGTAAAATCTCACCGAGCAACCTGGAAATCTGATACCACTTGATAGAGGCAAAGGTGTCCCGTCTTTCGATGAGATGATGGTTATCGCTTTGGTGGAAGTCGACTTTCACGATCCGACTACGAACGTGCGAAGACGTCGCGCCTTAGCAATCACTAAACCAACTCCGAGAGGTTATTAACCACGCCGGAGCACGATCAACCTGACCAGGAAGGTCTATTTCCTGCGAGCAAACGAAGAACAAGCAAGAAACTAAGATTGCAATCTGGATATTGCGAATAACAGAGGAAAGCTTTATTGATCAAGGAGGGGTTCTATGATGCCTTTGTCTGGTCATTGAACACAAACGAAGTACGCGAAGTTGCATCTATGGCGAACTTTTAATCTAAACAAAACCCAAAGTCTAAACGGTGCCCTAAGGGCTGTATATATGGAGGAAGAGGGGGTGAATTTCGGGGCCCTTGGTGGAGGGGTCCTGATGAGGACATGACTACCTTGGATATGACCAAAAATATTGCATATATGCATATTTGTCAGGTGATTTCTAGTGCAAACTATTCAATAATCTATTTATGTTATCCAGAACAAAAATACTTCACACACTTTTGTGTTTTGTCTAATTACAGGTGCATGGGACATTTGTACAATCCACATATGAAGATAAGGAAGAAAGAGATGTTTATTTGTTGTTCAAAAAGTTCTTTCACGTCACTTTTGGCCTAAAAGAAAATAGAGTCCAAGTCTCTCATGTTATGGATTCAGATTCGGACCGCACAGACATACCTGACTCAAAACGCCCACAACTTTTTCATACAGACTCCGAATTGGGTGATTCTTTTTTATTGGAAACTAGATTTCGTGCACTTTACAACCCAATTGGAATCACCTTCAAATTCGTCCGGAGCGTTGACTTATGGACCAAACAATCTGATGCTGCAGCAGAATCCGAGTCAAACTACAAGTCCAAAGGTGTTACATCACCTCCACTTGGGCTCATTGGCCTTGTACGACCTAGATTTAGTTTTAGGCTGCCTTGGGACGTCCTCCCACCTCCTTGGCCGCCACCCCTTGCTCCTATATAAGTAGATCCATCTAGTAGCTTTTTCCTTGGGATTTGTTTAGGTAAAAGTTAGCCATTGCAACTTCGTGTACTTCGTTTGTGTCCAACGACCAGACCAAGACCACATACGGATCCCCATCTTTATTAATACTTCATACATATTCGCAATATTCAGATTGCTTTTATTATATTCTTGCTTGTTCTTCGATTGCTTGTAGGAATAGACCTTCGTCGTCAGGTTGATTGTGCTCCGGCTTGGTCAATAACCTCAGGAGATTGGTTTAGCGATTGCTAAGCGCAATGTCGTGCACGTTTGTAGTCGGATCGTCAAAGTCGTCTCCACCAAATCGATAGTTATCATCTCATCGAAAGATCGGGACACCTCCGGCTCTATCAAGTGGTATCAGTTTTCAGATTGCTCGGTGAGAATTTCCAGTTTTCCCTAGATTAGATTTATTTTCTTACCTATTGTCCAAAAAAAAGCCACAAAAAAAGTTAGATCTATTTATCCTTTGTCCAAGCCAGTCGAGCCTTTGCAATTTTCTTTTCATTGTTTGAATTATTGAATTATCGGTTGCATCGTTCGTGTCGAGTTGCTGGTCTTAGTGTCTAGTTCGTTTAGAGTTTCGAGTTCTGTTCACATTAGTCACGCCGCCGCTGCATCGTTCTCCCTTCCGCTGTATACCATCCCATCCATCAATTTCCACCACGTGCTACGCACTGTTAATTGTCATAATCATAGTTGAGGTCATTCACATCTTGGCCTGATCCAATCTGCATCTTATCTAGTTTGTCTTGGAAAGAGGGGAAAAAAGATAGAGAAAAAAAGAGAAAAAAAAAGAAAAAGAAAAAAGCGTGAGAAAAAAAAGAGAGAAAAAATCGGATCTATCTAGAATCAATCTCGTACCTGAATTCGGATTGGAATCTGTTTTGCGCACTGTTGAGTAAAACAGGTGTATCTTCCTCATACGAAGTCCGTTTTGGCTCCACCTCAGGACGACCTTCATGGTCAGGTTGATCGTGCTCCGGCGTGGTCAATAACCTCAGGAGATTGGCTTAGCGATTGCTAAGGCGCAATGTCGTGCAAGTTTGTAGTCGGATCGTGAAAGTCGTATCCACCAAATCGATAGTTATCATCTCATCGAAAGATCGGGACACCTCCGCCTCTATCAGGATGTGCATGCATACACCGAGTGGTTCACATCGCTCGAGGGCGCACTTGATAAGCGTCTCAAGTCGATCGAGGATAGCAATGAGACGTTCAATCAAACACTTGCATCTATTATGAAACGTCTCGATGCCCAGGATGCCCGTCTGGGTGCCGCATCCACTATCGCTCCGCGTCTTCCAGCCACCAACACAGGTCTACAACGAGCTTGTCAGGTGCCCCCAGGGGACTCGTGGCACCCTCTTTCATACATCGATGCCGTCGACCAGCCCCGTCCTCGCAACGCCAACTCGATAGCCGGCTACATCCAAGATGACAACTATGATGGTGATTCCAAGGATCCTGATGCAGTTAATGATAACAATGATCATGATCATCGTCGCCTACACAATAATCAACAAGGTATGGGACGATACCAGCGTCCTCAGGTACGTGGCCATGACGACTCTTTGGGTAAAATTAAATTTGTCATGCCTCCTTTTGATGGGAAATATGACCCGGATGTTTATCTTGACTGGGAATTATTAGTTGATCAAAAATTTGCTTGTCATGATTTTCCCGAAGATAAAAGAGTTAGGGCTGCAACTAGTGAGTTTAGTGATTTTGCTTCTGTTTGGTGGAGAGAACATTGTCGTAAACATCCTAATAATATTCCTGCCACTTGGGAAGATTTGAAATTAATAATGCGTCACCGTTTTGTTCCTGGATATTATGAACGTGACTTGCTAAATAAACTACAATGCTTGAACCAAGGATCTAAATTTGTTGAAGACTATTATCAAGAATTGCAAATGGGCATGTTACGTTGTGGTTTAGTTGAGACTGAGGAAGCCTCTATGGCTAGGTTCTTGGGTGGATTGAATAGAGAAATTTATGACATACTTGCTTATAAGGATTATCATTCAATGACCCGTTTATTCCATCTTGCTATACATGTTGAACATGAAGTGCAGGGTAGTTTGAGAATGTGTCCTAATTTTTCTGCAGGTCGTACTTCCACATGGGCGCCGCGCACCCCTGCTGCCCCTTCCAATCGCACCGCTACAACAGCACCTGCAACCTCTCGACCGGGGCCTTCTTCATCAACTTCAGCTTCACACACTTCGGCACCACTGAAAAGTACTACATAAATTCCAACAAAAAGTTCACCGTCATCGTCCGCTTCCTCCAGAAGAACAAAGGATATCCAGTGCCACACTTGTAAGGGATTTGGCCATGTCGTGAAGAGGTGTCCTAATAAGTGTGTATTGATCATTCGTGAAGACGACGAGTACGACTCCGCTAGTGATTTTGATGAAGACACATATGCCTTGCTTGCTGCACATGAAGATGATGACACGAGACCGGAGCAAGAGGAAGAACATGTGACCGCCGACGATGCCAATAAGTACATGAGTCTTATATCACATCGTGTACTTAGTGCTCAGATTGTCAAAGCAAAGAAGGATCAACGTCACAACCTCTTCCACATCAAAGGAGTCGTTAAGGAGCATTCCGTTCACATAATCATTGATGGAGGGAGTTGTAACAATTTAGCAAGCATTGACATGGTGGAGAAGCTCTCCCTACCTTCCCGACAACATCCACAACCTTACTACATTCAATGGTTTAATGATGGTGGAAAGGTAAAGGTAACACACATGGTAAGAGTTCCTTTTTCTTTAGGTTCATACCATGACACTATTGATTGCGATAATGTGCCTATGCAATCTTGTTCTATGTTACTAGGAAGGCCATGGCAATATGATAAACAATGTTTACATGATGGCAGAACTAATCAGTACACTCTCACACATAAAGGAAAGAAAATCATTCTACACCCTATGTCTCCCGAGCAAATTTTAAAAGATGATCTTGCTAGGGCTAGTAGAAACACAAATATTGAGCGTACTAAATCTGAAAAACAGAAAGTTGTTGATGAGTTAGAACAATTTAATAAGATGCACAAATCTGATCCTAGCACATCTAAAGAAATTAAATTGAAAGGTGCTTCTTTCTTAGCTACACGCGCTGAAATTTTTGAGTTAGATGCTCATACTGATGAATGTTATGCTCTTATTTGCAAAGAAGTTTTGTTTTCATTTGAGGACATGCTGATGAGGACATCAATACCATTGTTACACCCACAGCCCCTGCTGCTATACATACTGGACCGATTACTAGAGCTCGCGCACGCCAACTAAATTACCAGGTACTTTCGTTTCTTGGTAATGATTCTAATGTTCATGAGAATATGATGCTGCCTAAATTGGATCCATTTGTTTTGCTTATAAATGAAGGGCCTAGCTTGGAGAAGGATGAACATTGGAGCAAGAACAAGCATGGAGATGATGGCATGCGCAAGGGGAACAAGAACGGAGTTATAAGTGATGATTTCAGGTCTTTGAAGCCACCATAACGAGTGCATGAAGCCTTGGACGAAATATACAAGATGTCACTTCATAAATTTCGTCCAGAGGCTTATAGGTGCTGCGTCACCTTTTTATTGGGCCAGGCCCATGTAATTTCAAAATACATAAGTATAGGCTATTTTTAGAGTCCGTATGTGTGGGGAAACAAGAGATAGGGTTGATTTCGGACCCCTCCACCAAGGGCCACGAAATTCCCCCTCTCTTCCTCCATATATACAGCCCTTAGGGCACCGTTTAGACTTTGGGTTTTGTTTAGATTAAAGTTCTCCATAGCTGCAACTTCGCGTACTTCGTTCGTGTTCAACGACCAGACAAAGGCGTCACAGAACCCCACCTTGATCAATAAAGCTTTCATCTTATTTTAGCAATATCTAGATTGCAATCTCAGTTTCTTGCTTGTTCTTCGTTTGCTCGCAGGAAACAGACCCTCGTGGTCAGGTTGATCGTGCTCCGGCGTGGTCAATAACCTCTCGGAGTTGGTTTAGCGATTGCTAAGGTGCGACGTCCTCGCACGTTCGTAGTCGGATCGTCAAAGTCGACTTCCACCAAAGCGAAATCCATCATCTCAGCGAAAGACGGGACACCTTTGCCTCTATCAAGTGGTATCAGTTTTCAGGTTGCTCGGTGAGATTTTATAGTTTTTCGTAGTTTAGATCGAGTCTGTTCTTCATACCTATAGTCCACGAAAAAGCCACAAAAAAATTAGGGTTAGTTCATCATATCCGAACCAGTCTGAGCCATTGCATAATCTTTTCTGTATTTGCGTTGTTGAATTTGCGGTTGCATCGTCGTGTCTAGTTGCTGGTCTTAGTGTCTAGTCCTTTAGAGTTTCGAGTTCTATTCACAAGTTGTCACGCCGCCGCCACATCATCATCATCACCGCTGCCATATACCACCATCGTCATCACCGCTGCCATATACCACCATCGTCATCACCGCTGCCATATACCACCATCGTCATCACCGCTGCCATCTACCACCATCGACATCACCGCAGCCATATACCACATATCCACCTCCATCATGCCAATCCGAGTCCACCAGCAACATATATCTGCCACCAGTCCGAGTTCCACCAGATTCATCTCCGCCACCAGTCCGAGTTCCACCAGATTCATCTCCGCCTCCAGTCCTAGTCTGAGTCCAGTATTTGTTGCTTTGTTTTCGACTTCCAGATCACGCCATACTCCGAGTCGTGATAGAGAAGGACTTCCGAACCTTCGTGTTACCCGCAGTAGAAAAATAGCTCCAGTTTCAAAAAAAAACTAAGTCTGGAAATTTCTGGCTAGGCAGTTTCTAGACCATTTGTAGACTTTTTCGAAAAAAATTTGTTGCAGAGCAAAAAAAAAAGAGGAAAAAAGTGCAAAAAAAAGTGAAAAAAAGGAGAGAAAAAATTCAGAGTGTGCTCCTCCCTTGTTTACGTGCAGCGCCGTGATTTTGTTAGTGTTCTAGGCTCGGGTCTCTAGCACAGTCTAGCCTAGGACCAGCACAGTACCGTCGTTGAGCGTTTATTCACCTTTGCATCTCTGAATTGATTATTGCTGACTGTCAGTGTCAAAACCGGCGGATCTCGGGTAGGGGGTCCCAAGCAGTGCGTCTTAGGATCAATGGTAACAGGAGGCAAGGGACACGATGTTTACCCAGGTTCGGGCCCTCTCCATGGAGGTAAAACCCTACGTCCTGCTTGATTAATATTGATGATATGGGTAGTACAAGAGTAGATCTACCACGAGATCAAGGAGGCTAAACCCTAGAAGCTAGCCTATGGTATGATTGTTGTTGTATATCTATCGACTAGCCTGGCCCTGGTTTATATAATGCACCAGAGGCCTAGGATAACAAGAGTCCTAGCCGAATACGCCGGTGGGGGAGGAGTCCTTGTCTTGATCTCCAAGTCTTGTTGATTCTTCCTTGTATGCGGCAGATGTCCGGACTGGCCCATGAGTATACGGCCATGGGGGTCCTCGGCCCAATCCAACTGATCAGGAGACGACGCGTTGAGTACCCCCTAGTCCAGGACACCGTCTGTAGCCCCTGAACCGGTCTTCAAGTTAGGGACGCTCCTCGATTCTTCCGAACTGTTCTTCATCTTCGGTTGCCGGTCTTGAAAACTGGTTCAACAAATCTTCTGATCTTCTATCTTGAGGATCACCGAAATGCATTCGACGAGTTTATACGTTGGGTATCCGAGGAGCCCCTTTAAGTTTCCGGCCTTTATCAATGCCTTGTTATTTTTATGCCACACCTCGGGTTTGAAGTTGTTCCCGGGAGGCAGTGTCCTCTTGTGTCCGAGCTCTAACGCCGGACTGTATTCAAGGTATCTTTTGCAGCCGAGCACCAATGTCGGACTGCTCTCGAGCTCCAACGCCGAAATGTATCCGAACTCCAACGCCGGACTGTGTCCAAGCTCCAACGCCGGACTATATCCAAGATGTCATAGATCATCTTGGTCCAAAAAAGTTGAGGGAGTTTAGCCGAGCTTAATGCCGGAAATGCCCTCTAAGGAGCCAGCCACTTGCTTCCAAGCTATATGCTGAACTGCTTCCGAGGTGGTTAAGCACCTCGGTCATAGGCTGATTTTTGTCAATATTTTTGATTGATGCAATTTATTCTCTGCCGAGATACATAGCCAGTAGCCCTCAAGGTGAGTATCTGTCTAAAACCCGAGATGCACATGAAGGATGACATAAGACCGCTGATCCCCGTAGCCGCTGAGACTCAGGTTGATTTGTAAAATCGGTCTGAGGATCAAGTCCTAGCTCGGCAGAATACTTCGGGACACAAAAAGCGGCGTGCTCAGTCCTCGAGACTCAGGTTGGGTGCGGCCGACCAACCTGAGGATCAAAATCTCCTCAGAAACTGTATTGCACTTAAAATTTTCTGCATAGAACAGGCAATGCAGTAGCCCCCGAGACACTGGTCGGGTGGCAACACCAGATCAGGGGATCGATGTGCCCCTTTAATATTTGTAAATAATAAGCCCGGAGCCCAGTAGCACCCGAGCCTTAATGCGGGCACGGGAGGCCGAATTAAGGATCGATATCCATAGTAAAATCACAAATGATGTGTAATGACTCTATGTATCCAAGTACTTTACGTCATTAATGCTCAGATCCGCATTGTACAAAACTTTGTTGACCGACCATCGGCTTCCACCTCCTCGGCCAATAGCCGAGGAGTGTTTGTCCTACTTTATAAAGCCTTTATGAGGGCAAAGATTTACAACAAACAAGGCAATCTGGCCATACGGTTTTATAAATTACAAAGGTGCGCGGAGAGACATGCCGTATTACTGTTTAACAGAAGAAATGTCTTCCAAAGAAAATAGTCCCGCTATCGGTTCCTTTCTTTGGGTTGTCATGCTAAGCATGATCATGAAACCTCAGCTCCAATATAAGAGCAAAATATCGAGGATTTAGTTTAGGAGGCCAGTTAATAGCCCCCGGTAGTGTTCGGCGACAGTCGAGGTCAAGCCGTAAACACTTCGGCCATTATTATGAATGACCCGTCATTTAACGCCGTCATCGGATCGCCGACCAGTTTACGCTTATTGTGACAGTCAGTTTTCGGCTTTCTCCACTGAGGTGCTTAACCATGTGAGCTAGAAGCACAATCGCAGTGGTTCTCCTTTTGCACACCTAGTCGAACAAAGTGGAACATAGGAGGCAAGCGCAGGAGCCGGGCAACCCAACTATTGACCGATGACACAATTCGAAACCGATGCATATATATAGCAATATCCGAGAATGTTTTTTTCGAATCTCTAAAGGTGTCCGGCGTTGCACCGTGAGACTTGTGCTGAAAACACACAAATAGTTTAAAAGTGCCATGGGCTCGAAAAGCCAAAAACTTATTCAAAAAGTTAATGTCCGAACTAGATCAAATGTTCGGTGCCAATCCGAAAATTGGACTTTAGAAAAAAAAGGTGCTTCTGCCGTTCTTTAACATGACACATCCTATCTCAAAACTTCAAGCGGGTCAGCCTACGGCTTACTAGGCCAGTTTAGCAAACTAAACTCCTAGCGGCTTTGAGAGAGAAATTAGGCTCCCCGGCTAGTGACCGCACTCTTGTGTCGAAAAAAGGAGTGATAAATAATAAAAACTTTGCAACGACTAAGAAGAAAAACACTTATCATAAAACGGCTCATATAAATTTAAGAGCCCCCAAGTGACTTGGGTAAAAGAATGATTGCATGTACCGAAGTACTTATATCATATCTATGTTCAACCAAACTTTAAACGCGTCTTAACCGACCGTCGGCTTCTCCCTCTTCGATCAAGGACCGAAAAGTGTTATGTACTCCATCTGTCGAGAATATCGACAATGTTTCCAATAACCAGGCAATCAGGCCATAAGGCTGTAACAGACAAAGCGCGCTCAGGGAACTTATGCTATATTACTTCGAAGAGTAAGAAGCATCTTCGAAGAAAATAGTACCCCCACCGATACCTTTCTTCGGTGCTCATTGTTATTATGAGACTTGTGCAATAGATTTTTTGTACTCATGAGTTCCGTTGTGTGCCGACCATGATTGAAAACAATAAGAGCGCTAGCTTTCGGCTTCACCCAGTCTGAGGTCCGGCTCGGTTGACCCGATCGTGACAATCGCAGAGGTGCTCCCTTTACTCCCTAGCCGAACAATTGGGAACGTAGGGGTAAGCACAGGAGCCAGGCAATCCAGCTTGCAAATCGCTTAAGTCAATATGGTGCATATTGCGGCGTAATACACAAACAAGGAACGAAGCCGTACAAGTATAACCATATGCAAGAGGAAAAAGCTTCATGAAGGAAGCCCCCAAGTAAACGGGGTATTTGAATTTGCGCGTCACAAACAAAGTTTGGACAAGGAAATTTTTACAAGCCACTTTTTTCCAAAAAAGTATAATGCTTGACCGAGCCGAACACAAGTTAAAATTTAAAACTTTGAGCATGAAGACAACTTAGCTGGTTAATGTGTTCGGTATTGATGACGCGGTCCGAGCTTGATGCGGGACAAGGTTCCATCCCCGAGCCGGTCCCGAGGTGGTGGAGCAAAGAACTCGGCACTCCGAAGTGGTGACATAGCACGGTCAATGCAGGACGGCAGGGTGATGCCGAATTCCCCGGCATGGGATAATGAAGTGTTGACGAAGCCCCCCATCCAGCCGAGGTGACGCCAAAGGATATAGTCCGGCTGGATCATTTTCCTGTGCACAAAAAATAGTGCAAAATGGAGATAATAGTAATAATAAAAAAATAAAAAAATTCATTTCATAACAAATAATTTATGCAAAGTGAGTAATAAAAGAAATATGGCCTGGCGCCGAAGTCAATGTCGATGCAGGGCGGCAATGTAATGTGGTAAGGGCATGGCAAGGCCTGAATTCACAGGTCGGTTCGAGTTTCGGATGCGGCGTTCGCCGGACTATGTACGGAAACTGACCAACCACCTGATAGAGGCAAAGGTGTCCCGTCTTTCGATGAGATGATGGATATCGCTTTGGTGGCAGTCGACTTTGACGGTCCGACTACGAACGTGCGAGGACGTCGCGCCTTAGCAATCGCTAAACCAACTCCGAGAGGTTATTGACCACGCCGGAGCACGATCAACCTGACCACGAGGGCCTGTTTCCTGCGAGCAAATGAAGAACAAGCAAGAAACTGAGATTGCAATCTGGATATTGCGAATATAAGATGAAAGCTTTATTGATCAAGGTGGGGTTCTGTGACGCCTTTGTCTGGTCGTTGAACACAAACGAAGTACGCGAAGTTGCAGCTATGGCGAACTTTTAATCTAAACAAAACCAAAGTCTAAACGATGCCCTAAGGGCTGTATATATGGAGGAAGAGGGGGGAATTTCGTGGCCCTTGGTGGAGGGGTCCGAAATCAACCCTATCTCTTGTTTCCCCACACATACGGACTCTAAAAATAGCCTATACTTAGGTATTTCGAAATTACATGGGCCTGGCCCAATAATAAGGTGACACAGCACCTAAAATAGCCTCGGGACGAAATTTATGAAGTGGCATCTTGTATATTTCGTCCAAGGCTTCATGCACCCATTATGGTGGCTTCAAAGTCCTGAAATCATCACTTGTAACTCCGTTCTTGTTCCCCTTGCGCATGCCATCATCGCCATGCTTGTTCTTGCTCCAATGTTCATCCTTCTCCAAGCTAGGCCCTTCATTTGAAAGCAAAACAAATGTATCCAATTTAGGCAGCATCATATTCTCATGAACATTAGAATCATTACCAAGAAACGAAAGTACCTGGTAATTTAGTTGGCGTGCACGAGCTCTAGTAATTGGTCCAGTATGTATAGCAGCAGGGGCTGTGGATGTAACAATTGTATTGATGTCCTCATCATCCTCCCCTTCTTGAAATGAAGTCGTCCTCGACGGAAGTTCATCTTCCTCACCCAAATAAGGATTCAAATCTGCAATGTTAAAAGTGGGACTAACCCCAAAATCTGCAGGCAGCTCAAGTTTATATGCATTATCATTTATTTTCTCTAACACCTTAAAGGGACCATCAGCACGTGGCATTAACTTTGATTTGCGCAAATCAGGAAATCTATCCTTACGCAAATGTAACCAAACAAGATCTCTAGGTGCAAACTAAACATGTTTTCTACCCTTATCTCCAGCAAGTTTATATTTAGCATTCATACGCTCAATGTTTTCCTTAGTTAACTCATGCATTTTTAAAATCAATTCAGCACGTTGTTTAGCATCAAAATTAACCTTCTCCGAAGATGGAAGAGGCAACAAATCAATAGGTGCACGAGGTAGGAAACCATACACAACTTCAAAAGGGCACATCTTAGTAGTAGAATGCAATGAACGATTATAAGCAAATTCAATATGAGGCAAGCATTCCTCCCACATTTTCTTATTATTCTTCAAAACAGCCCTAAGCATAGTAGACAACGTTCTATTGACTACTTCAGTTTGTCCATCAGTTTGGGGGTGACAAGTAGTACTAAAAAGCAGTTTAGTCCCCAACTTAGCCCATAAGCATCTCCAAAAGTGGCTAAGAAATTTAGTATCACGATCTAAAACAATAGTATTTGGCACACCATGCAAGCGAATAATTTCACGAAAGAACAAATCAGCAACATTAACAGCATCATCGCTTTTATGACATGGTATAAAGTGTGCCATTTTCGAGAATCTATCGACGACAACAAATATGCTATCCCTCCCCTTCTTTGTTCGAGGTAAACCTAAAACAAAGTCCATAGATATATCCTCCCAAGGAACACTAGGTATAGGCAAAGGCATATATAAACCATGAGGATTGAGTCGTGACTTAGCTTTTTGACATGTAGTGTAGCGAGCAATAAAACGCTCAACATCCCGTCTCATCTTTGGCCAAAAGAAATGTGTAGCAAGTACGTCCTCCGTCTTCTTCACGCCAAAGTGTCCCATTAATCCTCCTCCATGCGCCTCCTGCAACAACAAAAGACGAACGGAGCTAGCTGGAATGCATAGCTTTTTAGCACGAAACACAAATCCATCATTAACAACAAACTTGTTCCACATTCTTCCTTCTTACAATTCTGCATTACATCTTTAAAATCAGCATCATGCACATATTGATCTTTGATGGTCTCCAAACCAAATATTTTGAAGTCAAGTTGTGAAAGCATAGTATAGCGGCGAGACAATGCATCAGCAATAACATTTTCTTTTCCCTTCTTGTGTTTAATGACATAAGGAAAAGTCTCAATGAATTCAACCCATTTAGCATGTCTACGATTCAGTTTAGCTTGACTTTTAATATGTTTAAAGATTCATGATCAGAATGTATAACAAAATCTTTGGGCCATAAATAATGTTGCCATGTTTCTAAAGTCCGAACAAGAGCATATAATTCTTTATCATAAGTAGAATAATTCAGACTAGGCCCACTCAATTTTTCAGAAAAGTATGCAACAGGTTTGCCATCTTGTAATAACACACCTCCTAATCCAATTCCACTAGCATCACATTCAAGCTCAAAAGTGATAGAGGCAAAGGTGTCCCGTCTTTCGATGAGATGATGGATATCGCTTTGGTGGCAGTCGACTTTGATGATCCGACTACGAACGTGCGAGGACGTCGCGCCTTAGCAATCGCTAAACCAACTCCGAGAGGTTATTGACCACGCCGGAGCACGATGACCTGACCACGAAGGTCTGTTTCCTGCGAGCAAACGAAGAACAAGAAAGAAACTGAGATTGCAATCTGGATATTGCGAATATAAGATGAAAGCTTTATTGATCAAGGTGGGGTTCTGTGACGCCTTTGTCTGGTCGTTGAACACAAACGAAGTACGCGAAGTTGCACCTATGGCGAACTTTTAATCTAAACAAAACCCAAAGTCTAAACGATGCCCTAAGGGCTGTATATATGGAGGAAGAGGAGGGAATTTCGTGGCCCTTGGTGGAGGGGTCCAAAATAAACCCTATCTCTTGTTTCCCCACACATACGGACTCTAAAAATAGCCTATACTTATGTATTTCGAAATTACATGGGCCTGGCCCAATAATAAGGTGACGCAGCACCTATAATAACCTCGGGACGAAATTTATGAAGTGGCATCTTGTATATTTCGTCCAAGGCTTCATGCGCCCATTATGGTGGCTTCAAAGTCCTGAAATCATCACTTGTAACTCCATTCTTGTTCCCCTAGCGCATGCCATCATCTCCATGCTTGTTCTTGCTCCAATGTTCATCCTTCTCCAAGCTAGGCCCTTTATTTGTAAGCAAAACAAATGTATCCAATTTAGGCAGCATCATATTCTCATGAACATTAGAATCATTACCAAGAAACGAAAGTACCTGGTAATTTAGTTGGCGTGCGCGAGCTCTAGTAATTGGTCCAGTATGTATAGCAGCAGGGCCTGTGGGTGTAACAATTGTATTGATGTCCTCATCATCCTCCCCTTCTTGAAATGAAGTCGTCCTCGACGGAAGGTCATCTTCCTCACCCAAATAAGGCTTCAAATCTGCAATGTTAAAAGTGGGACTAATCCCAAAATCTGCAGGCAGCTCAAGTTTATATGCATTATCATTTATTTTCTCTAACATCTTAAAGGGACCATCAGCCCGTGGCATGAGCTTTTATTAGCGCAAATCAGGAAATCTATCCTTACGCAAATGTAACCAAACAAGATCTCCAGGTGCAAACACAACATGTTTTCTACCCATATCTCCAGCAAGTTTATATTTGGCATTCATACGCTCAATGTTTTCCTTAGTTAACTCATGCATTTTTAAAATCAATTCAGCACGTTGTTTAGCATCAAAATTAACCTTCTCCGAAGATGGAAGAGGCAACAAATCAATAGGTGCACGAGGTAGGAAACCATACACAACTTCAAAAGGGCACATCTTAGTAGTAGAATGCAATGAACGATTATAAGCAAATTCAATATGAGGCAAGCATTCCTCCCACATTTTCTTATTACTCTTCAAAGCAGCCCTAAGCATAGTAGACAATGTTCTATTGACTACTTCAGTTTGGCCATCAGTTTGGGGGTGACAAGTAGTACTGAAAAGCAGTTTAGTTCCCAACTTAGCCCATAAACATCTCCAAAAGTGGCTAAGAAATTTAGTATCACGATCTGAAACAATAGTATTTGGCACACCATGCAAGCGAATAATTTCACGAAAGAACAAATCAGCAACATTAACAGCATCATCGCTTTTATGACATGGTATAAAGTGTGCCATTTTCGAGAATCTATCCACGACAACAAATATGCTATCCCTCCCCTTCTTTGTTCGAGGTAAACCTAAAACAAAGTCCATAGATATATCCTCCCAAGGAACACTAGGTACAGGCAAAGGCATATATAAACCATGAGGATTGAGTCGTGACTTAGCTTTTTGACATGTAGTGCAGCGAGCAATAAAATGCTCAACATCCCGTCTCATCTTAGGCCAAAAGAAATGTGTAGCAAGTACGTCCTCCGCCTTTAATAGAGGCGAGGGTCCCGATCTTTCAATGAGATGATAACTATCGATTTGGTGGAGACGACTTTGACGATCCGACTACAAACGTGCACGACATTGCGCCTTAGCAATCGCTAAACCAACTCCGAGAGGTTATTGACCACGCCGAAGCACAATCAACCTGACCACGAAGGTCTATTCCTGCAAGCAATCGAAGAACAAGCAAGAATATGATAAAGCAATCTGAATATTGCGAATATAGATGAAGTATTGATAAAGGTGGGGATCCGTAAGCGGTCTTGGTCTGGTCGTTGGACACAAACAAAGTACACGAAGTTGCAATGGCTAACTTTTAACTAAACAAATCCCAAGGAAAAGCTACTAGATGGATCTACTTATATAGGAGCAAGGGGTGGCGGCCAAGGAGGTGGGAGGACGTCCCAAGGCAGCCTAAAACTAAATCTAGGTCGTACAAGGCCAATGGGCCCAAGTGGAGGTGATGTAACACCTTTGGACTTGTAGTTTGACTCGGATTCTGCTGCAGCATCAGATTGTTTCGTCCACAACTCAATGCTCCGGACGAATTTGAAGGTGATTCCAATTGCGTTGGAAAGTGCACGAAATCTAGTTTCCAAGAAAAAAAGAATCACCCAATTCGGAGTCCGTATGAAAAACTTGTGTGCGTTTTGAATCAGGTATGTCTGTGCAGTCCGAATCTGAATCCAGAACGTGAGAGACTTGGACTCTATCTTCTCTTGGGCCAAAAGTGACGTCAGAGAACTTTTTGGACAACAAATAAACATCTCTTTCTTCCTTATCTTCATATGTGGATTGGACAAATGTCCCATACACCTGCAATTAGACAAAACACAAAAGTGTGTGAAGTATTTTTGTTCTGGATAACATAAATAGATTATTGAATAGTTTGCACTAGAAATCACCTGACAAATATGCATATATGCAATATTTTTGGTCATATCCAAGGTAGTCATGTCCTCATCATCCTCCCCTTCTTGAAAATAAAGCCGTCCTCGGCGTTGCTTAATCTGAAATGTGGCTAACAAAAGAGACAAGGTGTACATGTTGTATATGTATATGTCATCCATTTTTACTTCCCTTGATTTTTGCATATATGACACATGAATAGATGCGTAACTTGCATAGTTCACAAAATCTAAAGCCAAAAAATTAGCACAAGAAGTAGAAGGCATGAAAATATTGCAACTCAGTTTGCACATATAAGTGAAGCTCTTATTCATTTCAAAAGATTGACAATGTTCATCATTAAACCATCCCAACATTAGTGAATAAACTTTACTTGCATTAAATTTACATGTTACAACATGCTTAAATAAGCAAACATGCAATAAGTCATTCGACACAGAATCATCACCAAGATTAGAGGTCATATCAAAATGATTAAACATTGGTTCTTTTGCATCAATAGTTAATTCAATGGGTGCACTCAAAATTGTTGGTATTTTGTTGGTATTTCAGTTGTTTGATCACATGGCAAAGTCAAATTATCAACGTAGTCCTCTAAAATAGGTGGTGTGATCAAAGTAGTGGGTAGCTCATCAGATGGTGCATTCAAATTGACAAGGCATTCATCATTCTCATGTAGAGATGGAAGATCAGTACCTTTGTCATTACCTCTTATGATCAACTCAGATGATGTAGCCACTCTCGGGGGCGATGTGTCACATGGTGGAGGTGATGTAGTCCTGACAACAATGGATGTGGTTGTCATAGTATGCCTAGTAGTTGAAGGAACAATCATATCAACTCTTGGAATGTGCACCGTGCGCTTGTTCTCCTCGTGGCCAATACGTCGTTTTATTTCCTGTTCAGCTTTGCAAGCAAGATGAAACAAATGGTCCATAGGATAACACTCTTCATGAATTGGTATCTCTTGAATATCACGGTTTAACCCTCCCCAAAATCTATCCATAAAATCATCTTCACTTTCTTCTAAAGAGGAATGCAACAAGGTAGTTTGTAAATCATCATAATATTTTGTTACAGTTTCACTACCTTGTTTTAAGTGTTGCAACTTCTTAATCATGTCACGAGTATAATAAGCAGGGACGAAAGTATGTCGCATGGCAAGTTTCAAATCATCCCAAGTAGTAGGTATATAATCAGGGTGTAACCGACAATATTCACTCCACTAAACCAAAGCATAACCAGTGAAAGAACCAACCGCAACCTTAACCTTTTTATGTTCATTGAAATTATGGGAAGCAAATATATTTTTTATGTCGAACTCCCATTCAATATATAAAGCAGGTTTAAAACGGCCATTAAATGGTGGTATAGATACATTAACCTGATCATGTGCATTTGGATGTTTGTGCACCTCTCGTGACGGTTGTGGTATTTGCAAAGGTGGTGGCACGTCTCCCGCGATCGACAAAGCCCATGAATTGACTCTGGATCCTGTCATGATTAGTAGAACAAGAAACAAAACCCAAAAATAATGTTCCTATAACTACTAGGATGTGGTGGTAAAACGCTCACAGTAAAGCAAATATCAATGTCTTACAAGTTCTTACCATGCAGCAGGCGGTGATCGGCAACCAGCGGTGTCAAGTAACTCTGAATATTGAGTAAAGCGATTGCTAGGGGAGCGTACGTATACACGGTGTAGAAATATGTGGAGCTGGGTTGGCTATAGATGGTAGCAAAAGATTAGCAATAATCAATTCAAAGATGCAATGTTGAATAAACGCTCGACGACGGTACTGTGCTGGTCCTAGGCTAGACCGGACTAGAGACGCGAGCCTAGAACACTAATGAGGTCACGGCGTAGCACAACTAGCATCAATGAAGGATACTAAGTAGCTCTTGACAGCAAGATATAAGTGAAGATCACAACGGCAGTGAAGATAATAATGAAAAACAACTGCCGAGCAGGATATACAACAACTCTCTCTCCAACTTTCCTCTTGAAAAGTTTGAGACAATTTTCTGATAAATTCTTTCAAAGAATGCTACTAACTCAAGCTTTCCAATGCAAAAAGAATCACTCAATTCCGAGTTGATATGAGGAGTCAAAGAATTCTAAAACTGGCCTGGAAAATTGGAACAAGTTGTATTCACGAACTTCGGAGGGCAAAAAGACCTATTTAGAAGCCAATTTTGAGGTGTCAAATATTGAACTAACTTCTGCAACTATTTAGATGCGGCTCATCGCTATCTTCAATTTGAGTACTCACGGAGCCAAAACGGACTTCGTATGAGGAAGATACACCTGTTTTACTGAACAGTGCGCAAAACAGATTCCAATCCGAATTCAGGTACGAGATTGATTCTAGATAGATCCAATTTTTTTTCTCCTCTCTTTTTTTTCTCACGCTTTTTTTTCTTTTCCTTTTTTTTCTCTCTCCCTCTTTCCAAAACAAACTAGATAAGATGTAGATTGGATCAAGCAAAGATGGGAACGATCTCAACTATGATTATGATAATGAACGGTGGGTAGCACGTGGAGGAAATTGATGGATGGGTGGTGGACAGCGGAAGGGATAACGATGCAGCAGCGACGTGACTAATGTGAACAGAACTCGAAACTCTAAACGACCTAGACACTAAGACCAGCAACTCGACACGACGATGCAACCGATAATTCAAACTATGCAAGCAATGAAAAGAAAATTGCAAAGGCTCCGACTGGCTTGGACAAAGGATGAATAGATCTAACTTTTTTTTGTGGATTTTTCTTGGACAATAGGTAAGAAAATAAATCTAATCTAGGAAAACTGGAAATTCTCACCGAGCAACCTGAAAACTGATACCACTTGATAGAGGCGAGGGTCCCGATCTTTCAATGAGATGATAACTATCGATTTGGTGGAGACGACTTTGACGATCCGACTACAAACGTGCACGACGTTGCGCCTTAGCAATCGCTAAACCAACTCCGAGAGGTTATTGACCACGCCGAAGCACAATCAACCTGACCACGAAGGTCTATTCCTGCAAGCAATCGAAGAACAAGCAAGAATATGATAAAAGCAATCTGAATATTGCGAATATAGATGAAGTATTGATAAAGGTGGGGATCCGTAAGTGGTCTTGGTCTGGTCTTTGGACACAAACAAAGTACACGAAGTTGCAATGGCTAACTTTTAACTAAACAAATCCCAAGGAAAAGCTACTAGATGGATCTACTTATATAGGAGCAAGGGGTGGCGGCCAAGGAGGTGGGAGGACGTCCCAAGGCAGCCTAAAACTAAATCTAGGTCGTACAAGGCCAATGGGCCCAAGTGGAGGTGATGTAACACCTTTGGACTTGTAATTTGACTCGGATTCTGCTGTAGCATCAGATTGTTTCGTCCACAACTCAACGCTCCGGACGAATTTGAAGGTGATTCCAATTGGGTTGGAAAGTGCACGAAATCTAGTTTCCAACAAAAAAAGAATCACCCAATTCGGAGTCCGTATGAAAAACTTGTGTGCGTTTTGTGTCAGGTCTGTCTGTGCAGTCCGAATCTGAATCCAGAACGTGAGAGACTTGGACTCTATCTTCTCTTGGGCCAAAAGTGACGTCAGAGAACTTTTTAGACAGCAAATAAACATCTCTTTCTTCCTTATCTTCATATGTGGATTGTACAAATGTCCCATACACCTGCAATTAGACAAAACACAAAAGTGTATGAAGTATTTTTGTTCTGGATAACATAAATAGATTATTGAATAGTTTGCACTAGAAATCACCTGACAAATATGCATATATGCAATATTTTTGGTCATATCCAAGGTAGTCATGTCCTCATCAGTCTTCTTCACGCCAAAGTGTCCCATTAATCCTCCTCCATGCGCCTCCAGCAACAACAAAAGACGAACGGAGCTAGCTGGAATGCATAGCTTGTTAGCACGAAACACAAATCCATCGTTAACGACAAACTTGTTCCACATTCTTCCTTCTTTGAAATTCTGCATTACATTAAAATCAGCATCATGCACATATTGATCTTTGATGGTCTCCAAACCAAATATTTTGAAGTCAAGTTGTGAAAGCATAGTATAGCGACGAGACAATGCATCATCAATAACATTTTCTTTTCCCTTCTTGTGTTTAATGACATAAGGGAAAGTCTCAATGAATTCAACCCATTTAGCATGTCTACGATTCAGTTTAGCTTGACTTTTAATATGTTTCAAAGATTCATGATCAGAATGTATAACAAATTCTTTGGGCCATAAATAATGTTGCCATGTTTCTAAAGTCCGAACAAGAGCATATAATTCTTTATCATAAGTAGAATAATTCAGACTAGGCCCACTCAATTTTTCAGAAAAGTATGCAACAGGTTTGCCATCTTGTAATAACACACCTCCTAATCCAATTCCACTAGCATCACATTCAAGCTCAAAAGTCTTATTAAAATCAGGAAGTTGGAGTAAAGGAGCATGTGTCAACTTATCTTTCAATACCGAGAAGGCTTCCTCCTGTGCAGTACCGAAAAGAAAAGGCACATCTTTCTTTGTAAGCTCATTGAGAGGTGCAGCAATGGTGCTGAAATCTCTCACAAAATGCCTATAGAATCCAGCGAGGCCAAGAAAACTCCTCACGTGTGTGACCGTTTTGGGCTGCGGCCAACTCTCAATAGCTTCAATCTTGGCTTTATCAACTTCAATTCCCTGTGGAGTAACAACATAGCCAAGAAAAGATACTCGGTCAGTGCAAAAGGTGCACTTCCCAAGGTTACCAAACAAACGTGCCTTACGTAAAGCAATAAAAACAGCACGTAAATGTTCCAAATGTTCTTCCAAAGATCTGCTATAAATCAATATGTCATCAAAGTAAACTACCACAAATCGTCCAATGAAAGCACGTAAAACTTCGTTCATTAATCTCATGAAAGTACTAGGTGCATTAGTTAACCCAAAAGGCATGACTAACCACTCATATAATCCAAACTTAGTTTTAAATGTGGTTTTCCATTCATCTCCCAATTTCATACGAATTTGATGGTATCCACTACGCAAATCAACTTTGGAGAATATTGTAGAGCCACTCAATTCATCAAGCATATCATCTAGCCTAGGAAGAGGATGACGATAACGAATAGTAATATTATTAATGCCTCTACAATCAACACACATACGTGATGTACCATCCTTTTTCGGCACTAGAATAATAGGAACAGCACAAGGACTAAGGGATTCGCGTATATAACCTTTGTCGAGAAGCTCTTGTACTTGACGCATAATCTCCTTCGTCTCCTCTGGATTGGTACGGTATGGTGCACGGTTTGGCAGTGAAGCACCAGGAATTAAGTCAATCTGATGCTCAATCCCTCGAATAGGCGGTAATCCCGGTGTCACGTCTTGTGGAAAGACGTCAGCAAACTCCTGCAAAATGTTAGTGACAGCAGGAGGCAAAGAGGAAGGCACGTCCTCGAATGAAAATAATGCCTCTTTGCACACAAAAGCATAGCAAACAGATTTGCTGAAATCTAGCTCATCAATATCAGATTTGGTGGCAAATAAACATGCACTTTTCAATTTAATTTCAGAAGCAACACTAGATGGTTTATTATTAGGCTTCATTTGTTGCTCAAATTCTTTTGCCACAATCTGATTTTCACTCTTATTCTTCTCCTGTTTTGCTTTATTAGCTCTATTAATATCATCTTTCAAAATGGAATCAGGAGTCATAGGAAGCAAAGTAATATCTTTATCCTTATGAACAAGAGTATAGTGATTGTTTCTACCATGGTGTACAGAATTTTTATCAAATTGCCATGGTCTACCAAGTAATAAGGAACATGCTTGCATAGGTACCACATCACAATCAACATAATCAGCATATGTAGAGATACTAAAATGCACACGAACAGTACGTGTTACCTTAACCTTGCCGCTGTTGTTGAACCATTGGATGTAGTAAGGATGTGGATGTGGTCTTGTGGTGAGAGAAAGCTTCTCCACCATCTCCATGCTAGCCAAGTTGTTGCAACTACCTCCGTCTATGATGACGCGCACAGAATGTTCCTTCACAACTCCCTTGGTATGGAACAAATTGTGCCTCTGATTTTGCTCAGCTTGTGTGACCTGCACACTCAAAACACGTTGAGCAACTAAACATTCATACCTGTCAGCGTCTTCAAGAGCCATGTATTGCGTCTCATGATCAGAATCATCTCCACCATGTTCTTCACGTGTAATAGGAGCCAAAGTCTCCTCATCATAGTCACTAGCGGACTCATATCCACCATCCACAGTAGCAATCATCACACGCGGAGATTTGCGTTCTCTCGCATAATGACCTCCTCCCTTACAACGACGACAAATAATATCACTTGTGTGCCCTGTTGATGCCATGGAAGAAGAACTCTGTGCAGGCCCGGCAGGTGCGCTCTTGGCAGATAATGGTGGTTGTGCCTGTTTTCTTGTATCACGACTGGAGGAGGCACCTGATTGATGTGCTGGTGCAGTTGAAGTAGAAGCTGCACGCGGTGTCCATGATGAAGGTCGGCCTACAGAAAAGTTAGTTCCCGCCAATGCTTGTCGATCCTGCACTTCACGTTCAGCTTTACAAGCAAGATGGAATAAACGAGTGATATTAGTATACTTCTTATAGTCTAGAATGGTCTGAATCTCTCTATTTAATCCACCCAGAAAACGTGCAAGCATAGCTTCATTCTCCTCAACAATACCACATCTAATCATGCCAGTTTGTAATTCCTGATAATATTCTTCTACAGAATTTTTCCCTTGTCTTAAACGCTGCAATTTTTGAAGCAACTCACGTTGATAATATGGTGGAACCCAACGCGTACGCATAGCAGTTTTCAAAGCAGCCCAAGTAGTTGGAATAGGATATAATCTACAATGTTCAGACCACCATACACATGCAAAACTAGTGAAAGCACAAACAGCAGCAGCAACCCGTCTCTCCTCAGGATATTGTAAACATGTAAAACGTTGTTCAGTTTCTAACTCCCAAGTAAGATATATATCAGGAACATATCTACCCTCAAATGGTGGAATATTCAATTTCAGTTTAGGAATATGGACATCATCTCGTACCTGAGGTGGTGGTGCAGGCCTACCATTACGAATATATACCTGAGGTCGACCTGCTGGTGGTGGTGCTGGTGGGTGCACGTAGTTCTGATTTTGATCAACCTCATCCTCATTATCGCCCGCATACTCATCATCCTCCTGGGTACCAGCAGTAGCAGTAGCAGGAGCCAAAGAAGCATCAATAACAGGAACAGCAGCACCAGAAGTTTGGCCATCCTCAATAGGAACACGCTTCGCTCGTCCATACTGATTCGGAATGATGCGTTGTTGTTGGTGTTGCAGAGGTGCGATAGGTGCAGCCGGCGGTGGTGGTGGTAAACACGCGAGCAATTCATTAAACTTGCTGTCAAGCTTTGTTTCGAACGTCTTCTCCATGCCATCTATCTTCTCCATGGCCTCGTCAAATCTGTTTAGCACATCTTGCACCTGTCCACTCATCATTTGGTGAAATTTATCATGTAGCTGTTTGTTCGTCAGGTTCTCCCAATCAGTCTCATCGGCTTGTGATCCTACCATGGTTAGCAGCAAATAGAAACACACAAGAATATGATCCTACAGACTACTAAGAAGTGGTGGTGGTGTATCACAAACCCGTCAAGCAAATCTCAAATTCTTACCAGTTCTTACCCAGCAACAGGTGGTGATCGGCAACCGTTGTAGTCAAAACTCTCAAAGCTTGGATAGAGCGATTACCAGGGAGAGTCAAACGCACGACGTAGATGCATGTGGAGCTGGGAAGGCTTATAATATGGTAGCAAAAAGGGTCAGCAATAATCAATTCAGAGATGCAAAGTTGAATAAACGCTCAACGACGGTACTGTGCTGGTCCTAGGCTAGACCGTGCTAGAGACGCGAGCCTAGAATACCAACAAAATCACGGCGCGGCACGTAAACAAGGGAAAAGCACACTCTGGATTTTTTTCGCTCTTTTTTTTTGCGCTGCTTTTTTTTTGTTTTGCAAAAAATCACTATAATGGCGAGTGTCTCAAAACTCTTCCTAGCTCAAACTGACAGGATGGGCACGAAATTTTTTCGACCAAATTTTTTTTTTCGACTGCCCGGACCCAAAAGCTGGAAACGGGTCAAAAAAACTTCCTATAATGGCACCTGTCTCAAAACACTCAGAAACACCTAAAAATAGGATAGCCAGAATTTTTTTCGAAAAATGCGTTTTCAAAAAATTTTGGGCCTAAACGGAGCGTGGTTTCCGGACTCTTTTTTTTTTCGAAACCTACTCCGGCAAGGAAACATGAATCAGAATCTAGATGGATCTCGAAAACAAACCTAATATGACAAGAACTCGGATTGGTGGTGGATATATGTTGGTAGATGGCAGCGGTGGTGGTATATGACAGCGGTGGTGGTATATGGATACGGATTCGAAGCGGTGGCGGATAAGCGGTGGTGGTAGATGGCAGGGGCGATGATGATGGTGCGGCGGCGGCGTGACTACTTATGACGAGAACTCGAAACTCTAAAAGACTAGACTCTAAGACCAGCAACTAGACGCGACGATGCAACCGCAAATTCAACAAAGCAAAACCCTAAAAAGATTATGCAAAGGCTCAGATTGGTTCGGATATGATGAACTAACCCTATTTTTTTTGTGGCTTTTTCGTGGACTGTAGGTATGAAGAACAGACTCGATCTAAACTACGAAAAACTGTAAAATCTCACCGAACAACCTAGAAATCTGATACCACTTGATAGAGGCAAAGGTGTCCCGTCTTTCGATGAGATGATGAATATCGCTTTGGTGGCAGTCGACTTTGACGATCCGACTACGAACGTGCGAGGACGTCGCGCCTTAGCAATCGCTAAACCAACTCCGAGAGGTTATTGACCACGCCGGAGCATGATCATCCTGACCATGAGGGTCTGTTTCCTGCGAGCAAACGAAGAACAAGCAAGAAACTGAGATTGCAATCTGGATATTGCGAATATAAGATGAAAGCTTTATTGATCAAGGTGGGGTTCTGTGACGCCTTTGTCTGGTCGTTGAACACAAACGAAGTACGCGAAGTTGCAGCTATGGCGAACTTTTAATCTAAACAAAACCCAAAGTCTAAACAATGCCCTAAGGGCTGTATATATGGAGGAAGAGGGGGGAATTTCGTGGCCCTTGGTGGAGGGGTCCGAAATCAACCCTATCTCTTGTTTCCCCACACATACGGACTCTAAAAATAGCCTATACTTAGGTATTTTGAAATTACATGGGCCTGGCCCAATAATAAGGTGACGCAGCACCTAAAATAGCCTCGGGACGAAATTTATGAAGTGGCATCTTGTATATTTCGTCCAAGGCTTCATGCACCCATTATGGTGGCTTCAAAGTCCTGAAATCATCACTTGTAACTCTGTTCTTGTTCCCCTTGCACATGCCATCATCTCCATGCTTGTTCTTGCTCCAATGTTCATCCTTCTCCAAGCTAGGCCCTTCATTTGTAAGCAAAACAAATGTATCCAATTTAGGCAGCATCATATTCTCATGAACATTAGAATCATTACCAAGAAATGAAAGTACCTGGTAATTTAGTTGGCGTGCACGAGCTCTAGTAATTGGTCCAGTATGTATAGCAGCAGGGGCTGTGGGTGTAATAATTGTATTGATGTCCTCATCACCACCATGCGACCGTCGTTAATGCGGCCACCATTTGATAGACCTGCGTACATATGACGGACAAACCAGAGTAAGAATTCATTGGGGAAAATGAACCCTAACAAGCAAAAAATACTATGATTAATAGCACCTGGCTTATTTGTTGTAGCAATCCGAAGAAAGGTGATTCCCAAAATTGGGACTCGATCCGCACACCTATCGCCTGATGGGCGATAAAGCAACGGCATGGCGATGCTGGCAAAGGTTGGCTCGCCGAGGCAAAGCCCTCGGTCCAGCTAACGTGACGGAGCTGGTCGGCCAGCGACGCCGAAGTCTCCGGAGTAGGTTGATGAAGAGATCATGAAGCCCCCGGTCCAGCGATGCAGGTCGTGACGTGGTCGATGCAGGTGTGCCCGCTCCGTGTAATCCGTGGGGCGGCGTTGTTGGTGACGATTTATCCTTCGCGATGCCGAACTATTGTTCGGCTGGCCGAGATGATGATGCGAAGAAATTGAGCTCGGCTCGACAAAGCGACGACGTGTCTAACGCAGGTCGGCCGCCGTGGAGTGATGTTGTCGGGCTGGTTTGACACCGGCGCGACGGTGAGGTTCGTATTGCAAGAATACTTTTAATACTACTGGGATGTGTTTGAGAATAGAACACAACACCCCATACAAAAACTTCCTTCAAAAAGGATGTCCGAGATCCCGTCCATAAAGAAGATGAATTCGGGTCGGATTCGTTCTCGCGCAGAAAACAGATCCAAAAAGTGACGCACTAATCGGAAGTTTCCCGGAGTATGGACGGTCGGATCGAGCTGAATTTTGGGCAGGTGGTAGATATGGGAATTCGGCAGCAAATCAACGGTTGGATCCTCCAAAGGACATCCGAGCTAGATGCTGGATACCACGCCCTAAACTCGTCCGGATTCTCGTCCAGATTCAACAGGGCTCCGGTATATCGGAGATTGCCGGAGATTCCTTCATCTGAACTTGACGAAATTTTTGCAGGATTGTTGAAGAATTAATTCCGCATAATTCCACCGCAATAATCGTTTAAGCGACACTCGAGGAGGTGGTGGCGGCGGATACAAGTTTGCTGTCCAGAAAAACAGCACGGTCGCCTGAGGGCAATATTGACGTTGAGCCCCCGAGCTCCATGGATGACTCCTCCATGATCTTGATAGAGATCGGAGTTGGTATTGATGAAGGCCTTCATCCGAACATGACGATCGGAGGTAGGGCGCAGTCCTCAGTCAAGCCAAGGTGACCAGTCGAGCTGGTGACGAAGAAGCCGACGTCGCAGTTGACCTGCAGTCGAGCCATTGATCCTTTCGCTGATCACACAGCGGAACTCTCAATGAAAGCACCAATGTCGGTGTCAAAACCGGCGGATCTCGGGTAGGGGGTCCCAAGCAGTGTGTCTTAGGATCAATGGTAACAGGAGGCAAGGGACACGATGTTTACCCAGGTTCGGGCCCTCTCGATGGAGGTAAAACCCTACGTCCTACTTGATTAATATTGATGATATGAGTAGTACAAGAGTAGATCTACCACGAGATCAAGGAGGCTAAACCCTAGAAGCTAGCCTATGGTATGATTGTTGTTGTATATCTATCGACTAGCCTGGCCCCAGTTTATATAATGCACCAGAGGCCTAGGATAACAAGAGTCCTAGCCGAATACGTCAGTGGGGGAGGAGTCCTTGTCTTGATCTCCAAGTCTTGTTGATTCTTCCTTGTATGCGGCAGATGTCCGGACTGGCCCATGAGTATACGGCCATGGGGGTCCTCGGCCCAATCCAACTGATCGGGAGACGACGCATTGAGTACCCCCTAGTCCAGGACACCGTCACTGACCCTTTTTGCTACCATATTATAAGCCTTCCCAGCTCCACATACATCTACATCGTGCGTTTGATTCTCCCTGGTAATCACTCTATCCAAACTTTGAGAGTTTTGACTACAACGGTTGCCGATCGCCACCTGCTGCTGGGTAAGAACTGGTAAGAATTTGAGATTCGCTTGAAGGATTTATGACACACCACCACCACCGCCGCTTCCTAGTAGTCTGTAGAATCATATTATTTTGTGTTTCTATTGCTGCTAACCATGCCAGGATCACAAGACGATGAGACTGATTGGGAGAACCTGATGAACAAACAGCTACATGATAAATTTCAGCAAATGATGAGTGGACAGGTGCAAGATGTGCTAAACAGATTTGACGATGCCATGGAGAAGATAGATGGCATTGAGAAGACGTTCGAAACAAAGCTTGATAGCAAGTTTAATGAATTGCTCGCGTGTTTTCCACAACCACCGCCGGCTGCACCTATCGCACCTCTGCAACAACAACAACAACGCCTCCTTCCGAATCAGTATGGACGAGCGAAGCGTGTTCCTATTGAGGATAGCCAAACTTCTGGTGCTGCTGTTCCTGTTGTTGATGTTTCTTTGGCTCGTGCTACTGCTGCTGGTACCCAGGAGGATGATGAGTATACGGGCGATTATGAGGATGAGGTTGATCAAAATCAGAACTACGTGCACCCACCAGCACCACCACCAGCAGGTCGACCTCAGGTATATATTCGTAATGGTAGGCCTGCACCACCACCTCAGGTACGAGATGATGTCCATATTCCTAAACTGAAATTGAATATTCCACCATTTAGGGTAGATATGTTCCTGATATATATCTTACTTGGGAGTTAGAAACTGAACAACGTTTTACATGTTTACAATATCCCGAGGAGAGACGGGTTGCTGCTGCTGTTTGTGCTTTCACTAGTTTTGCATGTGTATGGTGGTCTGAACATTGTAGATTATATCCTATTCCAGCTACTAGGGCTCCTTTGAAAACTGCTATGCGTACTCGTTGGGTTCCACCATATTATCAACGTGAATTGCTTCAAAAATTGCAGCGTTTAACACAAAGAAAAAATGATGTAGAAGAATATTATCAGGAATTACAAACTGGCATGATTCGATGTGGTATTGTTGAGGAGAATGAAGCTATGCCTGCACGTTTTACAGGTGGATTAAATAGAGAGATTCAGACCATTCTAGAGTATAAGGAGTATACTAATATCACTTGTTTATTCCATCTTGCTTGTAAAGCTGAACGTGAAGTGCAGGATCGACAAGCAATGGCGCGCACTAACTTTTCTGCAGGTCGACCTTCCTCATGGACACCGCGTGCATCTTCTACTTCCACTGCACCAGCAACTCCATTAGGTGCCATCTCCGCCGTGATACAAGAAAGCAGGCACAACCACCATTATCTGCCAAGAGTGCACCTGCCGGGCCTGCATAGAGCTCTTCTTCTTCCATGGGATCAACAGGGCACACAAGTGATATTATTTGTCATCGTTGTAAGGGAAGAGGTCATTATGCGCGAGAATGCAAATCTCAGCGTGTGATGATTTCTACTGAGGATGGTGGGTATGAGTTTGCTAGTGACTATGATGAGGAGACATTGGCTCTTATTACACGTGAAGAACATGGTGGAGATGATTCTGATAATGAGACACAATACATGGCTCCTGAAGACGCTGACAGGTATGAATGTTTAGTTGCTCAACGTGTTTTGAGTGCGCAGGTCACACAAGCTGAGCAAAATCAGAGGCACAATTTGTTCCATACCAAGGGAGTTGTGAAGGAACGTTCTGTGCGCGTCATCATAGACGGAGGGAGCTGCAACAACTTGGCTAGCATGGAGATGGTGGAGAAGCTTTCTCTCACCACAAGACCACATCCACATCCTTGCTACATCCAATGGTTCAACAACAGCGGCAAGGTTAAGGTAACACGTACTGTTCGTGTGCATTTTAGTATCTCTAGATATACTGATTATGTTGATTGTGATGTGGTACCTATGCAAGCATGTTCCTTATTACTTGGTAGACCATGGCAATTTGATAAAAATTCTATACACCATGGTAGAAACAATCACTATACTCTTGTTCATAAGGATAAAAATATTACTTTGCTTCCTATGACTCCTGATTCCATCTTGAAAGATGATATTAATAGAGCTAATAAAGCAAAACAGGAGAAGAATAAGAGTGAAAATCAGATTGTGGCAATAGAATTTGAGCAACAAATGAAGCCTAATAATAAACCATCTAGTGTTGCTTCTGAAATTAAATTGAAAAATGCATGTTTATTTGCCACCAAATTTGATATTGATAAGCTAGATTTCAGCAAATCTGTTTGCTATGCTTTTGTGTGCAAAGAGGCATTATTTTCATTCGAGGACGTGCCTTCCTCTTTGCCTCCTGCTGTCACTAACATTTTGCAGGAGTTCGCTGACGTCTTTCCACAAGACATGCCACCGGGATTACCGCATATTCGAGGGATTGAGCATCAGATTGACTTAATTCCCGGTGCTTCACTGCCAAACCATGCACCATACCATACCAATCCAGAGGAGACGAAGGAGATTATGCGTCAAGTACAAGAGCTTCTCGACAAAGGTTATATACGCGAATCCCTTAGTCCTTGTGCTGTTCCTATTATTCTAGTGCCGAAAAAGGATGGTACATCACGTACGTGTGTTGATTGTAGAGGCATTAATAATATTACTATTCGTTATCGTCATCCTATTCCTAGGCTAGATGATATGCTTGATGAATTGAGTGGCTCTACAATATTCTCCAAAGTTGATTTGCGTAGTGGCTACCATCAAATTCGTATGAAATTGGGAGATGAATGGAAAACAGCATTTAAAACTAAGTTTGGATTATATGAATGGTTAGTCATGCCTTTTGGGTTAACTAATGCACCTAGTACTTTCATGAGATTAATGAACGAAGTTTTACGTGCTTTCATTGGACGACTTGTGGTAGTTTACTTTGATGACATGTTGATTTATAGCAGATCTTTGGAAGAACATTTGGAACATTTACGTGCTGTTTTTATTGCTCTACGTGATGCACATTTGTTTGGTAACCTTGGGAAGTGCACCTTTTCTTGTCTATGTTGTTACTCCACAGGGAATTGAAGTTGATAAAGCCAAGATTGAAGCTATTGAGAGTTGGCCGCAGCCCAAAACGGTCACACAAGTGAGGAGTTTTCTTGGCCTCGCTGGATTCTATAGGCGTTTTGTGAGAGATTTCAGCACCATTGCTGCACCTCTCAATGAGCTTACAAAGAAAGATGTGCCTTTTCTTTGGGGTACCGCACAGGAAGAAGCCTTCACGGTATTGAAAGATAAGTTGACACATGCTCCTTTACTCTAACTTCCTGATTTTAATAAGACTTTTGAGCTTGAATGTGATGCTAGTGGAATTGGATTAGGAGGTGTGTTATTACAAGATGGCAAACCTGTTGCATACTTTTCTGAAAAATTGAGTGGGCCTAGTCTGAATTATTCTACTTATGATAAAGAATTATATGCTCTTGTTCGGACTTTAGAAACATGGCAACATTATTTATGGCCCAAAGAATTTGTTATACGTTCTGATCATGAATCTTTGAAACATATTAAAAGTCAAGCTAAACTGAATCGTAGACATGCTAAATGGGTTGAATTCATTGAGACTTTCCCTTATGTCATTAAACACAAGAAGGGAAAAGAAAATGTTATTGTTGATGCATTGTCTCGTCGCTATACTATGCTTTCACAACTTGACTTCAAAATATTTGGTTTGGAGACCATCAAAGATCAATATGTGCATGATGCTGATTTTAAAGATGTAATGCAGAATTGTAAAGAAGGAAGAATGTGGAACAAGTTTGTTGTTAACGATGGATTTGTGTTTCGTGCTAACAAGCTATGCATTCCAGCTAGCTCCGTTCGTCTTTTGTTGTTGCAGGAGGATTAATGGGACACTTTGGCGTGAAGAAGACGGAGGACGTACTTGCTACACATTTCTTTTGGCCAAAGATGAGACGGGATGTTGAGCGTTTTATTGCTCGCTGCACTACATGTCAAAAAGCTAAGTCACGACTCAATTCTCATGGGTTATATATGCCTTTGCCTGTACCTAGTGTTCCTTGGGAGGATATATCTATGGACTTTGTTTTAGGTTTACCTCGAACAAAGAAGGGGAGGGATAGCATATTTGTTGTCGTGGATAGATTCTCGAAAATGGCACACTTTATACCATGTCATAAAAGCGATGATGCTGTTAATGTTGCTGATTTGTTCTTTCGTGAAATTATTCGCTTGCATGGTGTGCCAAATACTATTGTTTTAGATCGTGATACTAAATTTCTTAGCCACTTTTGGAGATGTTTAAGGGCTAAGTTGGGGACTAAACTGCTTTTTAGTACTACTTGTCACCCCCAAACTAATGGACAAACTGAAGTAGTCAATAGAACATTGTCTACTATGCTTAGGGCTGTTTTGAAGAATAATAAGAAAATGTGGGAGGAATGCTTGATAGAGGCGGGGTGTCCCGATCTTTCGATGAGATGATAACTATCGATTTGGTGGAGACGACTTTGACGATCCGACAACAAACGTGCACGACGTTGCGCCTTAGCAATCGCTAAACCAATCTCCTGAGGTTATTGACCACGCCGGAGCACGATCAACCTGACCACGAAGGTCTATTCCTGCAAGCAATCGAAGAACGAGCAAGAATATGATAAAAGCAATCTGTGTTCATGAACTTCGGAGGGCAAAAAGACCTATTTAGAAGCCGATTTTGAGGTGTCAAATATTAAACTAGCTTCTGCAACTATTTAGATGCGGCTCGTCGCTAGCTTCAATTTGAGTACTCACGGAGCCAAAACGGACTTTGTATGAGGAAGATACACCTGTTTTACTGAACAGTGCGCAAAACAGATTCCAATCCGAATTCAGGTACGAGATTGATTCTAGATAGATCCAATTTTTTTTCTTCTCTCTTTTTTTTTCTCACGCTTTTTTTTCTTTTTCTTCTCTCTCTTTTTCTTTTTTTCCTTTTTTCTCTTTTTTTTCTCTATCTTTTTTTTTCAAGACAAACTAGATAAGATGCAGATTGGATCAGGCGAAGATGTGAATGACCTCAACTATGATTATGACAATGAACAGTGCGTAGCACGTGGTGGAAATTAATAGATGGCATGGTGGACAGCGGAAGGGATAATGATGCAGCGGCGGCGTGACTAATGTGAACAGAACTCGAAACTCTAAAGGAACTAGACGCTAAGACCAGCAACTTACACGACGATGCAACCGATAATTCAACTATGCAAGCAATGAATAGAAAATTGCAAAGGCTCAGACTGGCTTGGATAAAGGATGAACAGATCTAACTTTTTTTGTGTGGCTTTTTCTTGGACAATAGGTAAGAAAATAAATCTAATCTAGGAAAACTGGAAATTCTCACCGAGCAACCTGAAAACTGATACCACTTGATAGAGGCGGGGTGTCCCGATCTTTCGATGAGATGATAACTATCGATTTGGTGGAGACGACTTTGACGATCCGACTACAAACGTGCACGACGTTGCGCCTTAGCAATCGCTAAACCAATCTCCTGAGGTTATTGACCACGCCGGAGCACGATCAACCTGACCACGAAGGTCTATTCCTGCAAGCAATCGAAGAACGAGCAAGAATATGATAAAAGCAATCTGAATATTGCAAATATATATGAAGTATTGATAATGGTGGGGATCCGGAAGCGGTCTTGGTCTGGTTGTTGGACACAAACGAAATACACGAAGTTGCAATGGCTAACTTTTAACTAAACAAATCCCAAGGAAAAGCTACTAGATGGATCTACTTATATAGGAGCAAGGGTTGGCGGCCAAGGAGGTGGGAGGACGTCCCAAGGCAGCCTAAAACTAAATCTAGGTCGTACAAGGCCAATGGGCCCAAGTGGAGGTGATGTAACACCTTTGGACTTGTAGTTTGACTCGGATTCTGCTGCAGCATCAGATTGTTTCGTCGACAACTCAACGCTCCGGACGAATTTGAAGGTGATTCCAATTGGGTTGGAAAGTGCATGAAATCTAGTTTCCAACAAAAAAAGAATCACCCAATTCGGAGTCCGTATGAAAAACTTGTGTACGTTTTGAGTCAGGTATGTCTGTGCAGTCCGAATCTGAATTCAGAACGTGAGAGACTTGGACTCTATCTTCTCTTGGGCCAAAAGTGACGTGAGAGAACTTTTTGGACAGCAAATAAACATCTCTTTCTTCCTTATCTTCATATGTGGATTGTACAAATGTCCCATACACCTGCAATTAGACAAAACACAAAAGTGTGTGAAGTATTTTTGTTCTGGATAACATAAATAGACCATTGAATAGTTCGCACTAGAAATCACCTGACAAATATGCATATATGCAATATTTTTGGTCATATCCAAGGTAGTCATGTCCTCATCATCCTCCCCTTCTTGAAAATAAAGCCGTCCTCGGCGTTGCTTAATCTGAAATGTGGCTAACAAAAGAGACAAGGTGTACATGTTGTATATGTATATGTCATCCATTTTTACTTCCCTTGATTTCTGCATATATGACACATGAATAGATGAGTAACTTGCATAGTTCATAAAATCTAAAGCCAAAAAATTAGCACAAGAAGTAGAAGGCATGAAAATATTGCAACTCAGTTTGCACATATAAGTGAAGCTCTTATTCATTTCAAAAGATTGACAATCTTCATCATTAAACCATCCCAACATTGGTGAATAAACCTTACTTGCATCGAATTTATATGCTACAACATGCTTAAATAAGCAAAAATGCAATAAGTCATTCAACACAGAATCATCACCAAGATTAGAGGTCATATCAAAATGATTAATCATTGGTTCTTTTGCATCAATAGTTAATTCAATGGGTGCACTCAAAATTGTTGGTATTTCAGTTGTTTGATCACATGGCAAAGTCAAATTATCAACGTAGTCCTCTAAAATAGGTGGTGTGATCAAAGTAGTGGGTAGCTCATCAGATGGTGCATTCAAATTGATAAGGCATTCATCATTCTCATGTAGAGATGGAAGATCAGTACCTTTGTCATTACCTCTTATGATCAACTCAGATGATGTAGCCACTCTCGGGGGCGATGTGTCACATGGTGGAGGTGATGTAGTCCTGACAACAACGGATGTGGTTGTCATAGTATGCCTAGTAGTTGAAGGAACAATCATATCAACCCTTGGAATGTGCACCATGCGCTTGTTCTCCTTGTGGCCAACACGTCGTTTTATTTCCTGTTCAGCTTTGCAAGCAAGATGAAACAAATGGTCCATAGGATAACACTCTTCATGAATTAGTATCTCTTGAATATCACGGTTTAATCCTCCCCAAAATCTATCCATAAAATCATCTTCACTTTCTTCTAAAGAGGAATGCAACAAGGTAGTTTGTAAATCATCATAATATTTTGTTACAGTTTCACTACCTTGTTTTAAGTGTTGCAACTTCTTAATCATGTCACGAGTATAATAAGCAGGGACGAAAGTATGTCGCATGGCAAGTTTCAAATCATCCCAAGTAGTAGGTATATAATCAGGGTGTAACCGACAATATTCACTCCACCAAACCAAAGCATAACCAGTGAAAGAACCAACCGCAACCTTAACCTTTTTATGTTCATCAAAATTATGGGAAGCAAATATATTTTTTATGTCGAACTCCCATTCAATATATAAAGCAGGTTTAAAACGGCCATTAAATGGTGGTATAGATACATTAACCTGATCATGTGCATTTGGATGTTTGTGCACCTCTCGTGACGGTTGTGGTATTTGCAAAGGTGGTGGCACGTCTCCCGCGATCGATAAAGCCCATGAATTGACTCTGGATCCTGTCATGATTAGTAGAACAAGAAGCAAAACCCAAAAATAATGTTCCTATAACTACTAGGATGTGGTGGTAAAACGCTCACAGTAAAGCAAATATCAATGTCTTACAAGTTCTTACCATGCAGCAGGCGGTGATCGGCAACCAGCGGTGTCAAGTAACTCCGAATATTGAGTAAAGCGATTGCCAGGGGAGCGTACGTATACACGGTGTAGAAATATGTGGAGCTGGGTTGGCTATATATGGTAGCAAAAGATTAGCAATAATCAATTCAAAGATGCAATGTTGAATAAACGCTCAACGACGGTACTGTGCTGGTCCTAGGCTAGACCGTACTAGAGACGCGAGCCTAGAACACTAATGAGGTCACGGCGTAGCACAACTAGCATCAATGAAGGATACTAAGTAGCTCTTGGCAGCAAGATATAAGTGAATATCACAACGGCAGTGAAGATAATGATGAAAAACAACTGCCAAGCAGGATATACAACAACTCTCTCTCCAACTTTCCTCTTGAAAAGTTTAAGACAATTTTCTGATAAATTCTTTCAAAGAATGCTATTAACTCAAGCTTTCCAATGCAAAAAGAATCACTCAATTCCGAGTTGATATGAGGAGTCAAAAAATTCTAAAACTGGCCTGAAAAATTGGAACAAGCTGTGTTCATGAACTTCGGAGGGCAAAAAGACCTATTTAGAAGCCGATTTTGAGGTGTCAAATATTAAACAAGCTTCTGCAACTATTTAGATGCGGCTCGTCGCTAGCTTCAATTTGAGTACTCACGGAGCCAAAACGGACTTCGTATGAGGAAGATACACCTGTTTTACTGAACAGTGCGCAAAACAGATTCCAATCCGAATTCAGGTACGAGATTGATTCTAGATAGATCCAATTTTTTTTCTTCTCTCTTTTTTTTTCTCACGCTTTTTTTTCTTTTTCTTCTCTCTCTTTTTCTTTTTTTCCTTTTTTCTCTTTTTTTTCTCTATCTTTTTTTTTCAAGACAAACTAGATAAGATGCAGATTGGATCAGGCGAAGATGTGAATGACCTCAACTATGATTATGACAATGAACAGTGCGTAGCACGTGGTGGAAATTAATAGATGGCATGGTGGACAGCGGAAGGGATAATGATGCAGCGGCGGCGTGACTAATGTGAACAGAACTCGAAACTCTAAAGGAACTAGACGCTAAGACCAGCAACTTACACGACGATGCAACCGATAATTCAACTATGCAAGCAATGAATAGAAAATTGCAAAGGCTCAGACTGGCTTGGATAAAGGATGAACAGATCTAACTTTTTTTGTGTGGCTTTTTCTTGGACAATAGGTAAGAAAATAAATCTAATCTAGGAAAACTGGAAATTCTCACCGAGCAACCTGAAAACTGATACCACTTGATAGAGGCGGGGTGTCCCGATCTTTCGATGAGATGATAACTATCGATTTGGTGGAGACGACTTTGACGATCCGACTACAAACGTGCACGACGTTGCGCCTTAGCAATCGCTAAACCAATCTCCTGAGGTTATTGACCACGCCGGAGCACGATCAACCTGACCACGAAGGTCTATTCCTGCAAGCAATCGAAGAACGAGCAAGAATATGATAAAAGCAATCTGAATATTGCAAATATATATGAAGTATTGATAATGGTGGGGATCCGGAAGCGGTCTTGGTCTGGTTGTTGGACACAAACGAAATACACGAAGTTGCAATGGCTAACTTTTAACTAAACAAATCCCAAGGAAAAGCTACTAGATGGATCTACTTATATAGGAGCAAGGGTTGGCGGCCAAGGAGGTGGGAGGACGTCCCAAGGCAGCCTAAAACTAAATCTAGGTCGTACAAGGCCAATGGGCCCAAGTGGAGGTGATGTAACACCTTTGGACTTGTAGTTTGACTCGGATTCTGCTGCAGCATCAGATTGTTTCGTCGACAACTCAACGCTCCGGACGAATTTGAAGGTGATTCCAATTGGGTTGGAAAGTGCATGAAATCTAGTTTCCAACAAAAAAAGAATCACCCAATTCGGAGTCCGTATGAAAAACTTGTGTACGTTTTGAGTCAGGTATGTCTGTGCAGTCCGAATCTGAATTCAGAACGTGAGAGACTTGGACTCTATCTTCTCTTGGGCCAAAAGTGACGTGAGAGAACTTTTTGGACAGCAAATAAACATCTCTTTCTTCCTTATCTTCATATGTGGATTGTACAAATGTCCCATACACCTGCAATTAGACAAAACACAAAAGTGTGTGAAGTATTTTTGTTCTGGATAACATAAATAGACCATTGAATAGTTCGCACTAGAAATCACCTGACAAATATGCATATATGCAATATTTTTGGTCATATCCAAGGTAGTCATGTCCTCATCAATGCTTGCCTCATATTGAATTTGCTTATAATCGTTCATTGCATTCTACTACTAAGATGTGCCCTTTTGAAGTTGTGTATGGTTTCCTACCTCGTGCACCTATTGATTTGTTGCCTCTTCCATCTTCGGAGAAGGTGAATTTTGATGCTAAACAACGTGCTGAATTGATTTTAAAAATGCATGAGTTAACTAAGGAAAACATTGAGCGTATGAATGCTAAATATAAACTTGCTGGAGATAAGGGTAGAAAACATGTTGTGTTTGCACCTGGAGATCTTGTTTGGTTACATTTGCGTAAGGATAGATTTCCTGATTTACGCAAATCAAAGTTAATGCCACGTGCTGATGGTCCCTTTAAGGTGTTAGAGAAAATAAATGATAATGCACATAAACTTGAGCTGCCTGCAGATTTTGGGGTTAGTCTCACTTTTAACATTGCAGATTTGAAGCCTTATTTGGGTGAGGAAGATGAACTTCCGTCGAGGACGACTTCATTTCAAGAAGGGGAGGATGATGAGGACATCAATACAATTGTTACACCCACAGCCCCTGCTGCTATACATACTGGACCAATTACTAGAGCTCGTGCACGCCAACTAAATTACCAGGTACTTTCGTTTCTTGGTAATGATTCTAATGTTCATGAGAATATGATGCTGCCTAAATTGGATACATTTGTTTTGCTTACAAATGAAGGGCCTAGCTTGGAGAAGGATGAACATTGGAGCAAGAACAAGCATGGAGATGATGGCATGCGCAAGGGGAACAAGAACGGAGTTACAAGTGATGATTTCAGGACTTTGAAGCCACCATAATGGGTGCATGAAGCCATGGACGAAATATTCAAGATGCCACTTCATTAATTTCATCCCGAGGCTATTTTAGGTGCTGCGTCACCTTATTATTGGGCCAGGCCCATGTAATTTCGAAATACATAAGTATAGGCTATTTTTAGAGTCCGTATATGTGGGGAAACAAGAGGTAGGGTTGACTTCGGACCCCTCCACCAAGGGCCACGAAATTCCCCCCTCTTCCTCCATATATACCCTTAGGGCATCGTTTAGACTTTGGGTTTTGTTTAGATTAAAAGTTCGCCATAGCTGCAACTTCACGTACTTCGTTTTTGTTCAACAACCAGACAAAGGCGTGAGAGAACCCCACCTTGATCAATAAAACTTTCATCTTATATTCGCAATATCCAGATTGCAATCTCAGTTTCTTGCTTGTTCTTCGTTTGCTCGCAGGAAACAGACCCTCGTGGTCAGGTTGATCGTGCTCCGGCGTGGTCAATAACCTCTCGGAGTTGGTTTAGCGATTGCTAAGGCGCGACGTCCTCGCACGTTCGTAGTCGGATCGTCAAAGTCGACTGCCACCAAAGCGATATCCATCATCTCATCGAAAGACGGGACACCTTTGCCTCTATCAGGAGGTTCCTCTTGACACCTAATCATGCATAGTATATCGGACTTAGGTAGTAGCCGTGTCTCTAGTGGATCATATGTGATATCACTAAGGAGAGAGGTCACCTCGTTCTCGAGAGCTCTAGCTCGTGCTCATGTCATAAGTCCTCTTGGCTCTTGATGAGACGAAGGTAGGTCCATGGGGATGACCCTAAGATGCTCCGCATCATCTCCCCTCCCTTGGGAAAGATCCGATCTCAGATCGAAATCCTCATCACCATGGTACGGGGAGAGATCGGAGACGTTGAAGATGTCGCTCATGTTGTACTTGTCGCGTGGGAGATCGATCTTGTAAGCGTTGTTGTTGTAGGGTGCTAGCACCTTGAAGGGTCCGTCGGCTTGAGGGAGAAGCTTGGACTTGCGTTCATTCGGGAAGCGGTCCTTGCGAAGGTGTAGCCGCACAAGGTCTCCAATGTTGAATATCATGGGATGCTTTTTGGCGTTGAGCTTGGTCGCGAGTCGTTGTACTTGGTGCTCGATAGTGTGTCTTGTATCTTCATGCATCTTCTTGATGTAGCTTGCACGGGCAGTTGCGTCGAGGTTGGTGCGCTCTTGTAGAGGAAGAGGTAGAATGTCCAATGGGGACAACAGGTTGAAGCCATAGACGACCTCGAAGGGGGACTTGCCGGTCGTCGAATGTCTTGCACGGTTGTAGGCGTACTCGGTGATGGGTAGACACTCCTCCCACTCCTTGATGTTCTTCTTGATCAACACAGGAAGTAGAGTAGAGAGTGTACGGTTCGTCACCTCCGTTTGGCCGTCGTTTTGAGGATGGTATGCGGATGAGAACAAAAGCTTGATTCCGAGCTTGGCGCATAGGGTCTTCCAAAAGTAACTCAAGAACTTGACGTCGCGGTCGGAGACGATTGACTTTGGTACTCCATGGAGACGCAAAATTTCCCTACAAAAGAGATTTGCAACGTGTGAAGCATCGTCTATCTTGTTGCAAGGGATGAAATATGTCATCTTAGAAAATCGGTCCACAACAACAAACACGGAATCCTTGCCATTTTGAGTTCTAGGCAAACCAAGTACAAAATCCATGCTAATGTCTTCCCAAGGTTGATAAGGAATAGGAAGAGGCATGTAAAGACCATGGGATTGAGATTTAGACTTAGCTTTGCAACATGTGGAGCATCTGGTGGTGAAGCATGAGACGTCACGGAACATCTTGGGCCAAAAGTAGTTTTTGGAGAGCGTGGCGAATGTCTTGTCGCATCCAAAATGTCCCATGAGTCCGACTCCATGAGCCTCTTGCAAAAGGAGCAAACGAAGACAAGACTCGGGAATGCATAGTTTGTTAGCTCTCATAAGATAACCATCCTTGATGTAATATTGTTCCCAAGAAGTATGCGTCAAACACTTAGCATAAGGAATAGCAAAAGATGGGTCATTAGCATACAAGTCTTTTATGTGCTCAAAGCCAATAACATTCAACTCAAGTTTAGTGACAAGCATGCATATGCGTGAAAGTGCATCGGCAACTACATTTTCCTTACCCTTAATGTAATTGATCACATAGGGAAAAGATTCAATAAATTCACTCCATTTGGCATGACGCTTGTTCAACTTAGTTTGACCTTTTAAGTACTTAAGCGTTTCATGATCGGTATGGATGACAAACTCATGAGGTCTAAGATAATGTTCCCAAACATGTAGCACACGCACTAAAGCATACAATTCTTTGTCATAGATGGGATAGTTAAGTTGAGCACCAGAGAGTTTTTCACTAAAATATGCAATGGCTTGTTTTTCTTGCATCAAAACTCCGCCAATTCCGGTACCACTTGCATCACAATGAACCTCAAAAGTTTTGTCAAAATTGGGCAAAGCAAGAATCGGAGCATGAGTAAGCAAAGACTTGAGCTCATCAAAAGCGGTGGATTGCAAAGATCCCCAAACAAAAGGAGCATTCTTCTTACTCAAGGCATGCAAAGGAGTTGCGATAGTGCTAAAATCTTTCACAAAGCAACGATAAAAACCTGCTAGACCAAGAAAACTACGCACTTGTTAAAAATTGGTGGGTTGGGGCCAAGTTTTAATTGCTTCAATTTTTGATTCATCAACATGGACACCCTTGGAAGATACAACAAAACCCAAGAAAACCACTTTGTCAACACCAAATGTGCACTTTTTCATGTTTGCATAAAGACTTTCCTTGCGAAGGGTTTGCAAAACAGCCCTAACATGATTAAGATGCTCTTTCATGGTTTTGCTAAACATAAGAATATCATCGAAGTAAACCACAACAAACACTCCAATATAAGGGCGAAGCACATAATGCATGAGACGCACGAAAGTACCGGGAGCCTCCGACAAACCCATAGGCATTACTAACCACTGATATAAGCCAAATTTGGTTTTGAAAGCAGTTTTCCATTCATCACCCTCTTGAATGCGGATTTGGTAATAGCCACTTTTAAGATCAATTTTGGAGAAAAAGTTGGCTCCACTAAGTTCATCAAGCATATCATCTAAGTGAGGAATGGGATGCCTATAGCGAACGGTAATAGCATTTATAGGTCTACAATCGGAACACAAGCGGAAACTTCCATCGGGCTTAGGCACAAGTATAACCGGAACGGCACAAGGGCTTAAGCTTTCACGTACATGATCGTTGTCGATTAGTTGTTGTACTTGCCGTTGAATCTCCTTGGTTTCTTCGGGATTGACACGGTATGGAGCTTTGTTTGGAAGTGGCGCTCCGGGGATGAGGTCGATTCGATGCTCAATGCCTCGTAGAGGAGGTAGACCCGGAGGTAGCTCATCGGGGAAAACATCTTGGAATTCCTGCAAAAGATATTGAAACACTAAAGGTAGCTCGTTAGAGGTGTTAGTTTTTGGTTCTCCATCCTTCCACACAAGGACAAAGTGCATCACACTCGATGGGTTCTCACACACTTCTCTCATCTCACTTTTGGTGGCAAATAGTATGAGGTTTTTCTCTCTAGGCGAAGAGGCGCTCAAGTTTGGCTTGTGGCTCTCACTCACTTTTTGGTGGATCACTTTCTCACTCTTCTCTCCATGATGGGTGGCTTGCTTTTCGGCTATGATTTGACTAGGATACATAGGTCGTAGCACATATTCCTTCCCTTTGATCTTGAAGCTATAGTGATTGGTGTGCCCGTCGTGGATGACACCACGGTCGAATTGCCATGGCCTACCAAGAAGGAGGTGGCAAACGGTCATGGGGACCACATCACACTCCAAAGTGTCTTCATTTGCACCAATTTTGAAGGAGACTTGGACCGTATGCTCAACTCGGATAGTGCCGAAGTCACTTAGCCACTTAACCTTGTAGGGGTGCGGGTGCTTCCTCTTTACCAATTGAAGCTTGGAGCATAGTTCTTCACTTGCCAAGTTGTGGAAACTACCTCCATCGATGATGACCTTGACGGATTGTCCATTGATGCCGGCCTTTGTGTGGAAGATGTGGCATCGTTGGTCTTCTTCTTGTTGATGTTGAAGAGTCAAGACCTTGGAGACAACAAGAGCGGGGCTCGTATCTTCATCACAAAAGACTTGATCATCTTCATCCTCGTTCACGCGCCGGCGCATGGCCACTTGCTCAAGAGCTTCCATTTCATCTTCACTCATTGAGTCATAGGTGCCATCGTCGTTGAGGATCGTGGTGCGCTTGTTTGTGCATTCATAGGACTTGTGGCCTCGGCCGCCGCAAGTGAAACACTTGAAGGAGCTTGTCTTGATGGTCTCATCGATCGGAGTACATGACGAAGCACGCGGCTTGAAGTTGCTTGTAGTAGAAGGAAGACGACTTGAACTTGACGAAGTTTTCTTGTAACTCGGCTTGTCGTCGTTGCTTGGAGAAGGTTTGGTTGATGTAGATGCTGGAGGAGTTGTTGAAGCTTGGTTGTTGGAGAAGCCGTAGGTCTTGGATGAGTACTTGGCGTACTTGAAGTCATCTTGCACTTGACGTTCCGCCTTTGTAGCTTGATGTACGAGCTCAATGAGGTTGGAGTAGGGTTGGAAGTCGGCGATCTTCTCGATGGGATGATTGAGTCCATCCAAGAATCGTGCCATTGTTTGCTCATCATCTTCCGTGACATTGGCTCGAATCATGGCTATCTCCATTTCCTTGCAGTATTCTTCAACACTCTTTGTTCCTTGCTTGAGGAGTTGTAGCTTCTTGAAGAGATCACGGTTGTAGTATGTGGGCACAAAACGTGCTCGCATGACATCCTTCATTTGAGCCCAAGTGGTGATTGGAGGTTCACCTCTTGCTTGTCGGCGCTCAAGGACTTGTTCCCACCATATGAGCACATAGTCTTGGAACTCAAGTGATTCCATCGTGATCTTCTTCTCTTCCTCATAGTTGTGCAAACGAAAGATTTTGTCGACCTTCAATGCCCATGAGAGGTACTCTTCCGGATCATTGCTTCCATTGAACTTGGGCATTGTGAATTTGAGCTTGCCATAGCGTTGCTCTTCATTCTGTTGTTGGCGATGGTGATGATGACGCCCTTGACATGGAGGGTAGTCATTCTAATGTTGCTCTTGGCGTGGAGGACGTCCATGATCAACTTGCTCTTGTTGAACTTGAGGTTGAGGTGGGGCTTGACGAGCTTGTGAAGGAGCTTGTGGAGCTTGACATTGCACACGCGGTTGGTAGTTCCTCTCTTGGATTTCTTCTCAAAGGGCTTCCTCTTGTTTGCGCCGTTCGCGATTGCGGTTGGCGATGGCTCGACTTGATTCTTGAAGTGCATGTTGCGCCTCAAGAGCTTGCGCTTCACGTAGTTGTTGTTGAAGACGTTGAGCCTCAGCGTCTTGTTGCTCTTGGTGTAGACGCGCTTGTTCTTCTTCTTCTTGGTGACGAAGATGTTGTCGTTCTTGAGCTTGGGCAAAAGTGACTTGATTTGATTGAGGACGAGGGACTTGCTCATTGACTTGCTCTTGTGAATGCTTGACATGTAGCAGGTTGTGAGATGCATGCCGGTCTTGATGCGTGGCTCGTCGAAGAGTGTTCGATGACGGTGTACTTGAGCCAGAGAAGGAGTCGTCGGAGTGTCGACTTGAGTGGCTCCGTCTTGAGTATGACGATGTGGAAGGAGGCCGGTTCACCAACAAGGTGCGGATCTCGTCCATTCTTGCATCGTTCTCTTGCTTGTGCGCGTCGAGCTTGTTGTCGAAGTAGTCTCGTGTATGTTGCTCGGAGAGTCACAAGTCGGTGGCGAGGTTGTCGATGCGGTCGTTCATTGCTTGTTGCTCTTGATGTAACGCTCGTTGTGCACCAAAGAGGTGGCTCTTGGTGACGTATGATGACATGTCGTCGTCTTGCTCGATGAAGAGTGGGTTGGTACAAGTACTTGGCCTATCCATCATTCCAAGCAAAAATGTGAGTGGTAGAAGGAAAAGAACTTATACCAATGCACCTTTGACCGATGTTGATGATGAATCAAGTTCACTCAAATGCGGACAATGAAATAGCACTATTGGTATCAATTCTTGTCGGTTCTCACACCTACACAAGTAAAAGCTTATGGTGGAGCTTGGTTAGATGGTGGCATAAAATTTGATGCAATTGAAAGTGAAATTCAATAATGTTGGAAAAGATTCACAAATTTGCAAATGCAACAAGTAGACCAAGCAAGTGGGGGTACACGGAAACACACACGCAAATAGATAAATGGGATTGTGCAAACCAAAAGTGAGCCAAAATGTGGAATCCACGAAAATGCTCTTGTTGCACAATACTAGAGAGACGCTAGCACGATTGCACAATAGGCGGATACGAAGCTTGTGCACAACCTACTAGGCAAAAATGCAACGATCTCTATCCCAAGTATGCTATATGTATGGTATTTCAGTGCTATGATCCAAGATGATCTTATGTGACAATCTTAATGTAGTATGATGCTATGGTTCTTGCTTATAAGCTCTTTGCTTATCTTTCCTCTTTGCTTAAAAGCTTGGGTGGCTCGTTGACTTTTGAGCTCTTTTCTCATGCAAAACTTCACGAACCAAGATAGCAATTGCGTATGCTATGACAACTTTGTGACACACAAGTTGATTCCAAGATATGCACCACGGTGGTATGGTATGTATGCTATGGAGTATGATCACTAATGTGCACAAGACACGTTGCCGGCAATACTCAATGGCTAGTCTCGATGGGTAAGCTACGCAAAAGTAAGGCCATGTGGGGTATCAATGCAATTGCAAGGTATGACAAAGATGTCGTCGAAGTTACCATCCTTGGCGATGTTGAGTAGTCGATGGAGATGAGCGGTGGTGATGGTGACGTCGAACCGTACCTATATAGCCGAAACACAATAGGAAACATGATAGAGGCAAAGGTGTCCCGTCTTTCGATGAGATGATGGATATCGCTTTGGTGGAAGTCGACTTTGACGATCCGACTACGAACGTGCGAGGACGTCGCGCCTTAGCAATCGCTAAACCAACTCCGAGAGGTTATTCACCACGCCGGAGCACGCCTGCGAGCAAACGAAGAACAAGCAAGAAACTAAGATTGCAATCTGGATATTGCGAATATAAGATGAAAGCTTTATTGATCAAGGTGGGGTTCTGTGACGCCTTTGTCTGGTCGTTGAACACAAACGAAGTACGCGAAGTTGCAGCTATGGCGAACTTTTAATCTAAACAAAATCCAAAGTCTAAACGGTGCCCTAAGGGCTGTATATATGGAGGAAGAGAGGGGGAATTTCGTGGCCCTTGGTGGAGGGGTCCAAAATCAACCCTATCTCTTGTTTCCCCACACATACGGACTCTAAAAATAGCCTATACTTATGTATTTCGAAATTACATGGGCCTGGCCCAATAAAAAGGTGACGCAGCACCTATAATAGCCTCGGGACGAAATTTATGAAGTGGCATCTTGTATATTTCGTCCAAGGCTTCATGTACCCATTATGGTGGCTTCAAAGTCCTGAAATCATCACGTGTAACTCCGTTCTTGTTCCCCTTGCGCATGGCATCATCTCCATGCTTGTTCTTGCTCCAATGTTCACCCTTCTCCAAGCTAGGCCCTTCATTTGTAAGCAAAACAAATGTATCCAATTTAGGCAGCATCATATTCTCATGAACATTAGAATCATTACCAAGAAACGAAAGTACCTGGTAATTTAGTTGGCGTGCACGAGCTCTAGTAATTGGTCTAGTATGTATAGCAGCAGGGGCTGTGGGTGTAACAATTGTATTGATGTCCTCATCATCCTCCCCTTCTTGAAATGAAGTCGTCCTCGACGGAAGTTCATCTTCCTCACCCAAATAAGGCTTCAAATCTGCAATTTTAAAAGTGGGACTAACCCCAAAATCTGCAGGCAGCTCAAGTTTATATGCATTATCATTTATTTTCTCTAACACCTTAAAGGGACCATCAGCACGTGGCATTAACTTTGATTTGCGCAAATCAGGAAATCTATCCTTACGCAAATGTAACCAAACAAGATCTCCAGGTGCAAACACAACATGTTTTCTACCCTTATCTCCAGCAAGTTTATATTTAGCATTCATACGCTGTTTTCCTTAGTTAACTCATGCATTTTTAAAATCAATTCAGCACGTTGTTTAGCATCAAAATTAACCTTCTCCGAAGATGGAAGAGGCAACAAATCAATAGGTGCACGAGGTAGGAAACCATACACAACTTCAAAAGGGCACATCTTAGTAGTAGAATGCGATGAACGATTATAAGCAAATTCAATATGAGGCAAGCATTCCTCCCACATTTTCTTATTATTCTTCAAAACAGCCCTAAGCATAGTAGACAACGTTTTATTGACTACTTCAGTTTGTCCATCAGTTTGGGGGTGACACGTAGTACTAAAAAGCAGTTTAGTCCCCAACTTAGCCCATAAACATCTCCAAAAGTGGCAAAGAAATTTAGTATCACTATCTGAAACAATAGTATTTGGCACACCATGCAAGCGAATAATTTCACGAAAGAACAAATTAGCAACATTAACAGCATCATCGCTTTTATGACATGGTATAAAGTGTGCCATTTTCGAGAATCTATCCATGACAACAAATATGCTATCCCTCCCCTACTTTGTTCGAGGTAAACCTAAAACAAAGTCCATAGATATATCCTCCCAAGGAACACTAGGTACAGGCAAAGGCATATATAAACCATGAGGATTGAGTCGTGACTTAGCTTTTTGACATGTAGTGCATCGAGCAATAAAACGCTTAACATCCCGTCTCATCTTTGGCCAAAAGAAATGTGTAGCAAGTACGTCCTCCGTCTTCTTCACGCCAAAGTGTCCCATTAATCCTCCTCCATGCGCCTCCTGCAACAACAAAAGACGAACGGAGCTAGCTGGAATGCATAGTTTGTTAGCACGAAACACAAATCCATCGTTAACGACGAACTTGTTCCACATTCTTCCTTCTTTACAATTCTGCATTACATCTTTAAAATCAGCATCATGCACATTTTGATCTTTGATGGTCTCCAAACCAAATATTTTGAAGTCAAGTTGTGAAAGCATAGTATAGCGGCGAGACAATGCATCAGCAATAACATTTTCTTTTCCCTTCTTGTGTTTAATGACATAAGGAAAAGTCTCAATGAATTCAACCCATTTAGCATGTCTACGATTCAGTTTAGCTTGACTTTTAATATGTTTCAAAGATTCATGATCAGAATGTATAACAAATTCTTTGGGCCATAAATAATGTTGCCATGTTTCTAAAGTCCGAACAAGAGCATATAATTCTTTATCATAAGTAGAATAATTCAGACTAGGCCCACTCAATTTTTCAGAAAAGTATGCAATAGGTTTGCCATCTTGTAATAACACACCGCCTAATCCAATTCCACTAGCATCACATTCAAGCTCAAAAGTCTTATTAAAATCAGGAAGTTGGAGTAAAGGAGCATGTGCCAACTTATCTTTCAATACCGAGAAGGCTTCTTCCTGTGCGGTACCCCAAAGAAAAGGCACATCTTTCTTTGTAAGCTCATTGAGAGGTGCAGCAATGGTGCTGAAATCTCTCACAAAACGCCTATAGAATCCAGCGAGGCCAAGAAAACTCCTCACTTGTGTGACCGTTTTGGGTTGCGGCCAACTCTCAATAGCTTCAATCTTGGCTTTACCAACTTCAATTCCCTGTGGAGTAACAACATAGCCAAGAAAAGATACTCGGTCGGTGCAAAAGGTGCACTTCCCAAGGTTACCAAACAAACGTGCATCACGTAGAGCAATAAAAACAGCACGTAAATGTTCCAAATGTTCTTCCAAAGATCTGCTATAAATCAATATGTCATCAAAGTAAACTACCACAAATCGTCCAATGAAAGCACGTAAAACTTCGTTCATTAATCTCATGAAAGTACTAGGTGCATTAGTTAACCCAAAAGGCATGACTAACCACTCATATAATCCAAACTTAGTTTTGAAAGCTGTTTTCCATTCATCTCCCAATTTCATACGAGTTTGATGGTATCCACTACGCAAATCAACTTTGGAGAATATTGTAGAGCCACTCAATTCATCAAGCATATCATCTAGCCTAGGAATAGGATGACGATAACGAATAGTAATATTATTAATGCCTCTACAATCAACACACATACGTGATGTACCATCCTTTTTCGGCACTAGAATAATAGGAACAGCACAAGGACTAAGGGATTCGCGTATATAACCTTTGTCGAGAAGCTCTTGTACTTGACGCATAATCTCCTTCGTCTCCTCTGGATTGGTACGGTATGGTGCACGGTTTGGCAGTGAAGCACCGGGAATTAAGTCAATCTGATGCTCAATCCCTCGAATAGGCGGTAATCCCGGTGGCACGTCTTGTGGAAAGACGTCAGCGAACTCCTGCAAAATGTTAGTGACAGCAGGAGGGAAAGAGGAAGGCACGTCCTCGAATGAAAATAATGCCTCTTTGCACACAAAAGCATAGCAAACAGATTTGCTGAAATCTAGCTCATCAATATCAGATTTGGTGGCAAATAAACATGCACTTTTCAATTTAATTTCAGAAGCAACACTAGATGGTTTATTATTAGGCTTCATTTGTTGCTCAAATTCTTTTGCCACAATCTGATTTTCACTCTTATTCGTCTCCTGTTTTGCTTTATTAGCTCTATTAATATCATCTTTCAAAATGGAATCAGGAGTCATAGGAAGCAAAGTAATATTTTTATCCTTATGAACAAGAGTATAGTGATTGTTTCTACCATGGTGTACAAAATTTTTATCAAATTGCCATGGTCTACCAAGTAATAAGGAACATGCTTGCATAGGTACCACATCACAATCAACATAATCAGCATATGTAGAGATACTAAAATGCACACGAACAGTACGTGTTACCTTAACCTTGCCGCTGTTGTTGAACCATTGGATGTGATGAGGACATCAATACAATTTTTACACCCACAGCCCCTGCTGCTATACATACTGGACCAATTACTAGAGCTCGTGCACGCCAACTAAATTACCAGGTACTTTCGTTTCTTGGTAATGATTCTAATGTTCATGAGAATATGATGCTGCCTAAATTGGATACATTTGTTTTGCTTACAAATGAAGGGCCTAGCTTGGAGAAGGATGAACATTGGAGCAAGAACAAGCATGGAGATGATGGCATGCGCAAGGGGAACAAGAACGGAGTTACAAGTGATGATTTCAGGACTTTGAAGCCACCATAATGGGTGCATGAAGCCTTGGACGAAATATACAAGATGCCACTTCATAAATTTCGTCCCGAGGCTATTTTAGGTGCTGCGTCACCTTATTATTGGGCCAGGCCCATGTAATTTCGAAATACATATGTATAGGCTATTTTTAGAGTCCGTATGTGTGGGGAAACAAGAGATAGGGTTGATTTCGGACCCCTCCACCAAGGGCCACGAAATTCCCCCCTCTTCCTCCATATATACAGCCCTTAGGGCATCGTTTAGACTTTGGGTTTTGTTTAGATTAAAAGTTCGCCATAGCTGCAACTTCGCGTACTTCGTTTGTGTTCAACGACCAGACAAAGGCGTCACAGAACCCCACCTTGATCAATAAAGCTTTCATCTTATATTCGCAATATCCAGATTGCAATCTTAGTTTCTTGCTTGTTCTTCGTTTGCTCGCAGGAAACAGACCCTCGTGGTCAGGTTGATCGTGCTCCGGCGTGGTCAATAACCTCTCAGAGTTGGTTTAGCGATTGCTAAGGCGCGACGTCCTCGCACGTTCGTAGTCGGATCGTCAAAGTCGACTTCCACCAAAGCGAAATCCACCATCTCATCGAAAGACGGGACACCTTTGCCTCTATCACTAAGGGATTCGCGTATATAACCTTTGTCGAGAAGCTCTTGTACTTGACGCATAATCTCCTTCGTCTCCTCTGGATTGGTACGGTATGGTGCACGGTTTGGCAGTGAAGCACCGGGAATTAAGTCAATCTGATGCTCAATCCCTCGAATAGGCGGTAATCCCGGTGGCACGTCTTGTGGAAAGACGTCAGCGAACTCCTGCAAAATGTTAGTGACAGCAGGAGGCAAAGAGGAAGGCACGTCCTCGAATGAAAATAATGCCTCTTTGCACACAAAAGCATAGCAAACAGATTTGCTGAAATCTAGCTCATCAATATCAGATTTGGTGGCAAATAAACATGCACTTTTCAATTTAATTTCAGAAGCAACACTAGATGGTTTATTATTAGGCTTCATTTGTTGCTCAAATTCTTTTGCCACAATCTGATTTTCACTCTTATTCGTCTCCTGTTTTGCTTTATTAGCTCTATTAATATCATCTTTCAAAATGGAATCAGGAGTCATAGAAAGCAAAGTAATATTTTTATCCTTATGAACAAGAGTATAGTGATTGTTTCTACCATGGTGTACAGAATTTTTATCAAATTGCCATGGTCTACCAAGTAATAAGGAACATGCTTGCATAGGTACCACATCACAATCAACATAATCAGCATATGTAGAGATACTAAAATGCACACGAACAGTACGTGTTACCTTAACCTTGACGCTGTTGTTGAACCATTGGATGTAGTGAGGATGTGGATGTGGTCTTGTGGTGAGAGAAAGCTTCTCCACCATCTCCATGCTAGCCAAGTTGTTGCAGCTCCCTCCGTCTATGATGACACGCACAGAACGTTCCTTCACAACTCCCTTGGTATGGAACAAATTGTGCCTCTGATTTTGCTCAGCTTGTGTGATCTGCACACTCAAAACACGTTGAGCAACTAAACATTCATACCTGTCAGCGTCTTCAGGAGCCATGTATTGCGTCTCATGATCAGAATCATCTCCACCATGTTCTTCACGTGTAATAAGAGCCAAAGTCTCCTCATCATAGTCACTAGCAGACTCATATCCACCATCCGCGGTAGCAATCATCACACGCGGAGATTTGCATTCTCTCGCATAATGACCTCCTCCCTTACAACGACGACAAATAATATCACTTGTGTGCCCTGTTGATGCCATGGAAGAAGAAGAACGCTGTGCAGGCCCCGCAGGTGCACTCTTGGCAGATAATGGTGGTTGTGCCTATTTTCTTGTATCACGGCTGGAGGTGGCACCGGATGGAGGTGCTGGTGCAGTTGAAGTAGAAGATGCACGTGGTGTCCATGATGAAGGTCGGCCTGCAGAAAAGTTAGTTCGCCCCAATGCTTGTCGATCTTGCACTTCACGTTCAGCTTTACAAGCAAGATGGAATAAACGAGTGATATTAGTATACTCCTTATAGTCTAGAATGGTCTGAATCTCTCTATTTAATCCACCCAGAAAACGTGCAAGCATAGCTTCATTCTCCTCAACAATACCACATCTAATCATGCCAGTTTGTAATTCCTGATAATATTCTTCTACAGAATTTTTCCCTTGTCTTAAACGCTGCAATTTTTGAAGCAATTCACGTTGATAATATGGTGGAACCCAACGCGTACGCATAGCAGTTTTCAGAGCAGCCCAAGTAGTTGGAATAGGATATAATCTACAATGTTCAGACCACCATACACATGCAAAACTAGTGAAAGCACAAACAGCAGCAGCAACTCGTCTCTCCTCAGGATATTGTAAACATGTAAATCGTTGTTCAGTTTCTAACTCCCAAGTAAGATATATATCAGGAACATATCTACCCTCAAATGGTGGAATATTCAATTTCAGTTTAGGAATATGGACATCATCTCGTACCTGAGGTGGTGGTGCAGGCCTACCATTACGAATATATACCTGAGGTCGACCTGCTGGTGGTGGTACAGGTGGCTGCACGTAGTGCTGATTTTGAACAACCTCATCCTCATAATCTCCCACATAATCATCCTCCTCCGCATCAGCAGCAGGAGCCACAGAAGTATCAACAGCAGCACCAACAGTTTGGCCAAACGCAAGAGGAACACGGCTTGCTCGGCGGAGGTCTGTTTCGCGACGTGGAGGTAGTCGTTGTTGTTGTTGTTGGAGAGGTGTGTTAGGTGCAGCGGGTGGTGGTGGTGGAAGACGCGCGAGCAATTCATTAAACTTGTTATCGAGCTTTGTTTCGAACGTCTTCTCAAGGCCAGTGATCTTCTCCATGGCCTCTTCAAAATTGTTCAGCACATCTTGCACCTGTTCAGTCATCATTTGCTGAAACTTATCATGAAGCTCCTTGTTCGATAAATTCTCCCAGTCAATCTCGTCGGCTTGTGATCCTGGCCTGGTTAGCAGCAATAGAAACACACAAGAATATGATCCTACAGACTACGAACAAGTGGTGGTGGTGGGTGTCACAAATCCGTCAAGCAAAACTCAAATTCTTACCAGTTCTTACCCAGCAACAGGCGGTGATCGGCAACCGTTGTAGTCAAAACTCTCAAAGCTTGGATAGAGCGATTACCAGGGAGAGTCAAACGCACGACGTAGATGTATGTGGAGCTGGGAAGGCTTATAATATGGTAGCAAAAAGGGTCAGCAATAATCAATTCAGAGATGCAAAGTTGAATAAACGCTCAACGACGGTACTGTGCTGGTCCTAGGCTAGACTGTGCTAGAGACGCGATCCTAGAACACCAACAAAATCACGGCGCGGCACGTAAACAAGGGAGGAGCACACTCTGAATTTTTTTTTCTCTTTTTTTTTGCACTTTTTTTCCGCTTTTTTTTTGCTCCGCAACAAAATTTTTTTTCGAAAAAGTCTACAAATGGTCTAAAAACTGCCTAGCCAGAATTTTCCAGACTTAGTTTTTTTTTGAAATTGGAACTATTTTTCTTCTGCAGATGGCTCGGAAGTTGGGGAGTCCTTCTCTGTCACGACTCGGAGTATCGCGTGATCTGGAAATCGAGAACAATGCAACAATTACTGGACTCGGACTAGGACTGGTGGCGGAGATGAATCTGGTGGAACTCGGACTGGTGGCAGAGATGAATCTGGTGGAACACGGACAGGTGGCGGATATATGTTGCACGTGAACTCGGATTGGCGTGATGGCGGCGGATATGTGGTGGCGTATATGGATTCGGATTGGCGGTGAATATGTGGTGGTGGTATATGGGAACAGCGACGATGATGATGCGGTGGTGATATATGGCAGCGGCGACGTGACAACCTGTGAACAGAACTCGAAACTCTAAAAGACTAGACGCTAAGACCAGCAACTAGACACGACGATGCAACCACAAATTCAACAAAGCAAATACAGAAAAGATTATGCAAGGCTCAGATTGGTTCGGATGGGATGAACTAACCCTAATTTTTTTTGGCTTTTTCGTGGACTATAGGTATGAAGAACAGACTCGATCTAAACTACGAAAAACTGTAAAATCTCACCGAGCAACCTGGAAATCTGATACCACTTGATAGAGGCAAAGGTGTCCCGTCTTTCGATGAGATGATGGATATCGCTTTGGTGGAAGCCGACTTTGATGATCCGACTACGAACGTGCGAGGACGTCGTGCCTTAGCAATCGCTAAACCAACTCCGAGAGGTTATTGACCACGCCGGAGCACGATCAACCTGACCACGAGGGTCTGTTTCCTGCGAGCAAACGAAAAACAAGCAAGAAACTAAGATTGCAATCTGGATATTGCGAATATAAGATGAAAGCTTTATTGATCAAGGTGGGGTTCTGTGACGCCTTTGTCTGGTCGTTGAACACAAATGAAGTACGCGAAGTTGCAGCTATGGCGAACTTTTAATCTAAACAAAACCCAAAGTCTAAACGGTGCCCTAAGGGCTGTATATATGGAGGAAGAGAGGGGGAATTCCGTGGCCCTTGGTGGAGGGGTCCGAAATCAACCCTATCTCTTGTTTCCCCACACATACGGACTCTAAAAATAGCCTATACTTATGTATTTCGAAATTACATGGGCCTGGCCCAATAAAAAGGTGACGCAGCACCTATAATAGCCTCGGGACGAAATTTATGAAGTGGCATCTTGTATATTTCGTCCAAGGCTTCATGCACCCATTATGGTGGCTTCAAAGTCCTGAAATCATCACTTGTAACTCCGTTCTTGTTCCCCTTGCGCATGGCATCATCTCCATGCTTGTTCTTGCTCCAATGGTCATCCTTCTCCAAGCTAGGCCCTTCATTTGTAAGCAAAACAAATGTATCCAATTTAGGCAGCATCATATTCTCATGAACATTAGAATCATTACCAAGAAACGAAAGTACCTGATAATTTAATTGGCGTGCGCGAGCTCTAGTAATTGGTCCCGTATATGTAGCAGTAGGGGCTGTGGGTGTAACAATGGTATTGATGTCCTCATCAAAACAGGAAGCACAACTCAAAATCTCAAAGACCAAAACGTGTCAAAATTGACAAAGGAGATAGCGGTGAGCGGTGGTGGTGTTTGGGAAGTGTTGGGGGTATGCGGAAGTAAGCGTGGGCACCGGGGCAAAATTGGGCAAAAGTATGGGAAAATGGACGCGGGGATGGAGTTGCTGCTCCCAGGGGCCGGATGTCCGGGCCAGCTGCCGGATGTCTAGGGCGCTGGATCTCCGGTGGACACGGGGCGGATGTCCGGGCTCTGGATCGGGGACGAGCAACATGAACTCCTCGTTAAAATTTGCAACTCCGGGGCGAAATTCGGACAAATTGGTGGATGGAAATCGCGGGAGAGATGGGGAGAAGCTAGATCAACTCGAAGCAAAGCAGATCCGTGGATCAAATCCAACAAAACTTCATCACACCAACAAATCACAAAAAAAATTTGGGGCTATTTTTTGTGGGGATTTTCGGATTTAGGACGAAAACAACAAAATCAAGCTGGCAAACACGGGGTAGGGGCTCCAAAAACGTGATCAACGTGGCTCATGATACCAAGATGATGTAGAGCGGAACCCTATGGTGATGATCTTTCACGTTTGGAGTGGATCCTACGGGGAATCACGAAGAACACGCGGAAGCACAAAGGGGAAACACGGGGAAAACGAGAGAGAATCACTAAACTGACAAGGAATCAATCACACAAGTGCTAGATCACCGAACACAAAGAGTAACACATGATTCAAAATCAACAAAGGTAAGGATACAAAGGAACCGTTCTTCTCCGTGAGGAGGTCTTGATGATCTTCCCTAGAAAGGGGTCTTGAATCCGCTTGGGGGATCTTCTCCGAAGAGGTCGTGAACTCCGAGGAGAAGTATCCAAGTGGATGAGCAAGGCTCTCACACAAATATGATCTAAACCAATGCTAACCCTAAAACGTACGGGATGAGGGAGTATATATAGTCAAAGGGCGAAGGTGGTACATGGGTCACGGCCCAAAGGAGCTGCGCGCAGGCAGAGGGCGCCGGATGTCCGGGTAACGGGCCGGATGTCCGAGCTGGAGGGGCCGGATCTCCGGGCCAGTGGAGTTGGCTCTTCTGTTCACTGGATGGGCGACGCCGGATGTCCACTCGGAGGGGCCGGATGTCCGTGGCTTCGGGAGGTGACGGATGTCCGGGGCAAACGTCGTACGTCCGGGCTGACGGGGCAAGCTTCTGTGCTCCCTGGACACCGGTGCTGGATGTCCGGGATTTAGGCCGGATTTCTGGTGGGGGCCGGATGTCCGGACCGGACGCCGGATGTCCGGTCCCTGTAGCTTCTTCTGCAGATGCCTGGCCTTGTGGATGTCCGGGGTCCTGGCCGGATGTCCGGTGCCTGGAGGCTGTTCTAGCCTTCTTCCATTGGTTCTCTTCTTCCATGGACTTGCGGTCTTGTCTGTCTTTACGTGCATCCTCGGGAGGTTCCTCTTAACACCTTGATGAGGACATCAATACAATTGTTACACCCACAGCCCCTGCTGCTATACATACTGGACCAATTACTAGAGCTCGTGCACGCCAACTAAATTACCAGGTACTTTCGTTTCTTGGTAATGATTCTAATGTTCATGAGAATATGATGCTGCCTAAATTGGATACATTTGTTTTGCTTACAAATGAAGGGCCTAGCTTGGAGAAGGATGAACATTGGAGCAAGAACAAAGCATGGAGATGATGGCATGCGCAAGGGGAACAAGAACAGTGTTACAAGTGATGATTTCAGGACTTTGAAGCCACCATAATGGGTGCATGAATCCTTGGACGAAATATACAAGATGCCACTTCATAAATTTTGTCCCGAGGCTATTTTAGGTGCTGCGTCACCTTATTATTGGGCCAGGCCCATGTAATTTCGAAATACATAAGTATAGGCTATTTTTAGAGTCCGTATGTGTGGGGAAACAAGAGAGGGTTGATTTCGGACCCCTCCACCAAGGGCCACGAAATTCCCCCCCTCTTCCTCCATATATACAGCCCTTAGGGCATCGTTTAGACTTTGGGTTTTGTTTAGATTAAAAGTTCGCCATAGCTGCAACTTCGCGTACTTCGTTTGTGTTTAACGACCAGACAAAGGCGTCACAGAACCCCACCTTGATCAACAAAGCTTTCATCTTATATTCGCAATATCCAGATTGCAATCTCAGTTTCTTGCTTGTTCTTCGTTTGCACATAGGAAACAGACCTTCGTGGTCAGGTTGATCGTGCTCCGGCGTGGTCAATAACCTCTTGGAGTTGGTTTAGCGATTGCTAAGGCGCGACGTTCTCGCACGTTCGTAGTCGGTTCGTCAAAGTCGACTGCCACCAAAGCGATATCCATCATCTCATCGAAAGACGGGACACCTTTGCCTCTATCAAGTGGTATCAGATTTCCAGGTTGCTCGGTGAGATTTTACAGTTTTTCGTAGTTTAGATCGAGTCTGTTCTTCATACCTACAGTCCACGAAAAAGCCACAAAAAAATTTTAGGGTTAGTTCATCATATCCGAACCAATCTGAGCCTTTGCATAATCTTTTTAGGGTTTTGCTTTGTTGAATTTGCGGTTGCATCGTCGTGTCTAGTTGCTGGTCTTAGAGTCTAGTCTTTTAGAGTTTCGAGTTATGGTCATAAGTTGTCACGCCGCCGCCGCACCATCATCATCGCCCCTGCCATCTACCACCACCGCTTATCCGCCACCGCTCCGAATCCGTATCCATATACCACCACCAATCTGTGTCCATATACCACCACCGATCCATATCCATATACTACCACCGCTACCACCACCGCTGCCATATACCACCACCATATATCCACCACCAATCCGAGTTCCTTGCATATTAGGTTTGTTTTCGGGATCCATCTAATTTCCGATTCGTGTTTCCTTGTCTGAGTAGGTTTCGGATTCCAGCAATCTTTTGCCGTCCGTAGAAGAGGTTGGTTTCCAAAAAAAAAGAGTCCGGAAACCACCCTCCGTTTAGGCCCAAAATTTTCGGAAAACGCACTTGACAAAAAAATTTCTGGCTATCCTATTTTTAGGTGTTTCTAAGCGTATTGAGATAGTCGCCGTTATAGAAAGTTTTTTTTGACCCGTTTCCAGTTTTTGGGTCCGGGCAGTCAAAAAAAAATTTGGTCACAAAAATTTCGTGCCCATCCTGTCAGTTTGACCTGGGAAGAGTTTTGAGTCACTCGCCATTATAATGATTTTTCACAAAAAAAAAAGAGAGCAGCGCAAAAAAAAGCAGCGCAAAAAAAAGAGCGAATTTTTTTTTCGAGAGTGTGCTTTTCCCTTGTTTACGTGCAGCGCCGTGATTTTGTTAGTGTTCTAGGCTCGCGTCTCTAGCACGGTCTAGCCTAGGACCAGCACAGTACCGTCGTTGAGCGTTTATTCAACTTTGCACCTCTGAATTGATTATTGCTGACCCTTTTTGCTACCATATTATAAGCCTTCCCAGCTGCACATACATCTACGTCGTGCGTTTGACTTTCCCTGGTAATCGCTCTATCCAAGCTTTGAGAAGTTTTGACTACAACGGTTGCCGATCACCACCTGCTGCTGGGTAAGAACTGGTAAGAATTTGAGGTTTGCTTGACGGGTTTGTGATACACCACCACAACTTCTTAGTAGTCTGTAGGATCATATTCTTGTGAGTTTCTATTGCTGCTAACCATGCCAAGATCACAAGCCGACGAGATTGACTGGGAGAACTTATCGAACAAGGAGCTTCATGATAAGTTTCAGCAAATGATGACTGAACAGGTGCAAGATGTGCTGAACAATTTTGAAGAGGCCATGGAGAAGATTACTGGCCTTGAGAAGACGTTCGAAACAAAGCTCGATAACAGATTTAATGAACTGCTTGCGCGTCTTCCACCACCGGCTGCACCTGTCGCACCTCTGCAACAACAACAACTACGCCCCCTTCCGAATCAGTATGGACGAGCACAGCGTGTTCCTATTGAGCCAGGACAAAATTCTGGTGCCGCTGCTACTGCTGTTGGTGTTTCTTTGGCTCCTGCTACTGCTGCTGCTGGTACCCAGGAGGATGATGATTATGTGGGAGATTATGAGGATGAGGTTGATCAAAATCCGAACTACGTGCAGCCACCAGCACCACCACCACCAGGTCGACCTCAGGTATATATTCGTAATGGTAGGCCTGCACCACCACCTCTGGTACGAGATGATGTCCATATTCCTAAACTGAAATTGAATATTCCACCATTTGAGGGTAGATATGTTCCTGATATATATCTTACTTGGGAGTTAGAAACTGAACAACGTTTTACATGTTTACAATATCCCGAGGAGAGACGGGTTGCTGATGCTGTTTGTGCTTTCACTAGTTTTGCATGTGTCTGGTGGTCTGAACATTGTAGATTATATCCTATTCCAACTACTTGGACTGCTTTGAAAACCGCTATGCGTACGCGTTGGGTTCCACCATATTATCAACGTGAATTGGTTCAAAAATTGCAGCGTTTAAGACAAGGAAAAAATTCTGTAGAAGAATATTATCAGGAATTACAAACTGGCATGATTCGATGTGGTATTATTGAGGAGAATGAAGCTATGCTTGCACGTTTTCTGGGTGGATTAAATAGAGAGATTCAGACCATTCTAGACTATAAGGAGTATACTAATATCACTCGTTTATTCCATCTTGTTTGTAAAGCTGAACGTGAAGTGCAGGATCGACAAGCATTGGCGCGAACTAACTTTTCTGCAGGCCGACCTTCCTCATGGACGCCGCGTGCATCTTCTACTTCAACTGCACCAGCACCTCAATCAGGTGCCTCCTACAGCCGTGATACAAGAAAACATGAACAACCACCATTTCTGCCAAGAGCGCACCTGCCGGGCCTGCACAGAGTTCTTCTTCTTCCAGGGCATCAACAGGGCACACAAGTGATGAGGACATGACTACCTTGGATATGACCAAAAATATTGCATATATGCATATTTGTCAGGTGATTTCTAGTGCAAACTATTCAATAATCTATTTATGTTATCCAGAACAAAAATACTTCACACACTTTTGTGTTTTGTCTAATTGCAGGTGTATCGGACATTTGTACAATCCACATATGAAGATAAGGAAGAAAGAGATGTTTATTTGCTATCCAAAAAGTTCTCTCACGTCACTTTTGGCCCAAGAGAAGATAGAGTCCAAGTCTCTCACGTTCTGGATTCAGATTCGGACTGCACAGACATACCTGACTCAAAACGCACACAAGTTTTTCATACGGACTCCGAATTGGGTGATTCTTTTTTTGTTGGAAACTAGATTTCGTGCACTTTCCAACCCAATTGGAATCACCTTCAAATTCGTCTGGAGCTTTGAGTTGTGGACGAAACAATCTGATGCTGCAGCAGAATCCGAGTCAAACTACAAGTCCAAAGGTGTTACATCACCTCCACTTGGGCCCAATGGCCTTGTACGACCTAGATTTAGTTTTAGGCTGCCTTGGGACGTCCTCCCACCTCCTTGGCCGCCACCCCTTGCTCCTATATAAGTAGATCCATCTAGTAGCTTTTCCTTGGGATTTGTTTAGTTAAAAGTTAGCCATTGCAACTTCGTGTGCTTCGTTTGTGTCCAACGACCAGACCAAGACCACTTTTCGGATCCCCACCATTATCAATACTTCATACAATATTCAGATTGCTTTTATCGTATTCTTGCTTGTTCTTCGATTGCTTGCAGGAATAGACCTTCGTGGTCAGGTTGATCGTGCTCCGGCGTGGTCAATAACCTCTCGGAGTTGGTTTAGCGATTGCTAAGGCACAACGTCGTTGCACGTTTGTAGTCGGATCGTCAAAGTCGTCTCCACCAAATCGATAGTTATCATCTCATCGAAAGATCGGGACACCCCGCCTCTATCAAGTGATATTATCTGTCGTCGTTGTAAGGGAGGAGGTCATTACGTGAGAGAATGCAAATCTCCGCGTGTGATGATTGCTACCGCGGATGGTGGATATGAGTCCGCTAGTGACTATGATGAGGAGACATTGGCTCTTATTACACGTGAAGAACATGGTGGAGATGATTTTGATCATGAGACGCAATACATGGCTCCTGAAGACGCTGACAGGTATGAATGTTTAGTTGCTCAACGTGTTTTGAGTGTGCAGGTCACACAAGCTGAGCAAAATCAGAGGCACAATTTGTTCTATACCAAGGGAGTTGTGAAGGAACGTTCTGTGCGCGTCATAATAGACGGAGGGAGCTGCAACAACTTGGCTAGCATGGAGATGGTGGAGAAGCTTTCTCTCACCACAAGACCACATCCACATCCTTACTACATCCAATGGTTCAACAACAGCGACAAGGTTAAGGTAACACATACTGTTCGTGTGCATTTTAGTATCTCTACATATGCTGATTATGTTGATTGTGATGTGGTACCTATGCAAGCATGTTCCTTATTACTTGGTAGACCATGGCAATTTGATAAAAATTCTGTACACCATGGTAGAAACAATCACTATACTTTTGTTCATAAGGATAAAAATATTACTTTGCTTCCTATGACTCCTGATTCCATTTTGAAAGATGATATTAATAGAGCTAATAAAGCAAAACAGGAGAAGAATAAGAGTGAAAATCAGATTGTGGCAAAAGAATTTGAGCAACAAATGAAGCCTAATAATAAACCATCTAGTGTTGCTTCTGAAATTAAATTGAAAAGTGCATGTTTATTTGCCACCAAATCTGATATTGATGAGCTAGATTTCAGCAAATCTGTTTGCTATGCTTTTGTGTGCAAAGAGGCATTATTTTCATTCGAGGACGTGCCTTCCTCTTTGCCTCCTGCTATCACTAACATTTTACAGGAGTTCGCTGACGTTTTTCCACAAGACGTGCCACCGGGATTACCGCCTATTCGAGGGATTGAGCATCAGATTGACTTAATTCCCGGTGCTTCACTGCCAAACCGTGCACCATACCGTACCAATCCAGAGGAGACGAAGGAGATTATGCGTCAAGTACAAGAGCTTCTCGACAAAGGTTATATACGCGAATCCCTTAGTCCTTGTGCTGTTCCTATTATTCTAGTGCCGAAAAAGGATGGTACATCACGTATGTGTGTTGATTGTAGAGGCATTAATAATATTACTATTCGTTATCGTCATCCTATTCCTAGGCTAGATGATATGCTTGATGAATTGAGTGGCTCTACAATATTCTCCAAAGTTGATTTGCGTAGTGGCTACCATCAAATTCGTATGAAATTGGGAGATGAATGGAAAACAGCATTTAAAACTAAGTTTGGATTATATGAGTGGTTAGTCATGCCTTTTGGGTTAACTAATACACCTAGTACTTTCATGAGATTAATTAACGAAGTTTTACGTGCTTTCATTGGACGATTTGTGGTAGTTTACTTTGATGAACGAGTATCTTTTCTTGGCTATGTTGTTACTCCACAGGGAATTGAAGTTGATAAAGCCAAGATTGAAGCTATTGAGAGTTGGCCGCAACCCAAAACGGTCATACAAGTGAGGAGTTTTCTTGGCCTCGCTGGATTCTATAGGCGTTTTGTGAGAGATTTCAGCACCATTGCTGCACCTCTCAATGAGCTTACAAAGAAAGATGTGCCTTTTGTTTGGGGTACCGCACAGGAAGAAGCCTTCTCGGTATTGAAAGATAAGTTGACACATGCTCCTTTACTCCAACTTCCTGATTTTAATAAGACTTTTGAGCTTGAATGTGATGCTAGTGGAATTGGATTAGGAGGTGTGTTATTACAAGATGGCAAACCTGTTGCATACTTTTCTGAAAAATTGAGTGGGCCTAGTCTGAATTATTCTACTTATGATAAAGAATTATATGCTCTTGTTCGGACTTTAGAAACATGGCAACATTATTTATGGCCCAAAGAATTTGTTATACATTCTGATCATGAATCTTTGAAACATATTAAAAGTCAAGCTAAACTGAATCGTAGACATGCTAAATGGGTTGAATTCATTGAGACTTTCCCTTATGTCATTAAACACAAGAAGGGAAAAGAAAATGTTATTGCTGATGCATTGTCTTGTCGCTATACTATGCTTTCACAACTTGACTTCAAAATATTTGGTTTGGAGACCATCAAAGATCAATATGTGCATGATGCTGATTTTAAAGATGTAATGTAGAATTGTAAAGAAGGAAGAATGTGGAACAAGTTTGTTGTTAATGATGGATTTGTGTTTCGTGCTAACAAGCTATGCATTCCAGCTAGCTCCGTTCGTCTTTTGTTGTTGCAGGAGGCGCATGGAGGAGGATTAATGGGACACTTTGGCGTGAAGAAGACGGAGGACGTACTTGCTACACATTTCTTTTGGCCAAAGATGAGACGGGATGTTGAGCGTTTTATTGCTCGCTGCACTACATGTCAAAAAGCTAAGTCACGACTCAATCCTCATGGTTTATATATGCCTTTGCCTGTACCTAGTGTTCCTTGGGAGGATATATCTATGGACTTTGTTTTAGGTTTACCTCGAACAAAGAAGGGGAGGGATAGCATATTTGTTGTCGTGGATAGATTCTCGAAAATGGCACACTTTATACCATGTCATAAAAGTGATGATGCTGTTAATGTTGCTGAATAGTTCTTTCGTGAAATTATTCGCTTGCATGGTGTGCCAAATACTATTGTTTCAGATCGTGATACTAAATTTCTTAGCCACTTTTGGAGATGTTTATGGGCTAAGTTGGGGACTAAACTGCTTTTTAGTACTACTTGTCACCCCCAAACTGATGGACAAACTGAAGTAGTCAATAGAACGTTGTCTACTATGCTTAGGGCTGTTTTGAAGAATAATAAGAAAATGTGGGAGGAATGCTTGCCTCATATTGAATTTGCTTATAATCGTTCATTGCATTCTACTACTAAGATGTGCCCTTTTGAAGTTGTGTATGGTTTCCTACCTCGTGCACCTATTGATTTGTTGCCTCTTCCATCTTCGGAGAAGGTTAATTTTGACGCTAAACAACGTGCTGAATTGATTTTAAAAATGCATGAGTTAACTAAGGAAAACATTGAGCGCATGTGATAGAGGCAAAGGTGTCCCGTCTTTCGATGAGATGGTGGATTTCGCTTTGGTGGAAGTCGACTTTGACGATCCGACTACGAACGTGCGAGGACGTCGCGCCTTAGCAATCGCTAAACCAACTCCGAGAGGTTATTGACCACGCCGGAGCACGATCAACCTGACCACGAGGGTCTGTTTCCTGCGAGCAAACGAAGAACAAGCAAGAAACTAAGATTGCAATCTGGATATTGCGAATATAAGATGAAAGCTTTATTGATCAAGGTGGGGTTCTGTGACGCCTTTGTCTGGTCGTTGAACACAAACGAAGTACGCGAAGTTGCAGCTATGGCGAACTTTTAATCTAAACAAAACCCAAAGTCTAAACGATGCCCTAAGGGCTGTATATATGGAGGAAGAGGGGGGAATTTCGTGGCCCTTGGTGGAGGAGTCCGAAATCAACCCTATCTCTTTTTTCCCCACACATACGGACTCTAAAAATAGCCTATACTTATGTATTTCGAAATTACATGGGCCTGGCCCAATAATAAGGTGACGCAGCACCTAAAATAGCCTCGGGACGAAATTTATGAAGTGGCATCTTATATATTTCGTCCAAGGCTTCATGCACCCATTATGGTGGCTTCAAAGTCCTGAAATCATCACTTGTAACTCCGTTCTTGTTCCCCTTGCGCATGCCATCATCTCCATGCTTGTTCTTGCTCCAATGTTCATCCTTCTCCAAGCTAGGCCCTTCATTTGTAAGCAAAACAAATGTATCCAATTTAGGCAGCATCATATTCTCATGAACATTAGAATCATTACCAAGAAACGAAAGTACCTGGTAATTTAGTTGGCGTGCACGAGCTCTAGTAATTGGTCCAGTATGTATAGCAGCAGGGGCTGTGGGTGTAACAATTGTATTGATGTCCTCATCATCACGACTCAATCCTCATGGTTTATATATGCCTTTGCCTGTACCTAGTGTTCCTTGGGAGGATATATCTATGGACTTTGTTTTAGGTTTACCTCGAACAAAGAAGGGGAGGGATAGCATATTTGTTGTCGTGGATAGATTCTCGAAAATGGCACACTTTATACCATGTCATAAAAGCGATGATGCTGTTAATGTTGCTGATTTGTTCTTTCGTGAAATTATTCGCTTGCATGGTGTGCCAAATACTATTGTTTCAGATCGTGATACTAAATTTCTTAGCCACTTTTGGAGATGTTTATGGGCTAAGTTGGGGACTAAACTGCTTTTTAGTACTACTTGTCACCCCCAAACTGATGGACAAACTGAAGTAGTCAATAGAACGTTGTCTACTATGCTTAGCGCTGTTTTGAAGAATAATAAGAAAATGTGGGAGGAATGCTTGCCTCATATTGAATTTGCTTATAATCGTTCATTGCATTCTACTACTAAGATGTGCCCTTTTGAAGTTGTGTATGGTTTTCTACCTCGTGCACCTATTGATTTGTTGCCTCTTCCATCTTCGGAGAAGGTTAATTTTGATGCTAAACAACGTGCTGAATTGATTTTAAACATGCATGAGTTAACTAAGGAAAACATTGAGCGTATGAATGCTAAATATAAACTTGCTGGAGATAAGGGTAGAAAACATGTTGTGTTTGCACCTGGAGATCTTGTTTGGTTACATTTGCGTAAGGATAGATTTCCTGATTTGCGCAAATCAAAGTTAATGCCACGTGCTGATGGTCCCTTTAAGGTGTTAGAGAAAATAAATGATAATGCATATAAACTTGAGCTGCCTGCAGATTTTGGGGTCAGTCCCACTTTTAACATTGCAGATTTGAAGCCTTATTTGGGTGAGGAAGATGAACTTCCGTCGAGGACGACTTCATTTCAAGAAGGGGAGGATGATGAGGTCATCAATACAATTGTTACACCCACAGCCCCTGCTGCTATACATACTAGACCAATTACTAGAGCTCGTGCACGCCAACTAAATTACCAGGTAGTTTCGTTTCTTGGTAATGATTCTAATGTTCATGAGAATATGATGCTGCCTAAATTGGATACATGTGTTTTGCTTACAAATGAAGGGCCTAGCTTGGATAAGGATGAACATTGGAGCAAGAACAAGCATGGAGATGATGGCATGCGCAAGGGGAACAAGAACAGAGTTACAAGTGATGATTTCAGGACTTTGAAGCCACCATAATGGGTGCATGAAGCCTTGGACGAAATATACAAGATGCCACTTCATAAATTTCGTCCCGAGGCTATTTTAGGTGCTGCGTCACCTTATTATTGGGCCAGGCCCATGTAATTTCGAAATACATAAGTATAGGCTATTTTTAGAGCCCGTATGTGTGGGGAAACAAGAGATAGGGTTGATTTCGGACCCCTCCACCAAGAGCCACGAAATTCCCCCCCTCTTCCTCCATATATACAGCCCTTAGGGCATCGTTTAGACTTTGGGTTTTGTTTAGATTAAAAGTTCGCCATAGCTGCAACTTCGCGTACTTCGTTTGTGTTCAACGACCAGACAAAGGCGTCACAAAACCCCACCTTGATCAACAAAGCTTTCATCTTATATTCGCAATATCCAGATTGCAATCTCAGTTTCTTGCTTGTTCTTCGTTTGCTCGCAGGAAACAGACCCTCGTGGTCAGGTTGATCGTGCTCCGGCGTGGTCAATAACCTCTTGGAGTTGGTTTAGCGATTGCTAAGGCGCGACGTCCTCGCACGTTCGTAGTCGGTTCGTCAAAGTCGACTGCCACCAAAGCGATATCCATCATCTCATCGAAAGACGGGACACCTTTGCCTCTATCACACCTAATCATGCATAGTATATCGGACTTAGGTAGTAGACATGTCTCTAGTGGATCATATGTGATATCACTAAGGAGAGAGGTCACCTCGTTCTCGAGAGCTCTAACTCGTGCTCGTGTCATAGGTCCTCTTGGCTCTTGATGAGACGAAGGTAGGTCCATGGGGATGACCGTAGGATGCTCCGCATCATCTCCCCTCCCTTGGGAAGGATCCCGATCTCAGATCGAAATCCTCATCACCATGGTACGGGGAGAGATCGGAGAAGTTGAAGATGTCGCTCACGTTGTACTTGTCGCGTGGTAGATCGATCTTGTAAGCGTTGTTGTTGTAGCGTGCTAGCACCTTGAAGGGTCTGTCGGCTCGAGGGAGAAGCTTGGACTTGCGTTCATTGGGGAAGCGGTCCTTGCGAAGGTGTAGCCACACGAGGTCTCCAATGTTGAATATCATGGGATGCTTGTTGGCGTTGAGCTTGGTCGCGAGTCATTGTACTTGGTGATGAGGACATCAATACCATTGTTACACCCACAGCCCCTACTGCTACATATACGGGACCAATTACTAGAGCTCGCGCACGCCAATTAAATTATCAGGTACTTTCGTTTCTTGGTAATGATTCTAATGTTCATGAGAATATGATGCTGCCTAAATTGGATACATTTGTTTTGCTTACAAATGAAGGGCCTAGCTTGGAGAAGGATGAACATTGGAGCAAGAACAAGCATGGAGATGATGACATGCGCAAGGGGAACAAGAACGGAGTTACAAGTGATGATTTCAGGACTTTGAAGCCACCATAATGGGTGCATGAAGCCTTGGACGAAATATACAAGATGCCACTTCATAAATTTCGTCCCGAGGCTATTATAGGTGCTGCGTCACCTTTTTATTGGGCCAGTGATGAGGACATGACTACCTTGGATATGACCAAAAATATTGCATATATGCATATTTGTCAGGTGATTTCTAGTGCAAACTATTCAATAATCTATTTATGTTATCCAGAACAAAAATACTTCACACACTTTTGTGTTTTGTCTAATTGCAGGTGTATGGGACATTTGTACAATCCACATATGAATATAAGGAAGAAAGAGATGTTTATTTGCTGTCCAAAAAGTTCTCGCACGTCACTTTTGGCCCAAGAGAAGATAGAGTCCAAGTCTCTCACGTTCTGGATTCAGATTCGGACTGCACAGATACACCTGACTCAAAACGCACACAAGTTCTTCATACGGACTCCGAATTGGGTGATTCTTTTTTTGTTGGAAACTAGATTTCGTGCACTTTCCAACCCAATTGGAATCACCTTCAAATTCGTCCGGAGCGTTGAGTTGTGGACGAAACAATCTGATGCTGCAGCAGAATCCAAGTCAAACTACAAGTCCAAAGGTGTTACATCACCTCCACTTGGGCCCATTGGCCTTGTACGAACTAGATTTAGTTTTAGGCTGCCTTGGGACGTCCTCCCACCTCCTTGGCCGCCACCCCTTGCTCCTATATAAGTAGATCCATCTAGTAGCTTTTCCTTGGGATTTGTTTAGTTAAAAGTTAGCCATTGCAACTTCGTGTACTTCGTTTGTGTCCAACGACCAGACCAAGACAGCTTCCGGATCCCCACCTTTATCAATACTTCATCTATATTCGCAATATTCAGATTGCATTATCATATTCTTGCTTGTTCTTCGATTGCGTGCAGGAATAGACCTTCGTGGTCAGGCTGATCGTGCTTCCAGCATCGTCAGTAACCTCGGAAGATTGGTTTAGCGATTGCTAAGGCGCAACGTCGTGCACGTTTGTAGTCGGATCGTCAAAGTCGTCTCCACCAAATCGATAGTAATCATCTGATCGAACGATCGGGACCCTTGCCTCTATCAAGTGGTATCAGTTTTCAGGTTGCTCGGTGAGAATTTCCAGTTTTTCCTAGATTAGATTTATTTTCTTACCTATTGTCCAAGAAAAAGCCACAAAACAAAAGTTAGATCTATTCATCCTTTGTCCTAGCCAGACTGAGCCTTTGCAATTTTCTTTTCATTGTTTGCATTATTGAATTATCGGTTGCATCGCCGTGTCGAGTTGCTGGTCTTAGTGTGTAGTTCCTTTAGAGTTTCGAGTTCTGTTCATATTAGTCACGCAGCCGCTGCATCATTATCCCATCCGCTGTCCACCATCCCATCCACCAATTTCCACCACGTGCTACGCACTGTTTATTGTCATAATCATAGTTGAGGTCACTCACATCTTCGCCTGATCGAATTTGCATCTTATCTAGTTTGTCTTGGAAAGAAGGAGAAAAAGAATATGAAGAAAAAAGAGAGAAAAAAGGAAAGAAAAAAAAAAGAAAAAGAGGGAGAAGAAAAAGAAAAAAAAAGCGTGAGAAAAAAAAGAGAGAAGAAAAAAAATTGGATCTATCTAGAATCAATCTCGTACCTGAATTCGGATTGGAATCTGTTTTGCGCACTGTTCAGTAAAACAGGTGTATCTTCCTCATACGAAGTCCGTTTTGGCTCCGTGAGTACTCAAGTTGAAGATAGCGACGAGACGCATCTAAATAGTTGCAAAATCTAGTTCAATATTTGACACCTCAAAATCGGCTTCTAAATAGGTCTTTTTGTCCTCCGAAGTTCGTGAACACAGCTTGTTCCAATTTTTTAGGCCAGTTTTAGAATTCTTTGACTCCTCATATCAACTCGGAATTGAGTGATTCTTTTTGCATTGGAAAGCTTGAGTTAGTAGCATTATTTGAAAGAATTTATCAGAAAATTGTCTCAAACTTTTCAAGAGGAAAGTTGGAGAGAGAGTTGTTGTATATCCTGCTTGGCAGTTGTTTTTCATCATTATCTTCACTGCCGTTGTGATCTTCACTTATATCTTGCTGTCAAGAGCTACTTAGTATACTTCATTGATGCTAGTTGTGCTACACCGTGACCTCATTAGTGTTCTAGGCTCGCGTCTCTAGTCCGGTCTAGCCTAGGACCAGCACAGTACCGTCGTTGAGCATTTATTCAACATTGCATCTTTGAATTGATTATTGCTAATCTTTTGCTACCATATATAGCCAACACAGCTCCACATATTTCTACACCGTGTATACGTACGCTCCCCTGGCAATCGCTTTACTCAATGTTCGGAGTTACTTGACACCGCTGGTTGCCGATCACCGCCTGCTGCATGGTAAGAACTTGTAAGACATTGATATTTGCTTTACTGTGAGCGTTTTACCACCTCATCCTAGTAGTTATAGGAACATTATTTTTGGGTTTTGTTTCTTGTTCTACTAATCATGACAGGATCCAGAGTCAATTCATGGGCTTTGTCGATCGCGCGAGACGTGCCACCACCTTTGCAAATACCACAACCGTCACGAGAGGTGCACAAACATCCAAATGCACATGATCAGGTTAATGTATCTATACCACCATTTAATGGCCGTTTTAAACCTGCTTTATATATTTAATGGGAGTTCGACATAAAAAATATATTTGCTTCCCATAATTTCGATGAACATAAAAAGGTTAAGGTTGCAGTTGGTTCTTTCACTGGTTATGCTTTGGTTTGGTGGAGTGAATATTGTCGGTTACACCCTGATTATATACCTACTACTTGGGATGATTTGAAACTTGCCATGCGACATACTTTCGTCCCTGCTTATTATACTCGTGACATGATTAAGAAGTTGCAACACTTAAAACAAGGTAGTGAAACTGTAACAAAATATTATGATGATTTACAAACTACCTTGTTGCATTCCTCTTTAGAAGAAAGTGAAGATGATTTTATGGATAGATATTGGGGAGGATTAAACCGTGATATTCAAGAGATACTAATTCATGAAGAGTGTTATCCTATGGACAATTTGTTTCATCTTGCTTGCAAAGCTGAACAGGAAATAAAACGACGTGTTGGCCACGAGGAGAACAAGCGCACGGTGCACATTCCAAGAGTTGATATGATTGTTCCTTCAACTACTAGGCATACTATGACAACCACATCCGTTGTTGTCAGGACTACATCACCTCCACCATGTGACACATCGCCCCCGAGAGTGGCTACATCATCTGAGTTGATCATAAGAGGTAATGACAAAGGTACTGATCTTCCATCTCTACATGAGAATGATGAATGCCTTGTCAATTTGAATGCACCATCTAATGAGCTACCCACTACTTTGATCACACCACCTATTTTAGAGGACTACGTTGATAATTTGACTTTGCCATGTGATCAAACAACTGAAATACCAACAATTTTGAGTGCACCCATTGAATTAACTATTGATGCAAAAGAACCAATGTTTAATCATTTTGATATGACCTCTAATCTTGGTGATGATTCTGTGTTGAATGACTTATTGCATGTTTGCTTATTTAAGCATGTTGTAGCATGTAAATTTGATGCAAGTAAGGTTTATTCACCAATGTTGGGATGGTTTAATGATGAACATTGTCAATCTTTTGAAATGAATAAGAGCTTCACTTATATGTGCAAACTGAGTTGCAATATTTTCATGCCTTCTACTTCTTGTGCTAATTTTTTGGCTTTAGATTTTATAAACTATGCAAGTTACTCATCTATTCATCTGTCATATATGCAAAAATCAAGGGAAGTAAAAATGGATGATATATACATATACAACATGTACACCTTGTCTCTTTTGTTAGCCACATTTCAGATTAAGCAACGCCGAGGACAGCTTTATTTTCAAGAAGGGGAGGATGATGAGGACATGACTACCTTGGATATGACCAAAAATATTGCATATATGCATATTTGTCAGGTGATTTCTAGTGCAAACTATTCAATAATCTATTTATGTTATCCAGAACAAAAATACTTCACACACTTTTGTGTTTTGTCTAATTGCAGGTGTATGGGACATTTGTACAATCCACATATGAAGATAAGGAAGAAAGAGATGTTTATTTGCTGTCCAAAAAGTTCTCTCACGTCACTTTTGGCCCAAGAGAAGATAGAGTCCAAGTCTCTCACGTTCTGGATTCAGATTCGGACTGCACAGACATACCTGACTCAAAATGCACACAAGTTTTTCATACGGACTCCGAATTGGGTGATTCTTTTTTTGTTGGAAACTAGATTTCGTGCACTTTCCAACCCAATTGGAATCACCTTCAAATTCGTCCGGAGCGTTGAGTTGTGGACGAAACAATCTGATGCTGCAGCAGAATCCAAGTGAAACTACAAGTCCAAAGGTGTTACATCACCTCCACTTGGGCCCATTGGCCTTGTACGAACTAGATTTAGTTTTAGGCTGCCTTGGGACGTCCTCCTACCTCCTTGGCCGCCACCCCTTGCTCCTATATAAGTAGATCCATCTAGTAGCTTTTCCTTGGGATTTGTTTAGTTAAAAGTTAGCCATTGCAACTTCGTGTACTTCGTTTGTGTCCAACGACCAGACCAAGACCGCTTACGGATCCCCACCATTATCAATACCTCATATATATTTGCAATATTCAGATTGCTTTATCATATTCTTGCTCGTTCTTCGATTGCTTGCAGGAATAGACCTTCGTGGTCAGGCTGACCGTGCTTCCGGCATCGTCAGTAACCTCAGGAGATTGGTTTAGCGATTGCTAAGGCGCAACGTCGTGCACGTTTGTAGTCGGATCATCAAAGTCATCTCCACCAAATCGATAGTTATCATCTCATCGAAAGATCGGGACCCTCGCCTCTATCACCCCTCCACCAAGGGCCACAAAATTCCCCCTCTCTTCCTCCATATATACAGCCCTTAGCGCACCGTTTAGACTTTGGGTTTTGTTTAGATTAAAAGTTCGCCATAGCTGCAACTTCGCGTACTTCGTTTGTGTTCAACGACCAGACAAAGGCGTCACAGAACCCCACCTTGATCAATAAAGCTTTCATCTTATATTCGCAATATCCAGATTGCAATCTTAGTTTCGTGCTTGTTCTTCGTTTGCTCGCAGGAAACAGACCCTCGTGGTCAGGCTGATCGTGCTCCGGCGTGGTCAATAACCTCTCGGAGTTGGTTTAGCGATTGCTAAGGCGCGACATCCTCGCACGTTCGTAGTCGGATCGTCAAAGTCGACTTCCAGCAAAGCGATATCCATCATCTCATCGAAAGACGGGACACCTTTGCCTATATCATGTGGTATCAGATTTCCAGGTTGCTCTGTGAGATTTTACAGTTTTTCATAGTTTAGATCGAGTCTGTTCTTCATACCTATAGTCCACGAAAAAGCCAAAAAAATTAGGGTTAGTTCATCCCATCCGAACCAATCTGAGCCTTGCAAAATCTTTTCTGTATTTGCTTTGTTGAATTTGCGGTTGCATCGTCGTGTCCAGTTGCTGGTCTTAGCGTCTAGTCTTTTAGAGTTTCGAGTTCTGTTCACAGGTTGTCACGTCGCCGCTGCCATATATCACCACCGCATCATCATCGTCGCTGTTGCCATATACCACCACCACATATTATAAGCCTTCCCAGCTCCACATACATCTACGTTGTGCGTTTGACTCTCCCTGGTAATCGCTCTATCCAAGCTTTGAGAGTTTTGACTACAACGGTTGCCGATCACCGCCTGTTGCTGGGTAAGAACTGGTAAGAATTTGAGTTCTGCTTGACGGATTTGTGACACCCACCACCACCACTTGTTCGTAGTCTGTAGGATCATATTCTTGTGTGTTTCTATTGCTGCTAACCATGCCAGGATCACAAGCCGACGGGATTGACTGGGAGAATTTATCGAACAAGGAGCTTCATGATAAGTTTCAGCAAATGATGACTGAACAGGTGCAAGATGTGCTGAACAATTTTGAAGAGGCCATGGAGAAGATCACTGGCCTTGAGAAGATGTTCGAAACAAAGCTCGATAACAAGTTTAATGAATTGCTCGCGCGTCTTCCACCACCACCACCCGCTGCACCTAACGCACCTCTCCAACAATAACAACAACGACTACCTCCACGTCGCGAAACAGACCTCCGCCGAGCAAGCCGTGTTCCTCTTGTGTTTGGCCAAACTGTTGGTGCTGCTGTTGATACTTCTGTGGCTCCTGCTGCTGATGCGGAGGAGGATGATTATGTGGGAGATTATGAGGATGAGGTTGATCAAAATCAGCACTACGTGCAGCCACCTGTACCACCACCAGCAGGTCGACCTCAGGTATATATTCGTAATGGTAGGCCTGCACCACCACCTCAGGTACGAGATGATGTCCATATTCCTAAACTGAAATTGAATATTCCACCATTTGAGGGTAGATATGTTCCTGATATATATCTTACTTGGGAGTAAGAAACTGAACAACGATTTACATGTTAACAATATCCTGAGGAGAGACGAGTTGCTGCTGCTGTTTGTGCTTTCACTAGTTTTGCATGTGTATGGTGGTCTGAACATTGTAGATTATATCCTATTCCAACTACTTGGGCTGCTTTGAAAACTGCTATGCATACGCATTGGGTTCCACCATATTATCAACGTGAATTGCTTCAAAAATTGCAGCGTTTAAGACAAGGGAAAAATTCTGTAGAAGAATATTATCAGGAATTACAAACTGGCATGATTAGATGTGGTATTGTTGAGGAGAATGAAGCTATGCTTGCACGTTTTCTGGGTGGATTAAATAGAGAGATTCAGACCATTCTAGACTATAAGGAGTATACTAACATCACTCGTTTATTCCATCTTGCTTGTAAAGCTGAACGTGAAGTGCAGGATCGACAAGCATTGGGGCGAACTAACTTTTCTGCAGGACGACCTTCATCATGGACACCACATGCATCTTCTACTTCAACTGCACCAGCACCTCCATCCGGTGCCACCTCCAGCCGTGATACAAGAAAACAGGCACAACCACCATTATCTGCCAAGAGCGCACCTGCGGGGCCTGCACAACGTTCTTCTTCTTCCATGGCATCAACAGGGCACACAAGTGATATTATTTGTCATCGTTGTAAGGGAGGAGGTCATTATGCGAGAGAATGCAAATCTCCGCGTGTGATGATTGCTACCGCGGATGGTGGATATGAGTCCGCTAGTGACTATGATGAGGAGACTTTGGCTCTTATTACACGTGAAGAACATGGTGGAGATGATTCTGATCATGAGACGCAATACATGGCTCCTGAAGACACTGACAGGTATGAATGTTTAGTTGCTCAACGTGTTTTGAGTGTGCAGATCACACAAGCTGAGCAAAATCAGAGGCACAATTTGTTCCATACCAAGGGAGTTGTGAAGGAGCGTTCTGTGCGCGTCATCATAGACGGAGGGAGCTGCAACAACTTGGGTAGCATGGAGATGGTGGAGAAGCTTTCTCTCACCACAAGACCACATCCACATCCTTACTACATCCAATGGTTCAACAACAGCGGCAAGGTTAAGGTAACACGTACTGTTCGTGTGCATTTTAGTATCTCTACATATGCTGCTTATGTTGATTGTGATGTGGTACCTATGCAAGCATATTCCTTATTACTTGGTAGACCATGGCAATTTGATAAAAATTCTGTACACCATGGTAGAAACAATCACTATACTCTTGTTCATAAGGATAAAAATATTACTTTGCTTCCTATGACTCCTGATTCCATTTTGAAAGATGATATTAATAGAGCTAATAAAGCAAAACAGGAGACGAATAAGAGTGAAAATCAGATTGTGGCAAAAGAATTTGAGCAACAAATGAAGCCTAATAATAAACCATCTAGTGTTGCTTCTGAAATTAAATTGAAAAGTGCAGGTTTATTTGCAACCAAATCTGATATTGATGAGCTAGATTTCAGCAAATCTGTTTGCTATGCTTTTGTGTGCAAAGAGGCATTATTTTCATTCGAGGACGTGCCTTCCTCTTTGCCTCCTGCTGTCACTAACATTTTGCAGGAGTTCGCTGACGTCTTTCCACAAGACGTGCCACCGGGATTACCGCCTATTCGAGGGATTGAGCATCAGATTGACTTAATTCCCGGTGCTTCACTGCCAAACCGTGCACCATACCGTACCAATCCAGAGGAGACGAAGGAGATTATGCGTCAAGTACAAGAGCTTCTCGACAAAGGTTATATACGCGAATCCCTTAGTCCTTGTGCTGTTCCTATTATTCTAGTGCCGAAAAAGGATGGTACATCACGTATGTGTGTTGATTGTAGAGGCATTAATAATATTACTATTCGTTATCGTCATCCTATTCCGAGGCTAGATGATATGCTTGATGAATTGAGTGGCTCTACAATTTTCTCCAAAGTTGATTTGCGTAGTGGATACCATCAAATTCGTATGAAATTGGGAGATGAATGGAAAACAGCATTCAAAACTAAGTTTGGATTATATGAGTGGTTAGTCATGCCTTTTGGGTTAACTAATGCACCTAGTACTTTCATGAGATTAATGAATGAAGTTTTACGTGCTTTCATTGGACGATTTGTGGTAGTTTACTTTGATGACATATTGATTTATAGCAGATCTTTGGAAGAACATTTGGAACATTTACGTGCTGTTTTTATTGCTCTACGTGATGCACGTTTGTTTGGTAACCTTGGGAAGTGCACCTTTTGCACCGACCGAGTATCTTTTCTTGGCTATGTTGTTACTCCACAGGGAATTGAAGTTGATAAAGCCAAGATTGAAGCTATTGAGAGTTGGCCGCAACCCAAAATGGTCACACAAGTGAGGAGTTTTCTTGGCCTCGCTGGATTCTATAGGCGTTTTGTGAGAGATTTCAGCACCATTGCTGCACCTCTCAATGAGCTTACAAAGAAAGATGTGCCTTTTCTTTGGGGTACCGCACAGGAAGAAGCCTTCTCGGTATTGAAAGATAAGTTGACACATGCTCCTTCACTCCAACTTCCTGATTTTAATAAGACTTTTGAGCTTGAATGTGATGCTAGTGGAATTGGATTAGGCGGTGTGTTATTACAAGATGGCAAACCTGTTGCATACTTTTCTGAAAAATTGAGTGGGCCTAGTCTGAATTATTCTACTTATGATAAAGAATTATATGCTCTTGTTCGGACTTTAGAAACATGGCAACATTATTTATGGCCCAAAGAATTTGTTATACATTCTGATCATGAATCTTTGAAACATATTAAAAGTCAAGCTAAACTGAATCGTAGACATGCTAAATGGGTTGAATTCATTGAGACTTTTCCTTATGTCATTAAACACAAGAAGGGAAAAGAAAATGTTATTGCTGATGCATTGTCTCGCCGCTATACTATGCTTTCACAACTTGACTTCAAAATATTTGGTTTGGAGACCATCAAAGATCAATATGTGCATGATGCTGATTTTAAAGATGTAATGAAGAATTGTAAAGAAGGAAGAATGTGGAACAAGTTCGTCGTTAACGATGGATTTGTGTTTCGTGCTAACAAGCTATGCATTCCAGCTAGCTCCGTTCGTCTTTTGTTGTTGCAGGAGGTGCATGGAGGAGGATTAATGGGACACTTTGGCGTGAAGAAGACGGAGGACGTACTTGCTAGACATTTCTTTTGGCCAAAGATGAGACGGGATGTTGAGCGTTTTATTGCTCGATGCACTACATGTCAAAAAGCTAAGTCACGACTCAATCCTCATGGTTTATATATGCCTTTGCCTGTACCTAGTGTTCCTTGGGAGGATATATCTATGGACTTTGTTTTAGGTTTACCTCGAACAAAGAAGGGGAGGGATAGCATATTTGTTGTCGTGGATTGATTCTCGAAAATGGCACACTTTATACCATGTCATAAAAGCGATGATGCTGTTAATGTTGCTGATTTGTTCTTTCGTGAAATTATTCGCTTGCATGGTGTGCCAAATACTATTGTTTCAGATCGTGATACTAAATTTCTTAGCCACTTTTGGAGATGTTTATGGGCTAAGTTGGGGACTAAACTGCTTTTTAGTACTACTTGTCACCCCCAAACTAATGGACAAACTGAAGTAGTCAATAGAACGTTGTCTACTATGCTTAGGGCTGTTTTGAAGAATAATAAGAAAATGTGGGAGGAATGGTTGCCTCATATTGAATTTGCTTATAATCGTTCATTGCATTCTACTACTAAGATGTGCCCTTTTGAAGTTGTGTATGGTTTCCTACCTCGTGCACCTATTGATTTGTTGCCTCTTCCATCTTCGGAGAAGGTTAATTTTGATGCTAAACAACATGCTGAATTGATTTTAAAAATGCATGAGTTAACTAAGGAAAACATTGAGCGTATGAATGCTAAATATAAACTTGCTGGAGATAAGGGTAGAAAACATGTTGTGTTTGCACCTGGAGATCTTGTTTGGTTACATTTGCGTAAGGATAGATTTCCTGATTTGCGCAAATCAAAGCTAATGCCACGTGCTGATGGTCCCTTTAAGGTGTTAGAGAAAATAAATGATAATGCATATAAACTTGAGCTGCCTGCAGATTTTGGGGTTAGTCCCACTTTTAGCATTGCAGATTTGAAGCCTTATTTGGGTGAGGAAGATGAACTTCCGTCGAGGACGACTTCATTTCAAGAAGGGGAGGATGATGAGGACATCAATACAATTGTTACACCCACAGCCCCTGCTGCTATACATACTGGACCAATTACTAGAGCTCGTGCACGCCAACTAAATTACCAGGTACTTTCGTTTCTTGGTAATGATTCTAATGTTCATGAGAATATGATGCTGCCTAAATTGGATACATTTGTTTTGCTTACAAATGAAGGGCCTAGCTTGGAGAAGGATGAACATTGGAGCAAGAACAAGCATGGAGATGATGGCATGCGCAAGGGGAACAAGAACGGGATTTATAGCAGATCTTTGGAAGAACATTTGGAACATTTACGTGCTGTTTTTATTGCTCTACGTGATGCACGTTTGTTTGGTAACCTTGGGAAGTGCACCTTTTGCACCGACCGAGTATCTTTTCTTGGCTATGTTGTTACTCCACAGGGAATTGAAGTTGACAAAGCCAAGATTGAAGCTATTGAGAGTTGGCCGCAGCCCAAAACGGTCACACAAGTGAGGAGTTTTCTTGGCCTCGCTGGATTCCATAGGCGTTTTGTGAGAGATTTCAGCACCATTGCTGCACCTCTCAACGAGCTTACAAAGAAGGATGTGCCTTTTGTTTGGGGTACCGCACAGGAAGAAGCCTTCACGGTATTGAAAGATAAGTTGACACATGCTCCTTTACTCCAACTTCCTGATTTTAATAAGACTTTTGAGCTTGAATGTGATGCTAGTGGAATTGGATTAGGAGGTGTGTTATTACAAGATGGCAAACCTGTTGCATACTTTTCTGAAAAATTGAGTGGGCCTAGTCTGAATTATTCTACTTATGATAAAGAATTATATGCTCTTGTTCGGACTTTAGAAACATGGCAACATTATTTATGGCCCAAAGAATTTGTTATACATTCTGATCATGAATCTTTGAAACATATTAAAAGTCAAGCTAAACTGAATCGTAGACGTGCTAAATGGTTGAATTCATTGAGACTTTCCCTTATGTCATTAAACACAAGAAGGGAAAAGAAAATGTTATTGCTGATGCATTGTCTCGTCGCTATACTATGCTTTCACAACTTGACTTCAAAATATTTGGTTTGGAGACCATCAAAGATCAATATGTGCATGATGCTGATTTTAAAGATGTAATGCAGAATTGTAAAGAAGGAAGAATGTGGAACAAGTTTGTCGTTAACGATGGATTTGTGTTTCGAGCTAACAAGCTATGCATTCCAGCTAGCTCCGTTCGTCTTTTGTTGTTGCAGGAGGCGCATGGAGGAGGATTAATGGGACACTTTGGCGTGAAGAAGACGGAGGACGTACTTGCTACACATTTCTTTTGGCCAAAGATGAGACGGGATGTTGAGCGTTTTATTGCTCGATGCACTACATGTCAAAAAGCTAAGTCACGACTCATTCCTCATGGTTTATATATGCCTTTGCCTGTACCTAGTGTTCCTTGGGAGGATATATCTATGGACTTTGTTTTAGGTTTACCTCGAACAAAGAAGGGGAGGGATAGCATATTTGTTGTCGTGGATAGATTCTCGAAAATGGCACACTTTATACCATGTCATAAAAGCGATGATGCTGTTAATGTTGCTGATTTGTTCTTTCGTGAAATTATTCGCTTGCATGGTGTGCCAAATACTATTGTTTCAGATCGTGATACTAAATTTCTTAGCCACTTTTGGAGATGGTTATGGGCTAAGTTGGGGACTAAACTGCTTTTTAGTACTACTTGTCACCCCCAAACTGATGGACAAACTGAAGTAGTCAATAGAACGTTGTCTACTATGCTTAGGGCTGTTTTGAAGAATAATAAGAAAATGTGGGAGGAATGCTTGCCTCATATTGAATTTGCTTATAATCGTTCATTGCATTCTACTACTAAGATGTGCCCTTTTGAAGTTGTGTATGGTTTCCTACCTCGTGCACCTATTGATTTGTTGCCTCTTCCATCTTCGGAGAAGGTTAATTTTGATGCTAAACAACATGCTGAATTGATTTTAAAAATGCATGAGTTAACTAAGGAAAACATTGAGCGTATGAATGCTAAATATAAACTTGCTGGAGATAAGGGTAGAAAACATGTTGTGTTTGCACCTGGAGATCTTGTTTGGTTACATTTGCGTAAGGATAGATTTTCTGATTTGCGCAAATCAAAGCTAATGCCACGTGCTGATGGTCCCTTTAAGGTGTTAGAGAAAATAAATGATAATGCATATAAACTTGAGCTGCCTGCAGATTTTGGGGTTAGTCCCACTTTTAACATTGCAGATTTGAAGCCTTATTTGGGTGAGGAAGATGAGTTTCCGTCGAGGACGACTTCATTTCAAGAAGGGGAGGATGATGAGGACATCAATACCATTGTTACACCCACAGCCCCTACTGCTACATATACGGGACCAATTACTAGAGCTCGCGCACGCCAATTAAATTATCAGGTACTTTCGTTTCTTGGTAATGATTCTAATGTTCATGAGAATATGATGCTGCCTAAATTGGATACATTTGTTTTGCTTACAAATGAAGGGCCTAGCTTGGAGAAGGATGAACATTGGAGCAAGAACAAGCATGGAGATGATGTCATGCGCAAGGGGAACAAGAACGGAGTTACAAGTGCTGATTTCAGGACTTTGAAGCCACCATAATGGGTGCATGAAGCCTTGGACGAAATATACAAGATGCCACTTCATAAATTTCGTCCCGAGGCTATTATAGGTGCTGCATCACCTTTTTATTGGGCCAGGCCCATGTAATTTCGAAATACATAAGTATAGGCTATTTTTAGAGTCCGTATGTGTGGGGAAACAAGAGATAGGGTTGATTTCGGACCCCTCCACCAAGGGCCACGAAATTCCCCCTCTCTTCCTCCATATATACAGCCCTTAGGGCACCGTTTAGACTTTGGGTTTTGTTTAGATTAAAAGTTCGCCATAGCTGCAACTTCGCGTACTTCGTTTGTGTTCAACGACCAGACAAAGGCGTCACAGAACCCCACCTTGATCAACAAAGCTTTCATCTTATATTCGCAATATCCAGATTGCAATCTTAGTTTCTTGCTTGTTCTTCGTTTGCTCGCAGGAAACAGACCCTCGTGGTCAGGTTGATCGTGCTCCGGCGTGGTCAATAACCTCTCGGAGTTGGTTTAGCGATTGCTAAGGCGCGACGTCCTCGCAAGTTCGTAGTCGGATCGTCAAAGTCGACTTCCACCAAAGCGATATCCATCATCTCATCGAAAGATGGGACACCTTTGCCTATATCACTTGGCGCTCGATGGTGTGTCTTGTATCTTCATGCATCTTCTTGATGTATCTTGCACGGGCACTTGCGTCGAGGTTGGTGCACTCTTGTAGAGGAAGAGGTCGAATGTCCAATGGGGACAACGGGTTGAAGCCGTAGACAACCTCGAAGGGGGACTTGCCGGTCGTTGAATGTCTTGCACGGTTGTAGGCATACTCGGCGATGGGTAGACACTCCTCCCACTCCTTGATGTTCTTCTTGATCAACACGCGAAGTAGAGTGGAGAGTGTACGGTTCGTCACCTCCGTTTGGCCGTCGGTTTGAGGATGGTATGCGGATGAGAACAAGAGCTTGATTCCGAGCTTGGCACATAGGGTCTTCCAAAAGTAACTCAAGATCTTGACGTCGCGGTCGGAGACGATTGTCTTTGGTACTCCATGGAGACGCAAGATTTCCCTACAAAAGAGATTTGCAACGTGTGAAGCATCGTCTATCTTGTTGCAAGGGATGAAATGTGCCATCTTAGAAAATTGGTCCACAACAACAAACACGGAATCCTTGCCATTTTGAGTTCTAGGCAAACCAAGTACAAAATCCATGCTAATGTCTTCCCAAGGTTGATAAGGAATAGGAAGAGGCATGTAAAGACCATGGTATTGAGCTTTAGACTTAGCTTTGCGACATGTGGAGCATCTGGTGGTGAAGCATGAGACGTCACGGAACATCTTGGGCCAAAAGCAGTTCTTGGAGAGCATGGCGAATGTCTTGTCGCGTCCAAAATGTCCCATGAGTCCGACTCCATGAGCCTCTTGCAAAAGGAGCAAACGAAGAGAAGAGTCGGGAATGCATAGTTTTTTAGCTCTCATAAGATAACCATCCTTGATGTAATATTGTTCCCAAGAAGTATGCGTCAAACACTTAGCATAAGGAACAGCAAAAGATGGGTCATTAGCATACAAGTCTTTTATGTGCTCAAAGCCAATAACATTCAACTCAAGTTTAGTGACAAGCGTGCATATGCGTAAAAGTGCATCGGCAAGTACATTTTCCTTACCGTTAATGTACTTGATCACATAGGGAAAAGATTCAATAAATTCACTCCATTTGGCATGACGCTTGTTCAACTTAGTTTGACCTTTTAAGTACTTAAGCGTTTCATGATCGGTATGGATGACAAACTCATGAGGTCTAAGATAATGTTCCCAAACATGTAGCACACACACTAAAGCATACAATTCTTTGTCATAGATGGGATAGTTAAGTTGAGCACCGAAGAGTATTTCACTAAAATATGCAATGGCTCATTTTTCTTGCATCAAAACTCCGCCAATTTCGGTACCACTTGCATGATAATGAACCTCAAAAGTTTTGTCAAAATTGGGTAAAGCAAGAATCGGAGCATGAGTAAGCAAAGACTTGAGCTCATCAGAAGCGGTGTATTGCAAAGATCCCCAAACAAAAGGAGCATTCTGCTTACTCAAGGCATGCAAAGGAGCTGCGATAGTGCTAAAATCTTTCACAAAGCGACGATAAAAACCTGCTAGACCAAGAAAACTACGCACTTGTTGCAAATTGGTGGGTTGGGGCCAAGTTTTAGTTGCTTCAATTTTTGATTCATCAACATGGACACCCTTGGAAGAGACAACAAAACCCAAGAAAACCACTTTGTCAACACCAAATGTGCACTTTTTCATGTTTGCATAAAGACTTTCCTTGCGAAGGGTTTGTAAAACAGCCCTAACATGATTAAGATGCTCTTTCATGGTTTTGCCAAACACAAGAATATCATCGAAGTAAACCACAAGAAAGACTCCAATATAAGGGCGAAGCACATAATGCATGAGACGCACGAAAGTACCGGGAGCCTCCGACAAACCCATAGGCATGACTAACCACTGATATAAGCCAAATTTGGTTTTGAAAGCAGTTTTCCATTCATCACCCTCTTGAATGCAGATTTGGTAATAGCCACTTTTAAGATCAATTTTGGAGAAAAAGTTGGCTCCACTAAGTTCATCAAGCATATCATCTAAGCGAGGAATGGGATGCCTATAGCGAACGGTAATAGCATTTATAGGTCTACAATCGGAACACAAGCGGAAACTTCCATCGGGCTTAGGCACAAGTATAACCGGAACGGCACAAGGGCTTAAGCTTTCACGTACATGACCGTTGTCGATTAGTTGTTGTACTTGCCATTGAATCTCCTTGGTTTCTTCGGGATTGACACGGTATGGAGCTTTGTTTGGAAGTGGCGCTCCGGGGATGAGGTCGATTTGAGGCTCAATGCCTCGCAGAGGAGGTAGACCCGGAGGTAGCTCATCGGGGAAAACATCTTGGAATTCCTGCAAAAGAGATTGAAATACTAAAGGTAGCTCGTGAGAGGTGTTAGTTTTTGGTTCTCCATCCTTGCAAACAAGGACAAAGTGCATCACACTCGATGGGTTCTCACACACTTCTCTCATCTCACTTTTGGTGGCAAATAGTATGAGGTTTTTCTCTCTAGGCGAAGAGGCGCTCAAGTTTGGCTTGTGGCTCTCACTCACTTTTTGGTGGATCACTTTCTCAGTCTTCTCTCCACGATGGGTGGCTTGCTTTTCGGCTATCACTTGACTAGAAGACATAGGTCGTAGCATGATAGGGGACTAACCCGGTGTAGGCCGATCTTTCACGTTTGGAGTGGGATCCCTCAAAGAACACGATGAACACGGGGAAGAGCGGAGAGAAATCAGAAGGGGAAACACTCAAGAACAAGTCCAATCACACATCCACTACACAATCAAACACACAAGATCCACAAGGTACATGAACAACAAAGGAAAAGATACAAGGTAAGGTTCATCTCCAAGAGGAGGTCTTGATGATATCCTAGACGGATCTTCCCACGAGGGGGTCTTGATGATATCCCGTGGGATCTTCTCGTAGATGGAGGTCTGGGCCTCCAATGGAGTGGTAGTCTCTCTCTCTCTCAAGAGTAGAGGTAGGAGGAAAGCTCACCTAAGAATGAGCTATCATATTTGCTAACCCTAGAAAGGAGGTGGAGGTGGTCTATTTTTAGTCTAAGCCACGACGGGGTAAGTGGGAGAGGGATACAAGGCCAAAGGCCTGCAGCTGCGCACAGGCAGGGCGGTAGTACCGGACACATGAGCGGTAGTACCGCTTGGGGGGTCTGAGCGGTAGTACCGCTTGCTTTGGGTGGTAGTACCGCCCTTTCTGGACTGGGCAGGTCCTTCTTCTTTCGTCTTCGCTTCCAAGCTTCCCTCGCGGATGGTGTAGTGGTTCCTTGGCGCTTGCACTCCTCCTCGCCATCCGTGAAGCTCCAACAATACCTATGCATGCACACGGGAGAAGTATCAAGTAGTATACCATCCTCGAAGGGGTCAAGTGATGAGGACATGACTACCTTGGATACGACCAAAAATATTGCATACATGCATATTTGTCAGGTGATTTCTAATGCAAACTATTCAATAATCTATTTATGTTATCCAGAACAAAAATACTTCACACACTTTTGTGTTTTGTCTAATTGCAGGTGTATGGGACATTTGTACAATCCACATATGAAGATAGGGGAAAAGGAGAAGTTTAGGTTGTGTTCAAAAAGTGCTCTCACGTCACTTTTGGGTCAAGAGAAGATAGAGTCCAAGTCTCTCATGTTCTGGATTCAGATTCGGACTGCACAGACATACCTGACTCAAAACGCCAACAACTTTTCCATACGGACTCCGAATTGGGTGATTTAATTTTTTTTGGAAACTAGATTTCGTGCTCTTTCCAACCCAATTGGATTCACCTTCAAATTCGTCCGGAGCGTTGAGTTACGGACGAAACAATCTGACATTGCAGCAGAATCCGAGTCAAACTACAAGCCCAAAGGTGTTGCATCACCTCCACTTGGGCCCATGAGCATTGTACGACATAGGGTTAGTTTTAGGCTGCCTTGGGACGTCCTCCCACCTCCTTAGCCGCCACCCCTTGCTCCTATATAAGTAGATCCATCTAGTAGCTTTTTCCTTGGGATTTGTTTAGTTAAAAGTTAGCCATTGCAACTTCGTGTACTTCGTTTGTGTCCAACGACCAGACCAAGACCGCTTCCGGATCCCCACCATTATCAATACCTCATATATATTTGCAATATTCAGATTGCTTTATCATATTCTTGCTCGTTCTTCGATTGCTTGCAGGAATAGACCTTCGTGGTCAGGCTGACCGTGCTTCCGGCATCGTCAGTAACCTCAAGAGATTGGTTTAGCGATTGCTAAGGCGCAACATCGTGCACGTTTGTAGCCGGATCGTCAAAGTCGTCTCCACCAAATCGATAGTTATCATCTCATCGAAAGATCGGGACCCTCGCCTCTATCAAGTGGTATCAGTTTTCAGGTTGCTCGGTGAGAATTTCCAGTTTTCCTAGATTAGATTTATTTTCTTACCTATTGTCCAAGAAAAATCCACAAAAAAGAGGTAGATCCATTCATACTTTGTCCAAGCCAGTCTGAGCCTTTGCAATTTTCTTTTCATTGCTTGCATAGTTGAATTATCGGTTGCATCGTCGTGTCGAGTTGCTGGTCTTAGTGTCTAGGTCGTTTAGAGTTTCGAGTTCTGTTCACATTAGTCACGTCGCCGCTGCATCGTTATCCCTTCCGCTGTCCACCACCCATCCATCAATTTCCTCCACGTGCTACCCACCGTTCATTGTCATAATCATAGTTGAGATCGTTCCCATCTTCGCTTGATCCAATCTACATCTTATCTAGTTTGTTTTGGAAAGAGGGAGAGAGAAAAAAAGATAGAGAAAAAAAAACGAGAGAAAAAAAAGTAAAAAAAAGTCAGAGAAAAAAAAGAAAGGAAAAGAAAAAAAAGTGTGAGAAAAAAAAGAGAGGAGAAAAAAAAACAAAATTCGGATCTATCTAGACTCAATCTCGTAGTTGAATTCGGATTGGAATCTGTTTTGTGCACTGTTCAGTAAAACAGGCATAACTTCCTCATATGAAATCTGTTTTGGCTCCGCGAGTACTCAAATGAAAGCTAGCGACGAGCCGCATCTAAATAGTTGCAGAAGCTAGTTAAGTATTTGGCACCTCAACATTAGCTTCTAAATAGGTCTACTGCTATTGTGATCTTCACTTATATCTTGCTGTCCAGAGCTACTTCATATCCTTTATTGATGCTAGTTGTGCTACGACGTGACCTCATTAGTGTTCTAGGCTCGCGTCTCTAGTTTGGTCTAGCCTAGGACCAGCACAGTATCATCGTTGAGCGTTTATTCAACATTGCATCTCTGAATTGATTATTGCTAATCTTTTGCTACCATATATAGCCAACCCAGCTCCACATATTTCTTTTTTTGTTGGAAACTAGATTTCGTGCTCTTTCCAACCCAATTGGATTCACCTTCAAATTCGTCCGGAGCGTTGAGTTACGGACGAAACAATCTGACGTTGCAGCAGAATCCGAGTCAAACTACAAGCCCAAAGGTGTTGCATCACCTCCACTTGGGCCCATGAGCATTGTACGACATAGGGTTAGTTTTAGGCTGCCTTGGGACGTCCTCCCACCTCCTTAGCCGCCACCCCTTGCTCCTATATAAGTAGATCCATCTAGTAGCTTTTTCCTTGGGATTTGTTTAGTTAAAAGTTAGCCATTGCAACTTCGTGTACTTCGTTTGTGTCCAACGACCAGACCAAGACCGCTTCCGGATCCCCACCATTATCAATACCTCATATATATTTGCAATATTCAGATTGCTTTATCATATTCTTGCTCGTTCTTCGATTGCTTGCAGGAATAGACCTTCGTGGTCAGGCTGACCGTGCTTCCGGCATCGTCAGTAACCTCAGGAGATTGGTTTAGCGATTGCTAAGGCGCAACGTCGTGCACGTTTGTAGCCGGATCGTCAAAGTCGTCTCCACCAAATCGATAGTTATCATCTCATCGAAAGATCGGGACCCTCGCCTCTATCATCAAGTGAACACGTGTAAAGGAGAAGATTCACCTTTATGTATGAGAAGTAGAGGTCGCACGTGTCACTTGCCAAACGGACTTTTGACATGGTGATGACCGTAGGATGCTCCGCATCATCCCCTCCCCCTTGGAAAAGATCCTCCCTCGGATCGAAAACCAAATCACCATGGGAAAGAGATGTCTTCGCTGTGTAGAAGTGGACGTTCACCAAGTACTCGTCATTTTGAAGCTCGGAATGGGCACTCTCCAATGTCGCACCGTCTTGGGATTCCTTCAAAATGAGCAAGGACAACAAACACTTGGAAAAACAAATGTGGTTAGCATTAGTGCAAAACCAAGCATTCAAGGGGTGATTCACCAAACAAGTGTTGTCATCAAGCATAGCATATGGTTTGACAAAGGATTGTGACATGGCATGTAAGCACATAAATTGAGCACAAGCAAAGATATCATAGGGACAAGCATGTAAATGTGAGGTAGAGATGCAAATATGTGTGACAAGAGAATAAGCATCTACCTCAAGGTCATAGAAAACAAGCATCAAGCACTCAATGAAAGGTCTATGGTAGGCATAAGAAGTATTAACAACACCAAATAAAATGAAGTGTCGAAACACATGGGACAAGTGCAAGACTATCCAAGCATAATGTGCATAGGGTGTAGTGAATATAGTGTGGCACTCAACACAACAGAAAGAGCAATTGTTCATCATGTGTGAGGCAATCAAGTCAAGCATGTGACAAGCAAAGGGACATGGCATATGTGAAGAAATGATACTGGTGCAACTAACCATATGATAGTAGCAACACAAGGTATATATGTAATGAAGCATGGAAATGTGCCAATCATAGGTCAAAGCAATATCTCGAACATGCGTGCAAATGGTGCAAGCAACACATGAAGTATGATCCACAATATCCAAGCTCAAGAAGGATGTCATCTTGAGAGCATTTCCTTGTGCATTCTTCACATTGCCGAAGTGGTAGGAAGTATGGTGTAGAAGCGAGTCGTGGTAGAATATATGAGGCTCACTCTCAAGAGCTCGAATTGTCAACTCACGTGAAGTGGAAGTCGACACGAAGTCCAAGTATCCTACACATGCACAAGACAAAACAAAGAAAGTATGCGCATGGTAGATGAACACATCATCCATCATGATGGTTCTCATCTTTTGCACATAACCATTAGAAGCACAAGTGCATGAATAAGATGATGCAACAATGGCGATATTCATGGCACTAGGTATATGGTGCAAAGAAGTAAGACAAGCATGCTTCACAAGAAATATGTCAAAAGCTCCAAATATATTTGAGAATGCTATGGGGGCAATCTCATTAGGAAGACTAGAAGCATTGTTGCACTCAATACATGGCAAGTCATCTAGCATGAGAGAGGCAACACATGGAGATATATGACAAGAAACAATATGAATCATGTGCAAAGCATATAGATGGTTGTCATCAACCGCATGAAATGAGCAAGTATGAATCATGGGTGATGCAACATGAGCAAGCATAGAGATCAAGTCGTGCAAACTAGTGGAGTGAAGATGCAACACACTAGAGTAAATCATGGCAATCATGTCATGTGAGCAAATAATAGGCATAGACAATGCACATGACATATCACAAGCACGAACACAAAGCAAGATCATAGTATCATCATAGGGGTGGGTCACAAGTGGAACATGGCAACAACAAGCAATATCTCTACCAAGTTTGCAAATACAAATAAAGGTACTAGAATCAATGATCATGTGTAATGCAAAGCATGGGTCACAAATGCATGGCAAAGGCATAGGAAAGGGCATATCATGCAAAGTGAACATGGCAAGATGGGCATATAATATGTAATGAACAACAACCCATAGCCAAGTGAGAGACATGTAGAAGAAATGTGCGAAGTGTTTGCACGAAGAGAGCGATGGGAAAGACAAGCCACGTGATCCCAAGTCATCATTGCTCTCTAGAGCTCGTTTTGTCAACTCGTGGGATTGCGAGGTTGACAAGTATACATGGGTACCTACACAAAAGAGACAAAAACCAAAGAAATTGTGCGCGTGGTAAATGTACGCATCATCCATCATGATGTGTATGTGCACATGTGAGTTAGAACAAGATAAGCATCGCTCAAAGAAATTTGATGCATGGTATATGAACATGTCATCCATCATGAAAGAATAGTTATTGTGTATGACACGATGGGGACACAAATTGAGCATACAATTATATGGCACATCAATAGCATTTTCATTCATGGGGAGCATATGGTGCACATAATTATTGGGATCATGCAATGAATGGGGTGGATCAAAATCTCCTAAAATGCATGAGGAAACTATGGGGGTCTCCTCATGAGCAATATCACATGGAGAAAATGGACAACATCCAAAACAATGCATATCCGAAGCTAGGTGGGCATGGCATGACATATGAGATAAATTATGCAAAGGGAGCATATCAATATCATCACAAGAAAAACAAATGCCAATAACCATGGGCTTGTCATCTATGCCATAAGTTCAAATTGGGTTTATTTTAATGGCATATGCACAGTCACTATGAAGAGATTGCAAATATGACATATGATTGATCTCATGCATAGCATATGACAAGTCAAGCGGATTAGCAAACATGATGTGACCTAAAGAATTGTCACAAGAAATCCTATGCAACATGGCATCACAACTAATAGATTCCACATGACAATCATCAAACTCATCATAAATGGGCAAATCATCGCATCGGGAAATCATACTAGCATGAAGCATGGTACTAGGTGGATCAACATCACGCAAGTAATCAATGTCAAGAATGTCCACTAGTGGGACTTGAGCATCACCTTCACCTATGTTACCTTTTTCATTCCACTCAAGTGGTGTAGGTGAGGTGGGAAAGACCAAATGGTGGTCAATATCATCATCTTGATGGAACCATGTGGGGGGTGCATCATATTCCACCAGGGCCATTGTCTTGTCCAAAGGAAGGACGAAGTCGTCGAGGATCAGCGCGTCATCATAAATGGGACCTAGTACCAAATGAGAAGTGATAGAGGCGGAGGTGTCCCGTCTTTCGATGAGATGATGGATATTGCTTTGGTGGAAGTCGACTTTGACGATCCGATTACGAACGTGCGAGGACGTCGCGCCTTAGCAATCGCTAAACCAACTCCGAGAGGTTATTGACCACGCTAGAGCACGATCAACCTGACCACGAGGGTCTGTTTCCTGCGAGCAAACGAAGAACAAGCAAGAAACTAAGATTGCAATCTGGATATTGCGAATACAAGATGAAAGCTTTATTGATCAAGGTGGGGTTCTGTGACGCCTTTGTCTGGTCGTTGAACACAAATGAAGTACGTGAAGTTGCAGCTATGGCGAACTTTTAATCTAAACAAAACCCAAGGAAAAGCTACTAGATGGATCTACTTATATAGGAGCAAGGGGTGGCGGCCAAGGAGGTGGGAGGACGTCCCAAGGCAGCCTAAAACTAAATCTAGGTCGTACAAGGCCAATGGGCCCAAGTGGAGGTGATGTAACACCTTTGGACTTGTAGTTTGACTCGGATTCTGCTGCAGCATCAGATTGTTTCGTCCACAACTCAACGCTCCGGACGAATTTGAAGGTGATTCCAATTGGGTTGGAAAGTGCACGAAATTTAGTTTCCAACACAAAAAGAATCACCCAATTCGGAGTCCGTATGAAAAACTTGTGTGCGTTTTGAGTCAGGTGTGTCTGTGCAGTCCGAATCTGAATCCAGAACGTGAGAGACTTGGACTCTATCTTCTCTTGGGCCAAAAGTGACGTGAGAGAACTTTTTGGACAGCAAATAAACATCTCTTTCTTCCTTATCTTCATATGTGGATTGTACAAATGTCCCATACACCTGCAATTAGACAAAACACAAAAGTGTGTGAAGTATTTTTGTTCTGGATAACATAAATAGATTATTGAATAGTTTGCACTAGAAATCACCTGACAAATATGCATAAATGCAATATTTTTGGTCATATCCAAGGTAGTCATGTCCTCATCATCCTCCCCTTCTTGAAAATAAAGCCGTCCTCGGCGTTGCTTAATCTGAAATGTGGCTAACAAAAGAGACAAGGTGTACATGTTGTATATGTAGATGTCATCCATTTTTACTTCCCTTGATTTTTGCATATATGACACATGAATAGATGAGTAACTTGCATAGTTCATAAAATCTAAAGCCAAAAAATTAGCACAAGAAGTAGAAGGCATGAAAATATTGCAACTCAGTTTGCACATATAAGTGAAGCTCTTATTCATTTCAAAAGATTGACAATGTTCATCATTAAACCATCCCAACATTGATGAAGAAACCTTACTTGCATCAAATACATGCTACAACATGCTTAAATAAGCAAACATGTAATAAGTCATTCAACACAGAATCATCACCAAGATTAGAGGTCATATCAAAATGATTAAACATTGGTTCTTTTGCATCAATAGTTAATTCAATGGGTGCACTCAAAATTGTTGGTATTTCAGTTGTTTGATCACATGGCAAAGTCAAATTATCAACGTAGTCCTCTAAAATAGGTGGTGTGATCAAAGTAGTGGGTAGCTCATCAGATGGTGCATTCAAATTGACAAGGCATTCATCATACTCATGTAGAGATGGAAGGTCAGTACCTTTGTCACTACCTCTTATGATCAACTCAGATGATGTAGCCACTCTCGGGGGCGATGTGTCACATGGTGGAGGTGATGTAGTCCTGACAACAATGGATGAGGTTGTCATAGTATGCCTAGTAGTTGAAGGAGCAATCATATCAACTCTTGGAATGTGCACCGTGCGCTTGTTCTCCTCGTGGCCAACACGTCGTTTTATTTCCTGTTCAGCTTTGCAAGCAAGATGAAAGAAATGGTCCATAGGATAACACTCTTCATGAATTAGTATCTCTTGAATATCACGGTTTAATCCTCCCCAAAATCTATCCATAAAATCATCTTCACTTTCTTCTAAAGAGGAATGCAACAAGGTAGTTTGTAAATCATCATAATATTTTGTTACAGTTTCACTACCTTGTTTTAAGTGTTGCAACTTCTTAATCATGTCACGAGTATAATAAGCAGGGACGAAAGTATGTCGCATGGCAAGTTTCAAATCATCCCAAGTAGTAGGTATATAATCAGGGTGTAACCGACAATATTCACTCCACCAAACCAAAGCATAACCAGTGAAAGAACCAACCGCAACCTTAACCTTTTTATGTTCATCGAAATTATGGGAAGCAAATATATTTTTTATGTCGAACTCCCATTCAATATATAAAGCAGGTTTAAAACGGCCATTAAATGGTGGTATAGATATATTAACCTGATCATGTGCATTTGGATGTTTGTGCACCTCTCGTGACGGTTGTGGTATTTGCAAAGGTGGTGGCACGTCTCCCGCGATCGACAAAGCCCATGAATTAACTCTGGATCCTGTCATGATTAGTAGAACAAGAAACAAAACCCAAAAATAATGTTCCTATAACTACTAGGATGTGGTGGTAAAACGCTCACAGTAAAGCAAATATCAATGTCTTACAAGTTCTTACCATGCAGCAGGTGGTGATCGGCAACCAGCGGTGTCAAGTAACTCCGACTATTGAGTAAAGCGATTGCCAGGGGAGCGTACGTATACATGGTGTAGAAATATGTGGAGCTGGGTTGGCTATATATCATAGCAAAAGATTAGCAATAATCAATTCAAAGATGCAATGTTGAATAAACGCTCAACGATGATACTGTGCTGGTCCTAGGCTAGACCGGACTAGAGACGCGAGCCTAGAACACTAATAAGGTCACGGCGTAGCACAACTAGTATCAATGAAGGATACTAAGTAGCTCTTGACAGCAAGATATAAGTGAAGGTCACAATGGCAGTGAAGATAATGATGAAAAATAACTGCCAAGCAGGATATACAACAACTCTCTCTCCAACTTTCCTCTTGAAAAGTTTGAGACAATTTTCTGATAAATTCTTTCAAAGAATGCTACTAACTCAAGCTTTCCAATGCAAAAAGAATCACTCAATTCCGAGTTAATATGAGGAGTCAAAGAATTCTAAAACTGGCCTGAAAAATTGGAACAAGGTGTGTTCACGAACTTCGGAGGGCAAAAATACCTATTTAGAAGCCGATTTTGAGGTGTCAAATATTGAACTTGCTTCTGCAACTATTTAGATGCGGCTCGTCGCTAGCTTCAATTTGAGTACTCACGGAGCCAAAACGGACTTCGTATGAGGAAGATACACCTGTTTTACTGAACAGTGCGCAAAACAGATTCCAATCCGAATCCAGGTACGAGATTGATTCTAGATAGATCCGATTTTTTTTCTTCTCTCTTTTTTTTCTCACGTTTTTTTTCTTTTTCTTCTCTCTCTTTTTCTTTTTTTCTTTCTTTCTTTTTTTCTCTCTTTTTTTTCTCTCTCTTTTTTCTCTCCCTCTTTCCAAGACAAACTAGATAAGATGCAGATTGGATCAGGTGAAGATGTGAATGACCTCAACTATGATTATGACAATGAACAGTGCATAGCACGTGGTGGAAATTAATAGATGGGATGGTGGACGGCGGAAGGGATAATGATGCAGCGGTGGCGTGACTAATGTGAACAGAACTCGAAACTCTAAAGGAACTAGACACTAAGACCAGCAACTCGACACGACGATGCAACCAATAATTCAACTATGCAAGCAATGAAAAGAAAATTGCAAAGGCTCAGACTGGCTTGGACCAAGGATGAATAGATCTAACTCTTTTTTGTGGCTTTTTCTTGGACAATAGGTAAGAAAATAAATCTAATCTAGGAAAACTAGAAATTCTCACCGAGCAACCTGAAAACTGATACCACTTGATAGAGGCGGAGGTGTCCCGTCTTTCGATGAGATGATGGATATTGCTTTGGTGGAAGTCGACTTTGACGATCCGACTACGAACGTGCGAGGACGTCGCGCCTTAGCCATCGCTAAACCAACTCCGAGAGGTTATTGACCACGCCGGAGCACGATCAACCTGACCACGAGGGTCTGTTTCCTGCGAGCAAACGAAGAACAAGCAAAAACTAAGATTGCAATCTGGATATTGCGAATATAAGATGAAAGCTTTATTGATCAAGGTGGGGTTCTGTGACGCCTTTGTCTGGTCGTTGAACACAAACGAAGTACGTGAAGTTGCAGCTATGGCGAACTTTTAATCTAAACAAAACCCAAGGAAAAGCTACTAGATGGATCTACTTATATAGGAGCAAGGGGTGGCGGCCAAGGAGGTGGGAGGACGTCCCAAGGCAGCCTAAAACTAAATCTAGGTCGTACAAGGCCAATGGGCCCAAGTGGAGGTGATGTAACACCTTTGGACTTGTAGTTTGACTCGGATTCTGCTGCAGCATCAGATTGTTTCGTCCACAACTCAACGCTCCGGACGAATTTGAAGGTGATTCCAATTGGGTTGGAAAGTGCACGAAATCTAGTTTCCAGCACAAAAAGAATCACCCAATTCGGAGTCCGTATGAAAAACTTGTGTGCGTTTTGAGTCAGGTGTGTCTGTGCAGTCCGAATCTGAATCCAGAACGTGAGAGACTTGTACTCTATCTTCTCTTGGGCCAAAAGTGACGTGAGAGAACTTTTTGGACAGCAAATAAACATCTCTTTCTTCCTTATCTTCATATGTGGATTGTACAAATGTCCCATACACCTGCAATTAGACAAAACACAAAAGTGTGTGAAGTATTTTTGTTCTGGATAACATAAATAGATTATTGAATAGTTTGCACTAGAAATCACCTGACAAATATGCATATATGCAATATTTTTGGTCATATCCAAGGTAGTCATGTCCTCATCAAGAAGACACAATAGAGGTAGAGGTCAAGTTGTTAGAAATGCAAATGGCCTCACGAGACCTATCAACTATCACACTCTCTCTATGTGGTGGTTCACTCACTTCCTCAAAATAGGTGCACTCAAACTCGCATATGGTGGAGTCACTCATCTCACTCAAGTGGTGGGGGTTTTGGCTCTCCTCACATGGGATTTCTGGCAACACATCATATATGGGGCTAGTGGTGAAGTCACTCTCACTCTCAATATGGTGGCACAAGTCACTCAAGTCATCATACATCATCGTGGTCGAGGTGAAATACTCAACCATCTCATCGCCGTCGCCATGGATGAAGGCCGAAGATGGCACATCATCACTCTCCTCCATGACCGAAGGGAAAATCCCATGCTCGATCATCTCGTCATCGTCATGGATGAAGGCCGAAGATGGCACATCATCACTCTTGCCTCCTAAGATGGAAGCATCATCCTTTCTCGCCACCTTGTCGCTCGCCTCCAAAGCTTGGTCCTTGAAGGTCTCCACAGTCGTACTCATCGCCGCACCGTCTTGAAAAAGAGTCGAAGTAGACTCAGCACCATCAATGCCACAAAGAGGGATGACGGTGAAGTCAAACTTGGGAGCATCGTCTTGGAGCTCGTCGGGCTTGGACATCTTGGTGGTACTATCCTCATCCTCGTTCTCATGGAGCTTGGTCGCCGTGAAGTTTGCTTGGGGTGGAGAAGCCTTGGCCTTCATGAGTTCTTGTTCCGCCTTGAGAGCACCAATTTAGTTGTCGTCGAGGGACTTGTAGTTCTCGAGGAAGATTGTCTTGGAGATGTCGTTGTGCAATCCCATCATGAAGTGGAACTTCATCCAAATGGGGTCGTCCAATCCAGCTCATCGCAAGGCATGCTTCATCTCCTTGAAGTATGCGTCGATGGACTTGGATCCTTGGATGGTGTTCTCCAATTGGCGTTGAAGTTGTTCCGTGTAGGTTGGAGGCACAAACTCTCGCCGCAAAGCTCTCTTCGTCTTGGGCCAACTCGTCTTGTAGCTCTCCGAAGGTGTGTGAAGCCACCATGCCAATGCGTAGTCGTGGAAGTTTCTTGTGGCGCGCTTCACTTGATATTCGGAAGGGACTTGATGTAGCTTGAGGTAGTCGTCCATCAAACGCTCCCACTCGAGGTACTCCTCGCGTTCTTGAGTCCCATAGAAAGGAATCTCGTGGTCGATGTCGAGGTCGTAGTAGCTCATGGAAGTCGCGGACTTGAGCTTGGGGAGCTTCTCTTGAGCGTAGTCTTGAGGTTCTTGTTGGCGAAGATGTCGTATGTCCGTAGGCGAAGATGCCTTGAAGTCGCTTTGCGAAGATGCCAAGGGAGATGGTGATGTCGTTGAGCGGTTGTTGGTGTTGAGCTCTTGACCTTCACGTTTTTGTTGGTGATGGTGTCGATGCCGATGTGATCTTGCCGGAGATGGTCGCTCGGAAGGATGTGCTCTTGAGCGTCTTCTCGAAGATGAGGAAGATCGCTTGTAGGACTTGATGAGGGCTTTGATCTCCTCCATTTTAGCTTGCATCTTGGCGTTGTAGTTGTTTTTCGTGGCATCGAACTCGTCGTTGTTGTTGTAGACCGAAGGTGAAATGCCTTGCCTATCCATCACAAGACTCGAGCAAAGGTGAGTAGGAAATGAGATAAACAATACCAAGTTACCTTTTCCCAAAGTTGAGGATGTATCCCGTTTCACTCAATGTGAGATGAAAGAATAGTGGAATTGGTACCGGACTTGTTCACTCACACCTAGCAAGTAAAGCTTATGGTGTAGCTCGGTGAGGATAGTGGCACAAAAATTTGATGCAAAAATGTTAGCAAGAGTCAATTATGTTGAAAAAGATTCACAAATTTGGAAGCAAAACAAGTAGACCAATAGCAATATGTGGCACACAGAAACACACACACGGATAGATAAATGGGGTCGTCCAACCAAGGAATGAGCACAAAATGTGGAATCCACGGAAAACGCTCGTGTTGCACAACTCAAGAGAGACTCTAGCACGATTGCTCAATAGGCGGATACGACACTTGTGCACAACCTATAAGATGCAAAATGGATAAAGTTTCTATCCCAAGTATGCTATATATGTATGGTTCCCGGTGTTTCGCACACAATGATCCAAAATGATCAAGTATGATAACATATGATATATTGTGATGCTATGGCTATTGCTTACAAGCTCTTTGCTATTTATCTTTTGCTTAAAAGCTTATTCTCTCTCTTTTTTTGATATGGCCACTTTTGCACAATGCACAAACCAAGATAGCAATTGTGTATGTGCGGGAACAAACTTGTGACACAATATATGATACCAATATGATATGGTATGTATGCAATGGATGGTGTAGATCACTAATGTGCACAAGTAACATGGCCCGACGATACTCAAATGGCTAGTCTCGATAGGCAAGTGACGCAAAATGGGCTAGGGGTTAACAATGCAATTGCAAGGGGAATATACAATGGTGTCATCGAGGTTACCGACCTTTGGGATGATGAGTGGCGGTGTTCTTGATGTAGATACCAAGATGATGGAGAGTCGTCCCTAAGTAGCCGAAACACCTTAGGAAACGGAAAAACCGAGAACTCAAAATCTCAAATGACAAATGTCAAATGGTGGTAGCCGGAAAGCGGTGGTGGTTGCGGAAACTCAATGGGATTGCGGGAATGCAATGATGGTTTTTGAGACGCAATGCGGAAGTGGAGGGTTAGGTGGTGGACTATACACGGTGTTGGAGTTGAAGCAATGGTCCCTAAGTAGCCGAAACACCTTAGGAGACTTGAATCACAACTCAAACAACCTCAAATGCTAAGGGGAACAAAATGGATTAGGTTGCGGAAGTCGGTAGTGGCTATGCGGATGATATGGTGGAAGGCCTAGGCAAACTGGCCAAAATTTCGAAAATTTGATGGAGTCAAATGGTGTTGGTAGTATTTTTGTGGGATGGAGGATGTCGATAGCTTCAAAACGAGCTAAAGAACGTCAAAATCGGAGTTCGGATGAATTAGTTATGGCCAAAACGATGAAACTCGGAACACTAAAACTGGGAGGGGCGGTAGTACCGCTTGTGATGGGCGGTAGTACCGCTCGTGTCGGGATTTTTCAACTGTTTCAGGCTGAAACTGGGCTGGGGGCGGTAGTACCGCTTGGAGGGCGGTAGTACCGCTTGTGGTGCTCAGCGGTAGTACCGCTCGTGTCGGGATTCTTCGCAGATTGAATCTGGGCGCGATTTTGGGGCGTAAATGGATGATTTCGGTGGTAAAATTGGATGGATTTCTTGGATGGAAAGTGGGAAAACTTGGGGAGATGCTAGATCCACTCGAAACCAAGCAAATCCATGGACCAAAATCAACAAAACATCATCAAACCAACAAATCACAAAAAAATTTGGGGCTATTTTTGGTGGGGATTTTCGAAATTTAGGACGAAATCAAGCAAAAGAAGGCTAGAAAACGGTACGAGGGACTCCAAATACGTGATAAACGTGACTCTGATACCATATGATAGGGGACTAACCCGGTGTAGGCCGATCTTTCACGTTTGGAGTGGGATCCCTCGAAGAACACGATGAACACGGGGAAGAGCGGAGAGAAATCAGAAGGGGAAACACTTAAGAACAAGTCCAATCACACATCCACTAGACAATCAAACACACAAGATCCACAAGTTACATGAACAACAAAGGGAAAGATACAAGGTAAGGTTCATCTCCAAGAGGAGGTCTTGATGATATCCTAGACGGATCTTCCCACGCGGGGGTCTTGATGATATCCCGTGGGATCTTCTCCTAGATGGAGGTCTGGGCCTCCAATGGAGTGGTAGTCTCTCTCTCTCTCTCTCTCTCTCAAGAGTAGAGGTAGGAGCAAAGCTCACCTAATAATGAGCTATCATATTTGATAACCCTAGAAAGGAGGTGGAGGTGGTCTATTTTTAGTCTAAGCCACGAAGGGGTAAGTGGGAGAGGGATACACGGCCAAAGGCCCGCGGCTGCGCACAGGCAGGGTGGTAGTACCGGACACATGAGCGGTAGTACCGCTTGGAGGGTCTGAGCGGTAGTACCGCTTGCTTTGGGCGGTAGTACCGCCCTTTCTGGACTGGGCAGGTCCTTCTGCTTCCGTCTTCGCTTCCAGGCTTCCCTAGTGGATGATGTAGTGGTTCCTTGGCGCTTGCACTCCTCCTCGACATCCATGAAGCTCCAACAATACCTATGCATGCACACGGGAGAAGTGTCAAGTAGTATACCATCCTCAAAGGGGTCTAGTGAACACGTGTGAAGGAGAACATTCACCTTTATGTATGAGAAGTAGAGGTCGCACGTGTCACTTGCCAAACGGACTCTTGACATGGTGATGACCGTAGGATGCTCTACATCATAGCACATATTCCTTCCCTTTGATCTTGAAGCTATAGTGATTGGTGCGCCCGTTGTGGATGACACCACGGTCGAATTGCCATGGCCTACCAAGAAGGAGGTGGCAAACGGTCATGGGGACCACATCACACTCCAAAGTGTCTTCAAATGCACCAATTTTTGAAGGAGGCTTGGACCGTATGCTCAACTTGGATAGTGCCAGAGTCACTTAGCCATTGAACCTTGTAGGGGTGCGGGTGCTTCCTCTTTACCAATTGAAGCTTGGAGCATAGTTCTTCACTTGCTAAGTTGTGGCAACTACCTCCATCGATGATGACCATGACGGATCGTCCATTGATGCCGGCCTTTGTGTGGAAGATGTGGCATCGTTGGTCTTCTTCTTGTTGATGTTGAAGAGTTAAGACCTTGGAGACAAGGAGAGCGGGGCTCGTATCTTCATCACAAAAGACTTGATCATCTTCATCCTCGTTCACGCGCCGGTGCATGGCCACTTGCTCAAGAGCTTCCATTTCATCTTCACTCATTGAGTCATAGGTGCCATCGTCGTTGAGGATCATGGTGCACTTGTTTGTGCATTCATAGGACTTGTGGCCTCGGCCGCCGCAAGTGAAACAATTGAAGGAGCTTGTCTTGACGGTCTCATCAATCGGAGTAGATGACGAAGCACGCGGCTTGAAGTTGCTTGTAGTAGAAGGAAGACGACTTGAACTTGACGAAGTTTTCTTGTAACTAGGCTTGTCGTCTTTGCTTGGAGAAGGTTTGGTTGATGTAGATGTTGGAGGAGTTGTTGAAGCTTGGTTGTTGGAGAAGCCGTAGGTCTTGTATGAGTAATTGGCGTACTTGAAGTCATCTTGCACTTGACGTTCCGCCTTTGTAGCTTGATGTACGAGCTCAATGAGGTTGGAGTAGGGTTGGAAGTCGGCGATCTTCTTGATGGGATGATTGAGTCCATTCAAGAATCGTGCCATTGTTTTCTCATCATCTTCCGCGACATTGGCTCGAATCATGGCTATCTCCATTTCCTTGTAGTAGTCTTCAACACTCTTTGTTCCTTGCTTGAGGAGTTGTAGCTTCTTGAAGAGATCACGGTTGTAGTATGTGGGCACAAAACGTGCTCGCATGACATCCTTCATTTGAGCCCAAGTGGTGATTGGAGGTTCACCTCTTGCTTGTCGGCGCTCAAGGACTTGTTCCCACCATATGAGCACATAGTCTTGGAACTCAAGTGATGCCATAGCGATCTTCTTCTCTTCCTCATAGTTGTGCAAACGAAAGATTTTGTCGACCTTCAATGCCCATGAGAGGTACTCTTCCGGATCATTGCTTCCATTGAACTTGGGCATTGTGAATTTGAGCTTGCCATAGCGTTTCTCTTCATTGTGTTGTTGGCGATGGTGATGATGACGCCCTTGAGGCGGAGGGTAATCATCCTCATGTTGCTCTTGGCATGGAGGACGTCCATGATCAACTTGCTCTTGTTGAACTTGAGGTTGAGGTGGGGCTTGACGAGCTTGTGAAGGAGCTTATGGAGCTTGACGTTGCACACGCGGTTGGTAGTTCCTCTCTTGGATTTCTTCTTGAAGGGCTTCCCCTTGATTGCGCTGTTCGCGATTGCGATTGGCGATGGCTCGACTTGATTCTTGAAGTGCACATTGCGCCTCAAGAGCTTGCACTTCACGTAGTTGTTGTTGAAGACGTTGAGCCTCGGCGTCTTGTTGCTCTTGGTGTAGACGCGCTCGTTCTTCTTCTTCTTGGCGATGAAGACATTGTCGTTCTTGAGCTTGGGCAAAAGCGACTTGATTTGATTGAGGACGAGGGACTTGCTCATCGACTTGCTCTTGTGAATGCTTGACATGTAGCGGGTTGCGAGATGCATGCCGGTCTTGACGCGCGGCTCGTCGAAGAGTGTTCGATGACGGTGTACTTGAGCCGGAGAAGGAGTCGTCGGATTGTCGACTTGAGTGGCTCCGTCTTGAGTATGACGATGTGGAAGGAGGCCGGTTCACCAACAAGGTGTGGATCTCGTCCATTCTTGCATCGTTCTCTTGCTTGTGCGCGTCGAGCTTGTTGTCGAAGTAGTCTTGTGTATGTTGCTCGGAGAGTCGCAAGTCGGTGGCAAGGTTGTCGATGCGGTCGTTCATTGCTTGTTGCTCTTGATGTAATGCTCGTTGTGCACCAAAGAGGTGGCTCTTGGTGACGTATGATGACATGTCGTCGTCTTGCTCGATGAAGAGTGGGTTGGTAGAAGTACTTGGCCTATCCATCATTCCAAGCAAAAATGTGTGTTGTAGAAGGAGAAGAACTTATACCAATGTACCTTTGACCGATGTTGATGATGAATCAAGTTCACTCAAATGCGGACAATGAAATAGCACTATTGGTATCAATTCTTGTCGGTTCTCACACCTACACAAGTAAAAGCTTATGGTGGAGCTTGGTTAGGATGGTGGCATAAAATTTGATGCAATTGAAAGTGAAATTCAATAATGTTGGAAAAGATTCACAAATTTGCAAATGCAACAAGTAGACCAAGCAAGTGGGGGTACACGGAAACACACACGCAAATAGATAAATGGGACTGTGCAAAGCAAAAGTGAGCCAAAATGTGGAATCCACGAAAATGCTCTTGTTGCATAATACTAGAGAGACGCTAGCACGATTGTACAATAGGCGGATATGAAGCTTGTGCACAACCTACTAGGCAAAAATGCAACGATCTCTATCTCAAGTATGCTATATATATGATATTTCGGTGCTATGATCCAAGATGATATTATGTGACAATCTTAATGTAGTATGATGCTATGGTTCTTGCTTATAAGCTCTTTGCTTATCTTTCCTCTTTGCCTAAAAGGTTGGGTGGCTCGTTGACTTTTGAGCTCTTTTCTCATGCAAAACTTCACGAACCAAGATAGCAATTGCGTATGCTATGACAACTTTGTGACACACAAGTTGATTCCAAGATATGCACCATGGTGGTATGGTATGTATGCTATGGAGTATGATCACTAATGTGCACAAGTCACGTTGCCGGCAATACTCAATGGCTAATCTCGATGGGTAAGCTACGCAAAAGTAAGGCCATGTGGGGTATCAATGCAATTGCAAGGTATGACAAAGATGTCGTCGAAGTTACCGTCCTTGGCGATGTTGAGTAGTCGATGGAGATGAGCGGTGGTGATAGAGGCGGGGGTGTCCCGATCTTTCGATGAGATGATAACTATCGATTTGGTGGAGACGACTTTGACAATCCGACTACGAACGTGCACAACGTTGCGCCTTAGCAATCGCTAAACCAATCTCCTGAGGTTACTGACGATGCTGGAAGCACGGTCAGCCTGACCACGAAGGTCTATTCCTGCAAGCAATCGAAGAACGAGCAAGAATATGATAAAGCAATCTGAATATTGCAAATATATATGAAGTATTGATAATGGTGGGGATCCGGAAGCGGTCTTGGTCTGGTCCTTGGACACAAACAAAGTACACGAAGTTGCAATGGCTAACTTTTAACTAAACAAATCCCAAGGAAAAGCTACTAGATGGATCTACTTATATAGGAGCAAGGGGTGGCGGCCAAGGAGGTGGGAGGACGTCCCAAGGCAGCCTAAAACTAAATCTAGGTCATACAAGGCCAATGGGCCCAAGTGGAGGTGATGTAACACCTTTGGACTTGTAGTTTGACTCGGATTCTACTGCAGCATCAGATTGTTTCGTCCACAACTCAACGCTCCGGAGGAATTTGAAGGTGATTCCAATTGGGTTGGAAAGTGCACGAAATCTAGTTTGCAACAAAAAAAGAATCACCCAATTCGGAGTCCGTATGAAAAACTTGTGTGCGTTTTGAGTCAGGTATGTCTGTGCAGTCCGAATCTGAATCCAGAACGTGAGAGACTTGGACTCTATCTTCTCTTGGGCCAAAAGTGACGTGAGAGAACTTTTTGGACAGCAAATAAACATCTCTTTCTTCCTTATCTTCATATGTGGATTGTACAAATGTCCCATACACCTGCAATTAGACAAAACACAAAAGTGTGTGAAGTATTTTTGTTCTGGATAACATAAATAGATTATTGAATAGTTTGCACTAGAAATCACCTGACAAATATGCATATATGCAATATTTTTGGTCATATCCAAGGTAGTCATGTCCTCTATCAAGGCGGGGTGTCCCGATCTTTCGATGAGATGATAACTATCGATTTGGTGGAGACAACTTTGACGATCCGACTACAGACGTGCACGACGTTGCGCCTTGGCAATCGCTAAACCAATCTCCTGAGGTTACTGACGATGCCAGAAGCACGGTCAGCCTGACCACGAAGGTCTATTCCTGCAAGCAATCGAAGAACGAGCAAGAATATGATAAAGCAATCTGAATATTGCAAATATATATGAGGTATTGATAATGGTGGGGATCCGGAAGCGGTCTTGGTCTGGTCGTTGGATACAAACGAAGTACACGAAGTTGCAATGGCTAACTTTTAACTAAACAAATCCCAAGGAAAAGCTACTAGATGGATCTACTTATATAGGAGCAAGGGGTGGCGGCCAAGGAGGTGGGAGAACGTCCCAAGGCATCCTAAAACCAACCCTAAGTCGTACAAGGCCAATGGGCCCAAGTGGAGGTGATGTAACACCTTTGGACTTGTAGTTTGACTCGGATTCTGCTGCAGCATCAGATTGTTTCGTCCACAACTCAACGCTCCGGACGAATTTGAAGGTGATTCCAATTGGGTTGGAAAGTGCACGAAATCTAGTTTCCAACAAAAAAAGAATCACCCAATTCGGAGTCCGTATGAAAAACTTGTGTGCGTTTTGAGTCAGGTATGTCTGTGCAGTCCGAATCTGAATACAGAACGTGAGAGACTTGGACTCTATCTTCTCTTGGGCCAAAAGTGACGTGAGAGAACTTTTTGGACAGCAAATAAACATCTCTTTCTTCCTTATCTTCATATGTTGATTGTACAAATGTCCCATACACCTGCAATTAGACAAAACACAAAAGTGTGTGAAGTATTTTTGTTCTGGATAACATAAATAGATTATTGAATAGTTTGCACTAGAAATCACCTGACAAATATGCATATATGCAATATTTTTGGTCATATCCAAGGTAGTCATGTCCTCATCATCCTCCCCTTCTTGAAAATAAAGCCGTCCTCGGCGTTGCTTAATCTGAAATGTGGCTAACAAAAGAGACAAGGTGTACATGTTGTATATGTATATGTCATCCATTTGTACTTCCCTTGATTTTTGCATATATGACACATGAATAGATGAGTAACTTGCATAGTTCATAAAATCTAAAGCCAAAAAATTAGCACAAGAAGTAGAAGGCATGAAAATATTGCAACTCAGTTTGCACATATAAGTGAAGCTCTTATTCATTTCAAAAGATTGACAATGCTCATCATTAAACCATCCCAACATTGGTGAATAAACCTTACTTGCATCAAATTTACATGCTACAACATGCTTAAATAAGCAAACATGCAATAAGTCATTTAACACAGAATCATCACCAAGATTAGAGGTCATATCAAAATGATTAAACATTGGTTCTTTTGCATCAATAGTTAATTCAATGGGTGCACTCAAAATTGTTGGTATTTCAGTTGTTTGATCACATGGCAAAGTCAAATTATCAACGTAGTCCTCTAAAATAGGTGGTGTGATCAAAGTAGTTGGTAGCTCATCAGATGGTGCATTCAAATTGACAAGGCATTCATCATTCTCATGTAGAGATGGAAGATCAGTACCTTTGTCATTACCTCTTATGATCAACTCAGATGATGTAGCCACTCTCGGGGGCGATGTGTCACATGGTGGAGGTGATGTAGTCCTGACAACAACGGATGTGGTTGTCATAGTATGCCTAGTAGTTGAAGGAACAATCATATCAACTCTTGGAATGTGCACCGTGCGCTTGTTCTCCTCGTGGCCAACACGTCGTTTTATTTCCTGTTCAGCTTTGCAAGCAAGATGAAACAAATGGTCCATAGGATAACACTCTTCATGAATTAGTATCTCTTGAATATCATGGTTTAATCCTCCCCAAAATCTATCCATAAAATCATCTTCACTTTCTTCTAAAGAGGAATGCAACAAGGTAGTGTGTAAATCATCATAATATTTTGTTACAGTTTCACTACCTTGTTTTAAGTGTTGCAACTTCTTAATCATGTCACGAGTATAATAAGCAGGGACGAAAGTATGTCGCATGGCAAGTTTCAAATCATCCCAAGTAGTAGGTATATAATCAGGGTGTAACCGACAATATTCACTCCACCAAACCAAAGCATAACCAGTGAAAGAACCAACCGCAACCTTAAACTTTTTATGTTCATTGAAATTATGGGAAGCAAATATATTTTTTATGTCGAACTCCCATTCAATATATAAAGCAGGTTTAAAACGGCCATTAAATGGTGGTATAGATACATTAACCTGATCATGTGCATTTGGATGTTTGTGCACCTCTCGTGACGGTTGTGGTATTTGCAAAGGTGATGGCACGTCTCCCGCGATCGACAAAGCTCATGAATTGACTCTAGATCCTGTCATGATTAGTAGAACAAGAAACAAAACCCAAAAATAATGTTCCTATAACTACTAGGATGTGGTGGTAAAACGCTCACAGTAAAGCAAATATCAATGTCTTACAAGTTCTTACCATGCAGCAGGCGGTGATCGGCAACCAGCGGTGTCAAGTAACTCCGAATATTGAGTAAAGCGATTGCCAGAGGAGCGTACGTATACACGGTGTAGAAATATGTGGAGCTGGGTTGGCTATATATGGTAGCAAAAGATTAGCAATAATCAATTCAAAGATGCAATGTTGAATAAACGCTCAACGACGGTACTGTGCTGGTCCTAGGCTAGACCGGACTAGAGACGCGAGCCTAGAACACTAATGAGGTCACGGCGTAGCACAACTAGCATCAATGAAGGATACTAAGTAGCTCTTGACAGCAAGATATAAGTGAAGATCACAACGCCAGTGAAGATAATGATGAAAAACAACTGCCAAGCAGGATATACAACAACTCTCTCTCCAACTTTCCTCTTGAAAAGTTTGAGACAATTTTCTGATAAATTCTTTCAAAGAATGCTACTAACTCAAGCTTTCCAATGCAAAAAGAATCACTCAATTCCGAGTTGATATGAGAAGTCAAAGAATTCTAAAACTGGCCTGAAAAATTGGAACAAGTTGTGTTCACGAACTTCGGAGGGAAAAAAGACCTATTTAGAAGCCGATTTTGAGGTGTCAAATATTGATCTAACTTCTGCAACTATTTAGATGCGGCTCGTCGCTATCTTCAATTTGAGTACTCACGGAGCCAAAACTGACTTCGTATGAGGAAGATACACCTGTTTTACTGAACAGTGCGCAAAACAGATTCCAATCCGGATTCAGGTACGAGATTGATTCTAGATAGATCCAATTTTTTTTTCTTCTCTCTTTTTTTTTCTCACGCCTTTTTTTTTCTTCTCCCTCTTTTTCTTTTTTTTTCTTTCCTTTTTTCTCTCTTTTTTTTTCTTTATCTTCTTTTTCTCCCTCTTTCCAAGACAAACTAGATAAGATGCAGATTCGATCAGGCGAAGATGTGAGTGACCTCAACTATGATTATGAAAATAAACAGTGCGTAGCACATGGTGGAAATTGGTGGTTGGGATGGTGGACAGGGGATGGGATAATGATGCAGCGGCTGCGTGACTAATGTGAACAGAACTCGAAACTCTAAAGGAACTAGACACTAAGACCAGCAACTCGACACGGCGATGCAACCGATAATTCAATAATGCAAACAATGAAAAGAAAATTGCAAAGGCTCAGTCTGGCTAGGACAAAGGATGAATAGATCTAACTTTTGTTTTGTGGCTTTTTCTTGGACAATAGGTAAGAAAATAAATCTAATCTAGGAAAAACTGGAAATTCTCACCGAGCAACCTGAAAACTGATACCACTTGATAGAGGCGGGGGTGTCCCGATCTTTCGATGAGATGATAACTATCGATTTGGTGGAGACGACTTTGACAATCCGACTACGAACGTGCACAACGTTGCGCCTTAGCAATCGCTAAACCAATCTCCTGAGGTTACTGACGATGCTGGAAGCACGGTCAGCCTGACCACGAAGGTCTATTCCTGCAAGCAATCGAAGAACGAGCAAGAATATGATAAAGCAATCTGAATATTGCAAATATATATGAAGTATTGATAATGGTGGGGATCCGGAAGCGGTCTTGGTCTGGTCGTTGGACACAAACGAAGTACACGAAGTTGCAATGGCTAACTTTTAACTAAACAAATCCCAAGGAAAAGCTACTAGATGGATCTACTTATATAGGAGTAAGGGGTGGCGGCCAAGGAGGTGGGAGGACGTCCCAAGGCAGCCTAAAACTAAATCTAGGTCGTACAAGGCCAATGGGCCCAAGTGGCGGTGATGTAACACCTTTGGACTTGTAGTTTGACTCGGATTCTGCTGCAGCATCAGATTGTTTCGTCCACAACTCAACGCTCCGGACGAATTTGAAGGTGATTCCGATTGGGTTGGAAAGTGCACGAAATCTAGTTTCCAACAAAAAAAGAATCACCCAATTCGGAGTCCGTATGAAAAACTTGTGTGCGTTTTGAGTGAGGTATGTCTGTGCAGTCCGAATCTGAATCCAGAACGTGAGAGACTTGGACTCTATCTTCTCTTGCGCCAAAAGTGACGTGAGAGAACTTTTTGGACAGAAAATAAACATCTCTTTCTTCCTTATCTTCATATGTGGATTGTACAAATGTCCCATACACCTGCAATTAGACAAAACACAAAAGTGTGTGAAGTATTTTTGTTCTGGATAACATAAATAGATTATTGAATAGTTTGCACTAGAAATCACCTGACAAATATGCATATATGCAATATTTTTGGTCATATCCAAGGTAGTCATGTCCTCATCAGGTGGTGATGGTGACATCGAACCGTACCTATATAGCCGAAACACAATGGGACACGGGAAGCACAACTCAAAATCTAAAAGACCAAAATGTGTCAAAACCGACAAAGGAGTTAGCGGTGAGCGCTGGTGGTGTTTGGAAAGTGTCGGGGGTATGCGGAAGTAAGCGTGGGCACCGGGGCAAAATTGGGCGAAAGTATGGGAAAATGGGCGCGGGGATGGAGTTGCTGCTCCCAGGGGCCGGATGTCCGGGCCAGCTACCGGATGTCCGGGCACCGGATCTCCGGTGGACATGGGGCGGATGTCCGGGCTCTGGATCGGGGATGAACAAGATGAACTCCTCGGTAAAATTTGCAACTCCGGGGCGAAATTCGGACATATTGGTGGATGGAAATCGCGGGAGAAATGGGGAAAAGCTAGATCAACTCGAAGCAAAGCAGGTCCGTGGATCAAATCCAACAAAACTTCATCAACCAACAAATCACAAAAAAAAATTGGGGCTATTTTTGGTGGGGATTTTCGGATTTAGGGGTAGGGGCTCCAAAAACATGATCAACGTGGCTCATGATACCACGATGATGTAGAGCGGAACCCTATGGTGACGATCTTTCACGTTTGGAGTGGATCCTATGGGGAATCACGAAGAACACGCGGAAGCACAAAGGGGAAACACGGGGAAAACGAGAGAGAATCACTAAACCGACAAGGAATCAATCACACAAGTGCTAAATCACCGAACACAAAGAGTAACACATGATTCAAAATCAACAAAGGTAAGGATACAAAGGAACCATTCTTCTCCGTGAGGAGGTCTTGATGATCTTCCCTAGAAAGGGATCTTGAATCCGCTTGGGGGATCTTCTCCGAAGAGGTCGTGAACTCCAAGGAGAAATATCCAAGTGGATGAGCTAGGCTCTCACACAAATATGAGCTAAATCAATGCTAACCCTAAAACGTACGGGATGAGGGAGTATATATAGTCAAAGGGCGAAGGGGGTACATGGGTCACGGCCCAAAGGAGCTGCGCGCAAGCAGAGGGCGCCGGCCGGATGTCCAGGCGCTCACAAGGTGCCGGATGTCCAGGCTGGAGGGGCCGGATGTCCGGGCCAGTGGAGTTGGCTCTTCTGTTCACTGGATGGGCGACACCGGATGTCCGCTCGGAGGGGCCGGATGTCCGTGGCTTCGGGAGGCACCGGATATCCGGGGCAAACGCCGGATGTCCGGGCTGACGGGGCAAGCTTCTGTGCTCCCTGGACACCGGTGCTGGATGTCCGGGATTTAGGCCGGATTTCTGGTGGGGGCCGGATGTCCGGGCCAGACGCCGGATGTCCGATCCCTGTAGCTTCTTCTGCAGATGCCTGGCCTTGTGGATCTCCAGGGGCCGGATGTCCGGGGTCCTGGCCGGATGTCCGGTGCCTGGAGGATGTTCTAGCCTTCTTCCATTGGTTCTCTTCTTCCATGGACTTGGGGTCTTGTCCGTCTTCACGTGCATCCTCGGGAGGTTCCTCTTGACACCTAATCATGCATAGTATATCGGACTTAGGTAGTAGCCATGTCTCGAGTGGATCATATGTGATATCACTAAGGAGAGAGGTCACCTCGTTCTCGAGAGCTCTAGCTCATGCTCGTGTCATAGGTCCTCTTGTCTCTTGATGAGACGAAGGTAGGTCCATGGGGATGACCGTAGGATGCTCCGCATCATCTCCCCTCCCTTGGGAAAGATCCGACCTCGGATCGAAATCCTCATCACCATGGTATGGGGAGAGATCGGAGATGTTGAAGATGTCGCTCACATTGTACTTGTCGCGTGGGAGATCGATCTTGTAAGCGTTATTGTTGTAGCGTGCTAGCACCTTGAAGGGTCCGTCGGCTCGAGGGAGAAGCTTGGACTTGCGTTCATTGGGGAAGCGGTTGGCGGGAGACCTCGACTATGCGTCATTGGACACAAGGTGAACTCGTTCCTAAATGCTTCCCCTTTCCATTTGCGTGATACATGGTTGCTACTTCAAGCGCGGACCTTGTGCATACTCAGGTACACCCGAGGAGACCATGGAGAACCCAAGGACCAAGGCCCAGCGTGCGCGGAAGCAAAGGATGGAGAAGGAAGAAGTGCCAACAGCTACAGTGACCGGACATCCGGCAGGAGCCCGGACATCCGGTGCCACCATCCAGAAGAAGACCAGAGAGAGACGGACGCCAGGCGACTCTACAGCGGCCGGACATCTGGCCGACCCCCGGACATCCGGCGCCCCGCGATGGGCCGGACATCCGGCGCCTGCCCGGAAATCCGGCGCACGTTATCCAGAGAGCAGAAGAATCGGCCACTCCAGCCCGGACATCCGGCATCTCGGGAAGGCCCGGACATCCGGCATCTGGGGAAGGCCCGGACATCCGGCCCAACGCCCGGACATCCGCCCCCCTGCCTACGTGCAGCGCATCTGGGCCGAGTCACATGTACCCCTTCGCCCCTTAGATTATATATACCCCCACCTCCTCCTAGTTAGGGTTAGCGTTGATTTAGCTCATTTGTGAGATAGAGCCTCGTTCATCCATCGGATATCCTCCTCGTGAGAGACCGCGGCCTCTTTAGAGAAGATCCACTTGGATTCAAGACCCCTTTACGGGAAGATCCCCTCGTGGATTCAAGACCACCTCTCGGAGAAGAACGGCTACCTTTGTATCCTTACCTTTGTTGATTGTGAATCATGTGTTACTCTTTGTTTTCGGCGATCTAGCACTTGTGTGATTGATTCCTTGTCGCTTTAGTGATTCTCTCTCGTTTTCCCCGTGTTTCCCCTTTGTTCTTCCTCGTGTTCTTCGCTCGTTCATCGTGTTTCCCAGTAGGATCCACTCCAAACATGAAAGATCGGCCCCATAGGGATCCGCCCTACATCATCTTGGTATCATGAGCCACGTTGATCATGTTTTTGGAGCCCCTACCCCTCTTTTTCTAGCTTGATTTTGTTGATTTCGTCCTAAATCCAAAAATCCCCACCAAAAATAGCCCCCAAATTTTTTGTGATTTGTTGGTTTGATGATCTTTTGTTGATTTTGATCCATGGATTTGCTTGGTTTCGAGTGGATCTAGCATCTCCCCAAGTTTCCCCACCTTTCATCCACGAAATCTCTCCAATTTTGCCTCCGAAATCATCAATTTCCGCCCCAAAATCGAGTTCCTCGAGTTCATCCTCGGATTTGGAGCCCGGACATCCGGCCCGACCCCCGGACATCCGGCCAGCCCGGACATCCGCCCATTAGCCCGGACATCCGGCTCCTGGAGCACATTTTCGCGCAAGTTTCTGGATATCAGGTCCCGGAAATCCGGCCCGAGCCCCGTATGTCCGGCCCGTGGGATTTCAGCTTTTTCCCATTTCACCATTTCGGCCATAACTAATTCATCCGGAGTCTGATTTTGACGTTCTTTAGCTTGTTTTGAAGCTATTGACATCCCCCATCCCACAAAAATACCACCAACACCATTTGATTCCATCAAGGTGATGAGGACATGACTACCTTGGATATGACCAAAAATATTGCATATATGCATATTTGTCAGGTGATTTCTAGTGCAAACTATTCAATAATCTATTTATGTTATCCAGAACAAAAATACTTCACACACTTTTGTGTTTTGTCTAATTGCAGGTGTATGGGACATTTGTACAATCCACATATGAAGATAAGGAAGAAAGAGATGTTTATTTGCTGTCCAAAAAGTTCTCTCACGTCCCTTTTGGCCCAAGAGAAGATAGAGTCCAAGTCTCTCACGTTCTGGATTCAGATTCGGACTGCACAGACACACCTGACTCAAAACGCACACAAGTTTTTCATACGGACTCCGAATTGGGTGATTCTTTTTTTGTTGGAAACTAGATTTCGTGCACTTTCCAACCCAATTGGAATCACCTTCAAATTCGTCCGGAGCGTTGAGTTGTGGACGAAACAATCTGATGCTGCAGCAGAATCCGAGTCAAACTACAAGTCCAAAGGTGTTACATCACCTCCACTTGGGCCCATTGGCCTTGTACGACCAAGATTTAGTTTTAGGCTGCCTTGGGACGTCCTCCCACCTCCTTGGCCGCCACCCCTTGCTCCTATATAAGTAGATCCATCTAGTAGCTTTTCCTTGGGATTTGTTTAGTTAAAAGTTAGCCATTGCAACTTCGTGTACTTCGTTTGTGTCCAACGACCAGACCAAGACCGCTTCCGGATCCCCATCGTTATCAATACCTCATATATATTTGCAATATTCAGATTGCTTTATCATATTCTTGCTCGTTCTTCGATTGCTTGCAGGAATAGACCTTCGTGGTCAGGCTGACCGTGCTTCCGGCATCGTCAGTAACCTCAGGAGATTGGTTTAGCGATTGCTAAGGCGCAACGTCGTGCACGTTTGTAGTCGGATCGTCAAAGTCGTCTCCACCAAATCGATAGTTATCATCTCATCGAAAGATCGGGACACCCTCGCCTCTATCAAGTGGTATCAAGTGGTATCAGTTTTCAGGTTGCTCGGTGAGAATTTCCAGTTTTTCCTAGATTAGATTTATTTTCTTACCTATTGTCCAAGAAAAAGCCACAAAACAAAAGTTAGATCTATTCATCCTTTGTCCTAGCCAGACTGAGCCTTTGCAATTTTCTTTTCATTGTTTGCATTATTGAATTATCGGTTGCATCGCTGTGTCGAGTTGCTGGTCTTAGTGTCTAGTTCCTTTAGAGTTTCGAGTTCTGTTCACATTAGTCACGCAGCCGCTGCATCATTATCCCATCCGCTGTCCACCATCCCATCCACCAATTTCCACCATGTGCTACGCACTGTTTATTGTCATAATCATAGTTGAGGTCACTCACATCTTCGCCAGATCGAATCTGCATCTTATTTAGTTTGTCTTGGAAAGAGGGAGAAAAAGAAGATAAAGAAAAAAAAGAGAGAAAAAAGGAAAGAAAAAAAGAAAAAGAGGGAGAAGAAAAAGAAAAAAAAGCGTGAGAAAAAAAATAGAGAAGAAAAAAAAATTGTATCTATCTAGAATCAATCTCGTACCTGAATTCGGATTGGAATCTGTTTTGCGCACTGTTCAGTAAAACAGGTGTATCTTCCTCATACGAAGTCCGTTTTGGCTCCGTGAGTACTCAAATTGAAGATAGCAACGAGCCGCATCTAAATAGTTGCAGAAGCTAGTTCAATATTTAACACCTCAAAATCGGCTTCTAAATAGGTCTTTTTGCCCTCCGAAGTTCGTGAACACAGCTTGTTCCAATTTTTTAGGCCAGTTTTAGAATTCTTTGACTCCTCATATCAACTCGGAATTGAGTGATTCTTTTTGCATTGGAAAGCTTGAGTTAGTAGCATTCTTTGAAAGAATTTATCAGAAAATTGTCTCAAACTTTTCAAGAGGAAAGTTGGAGAGAGAGTTGTTGTATATCCTGCTTGGCAGTTGTTTTTCATCTTTATCTTCACTGCCGTTGTGATCTTCACTTATATCTTGCTGTCAAGAGCTACTTAGTATCCTTCATTGATGCTAGTTGTGCTACGCCGTGACCTTATTAGTGTTCTAGTGATGAGGACATGACTACCTTGGATATGACCAAAAATATTGCATATATGCATATTTGTCAGGTGATTTCTAGTGCAAACTATTCAATAATCTATTTATGTTATCCAGAACAAAAATACTTCACACACTTTTGTGTTTTGTCTAATTGCAGGTGTATGGGACATTTGTACAATCCACATATGAAGATAAGGAAGAAAGAGATGTTTATTTGCTGTCCAAAAAGTTCTCTCACGTCACTTTTGGCCCAAGAGAAGATAGAGTCCAAGTCTCTCACGTTCTGGATTCAGATTCGGACTGCACAGACATACCTGACTCAAAACGCACACAAGTTTTTCATACGGACTCCGAATTGGGTGATTCTTTTTTTGGTGGAAACTAGATTTCGTGCACTTTCCAACCCAATTGGAATCACCTTCAAATTCGTCCGGAGCGTTGAGTTGTGGACGAAACAATCTGATGCTGCAGCAGAATCCGAGTCAAACTACAAGTCCAAAGGTGTTACATCACCTCCACTTGGGCCCATTGGCCTTGTACGACCTAGATTTAGTTTTAGGCTGCCTTGGTACGTCCTCCCACCTCCTTGGCCGCCACCACTTGCTCCTATATAAGTAGATCCATCTAGTAGCTTTTCCTTGGGATTTGTTTAGTTAAAAATTAGCCATTGCAACTTCGTGTAGTTCGTTTGTGTCCAACGACCAGACCAAGACCGCTTCCGGATCCCCACCATTATCAATACTTCATATATATTTGCAATATTCAGATTGCTTTATCATATTCTTGCTCGTTCTTCGATTGCTTGCAGGAATAGACCTTCGTGGTCAGGCTGACCGTGCTTCCAGCATCGTCAGTAACCTCAGGAGATCGGTTTAGCGATTGCTAAGGCGCAACATCGTGCACGTTTGTAGTCGGATCGTGAAAGTCGTCTCCACCAAATCGATAGTTATCATCTCATCGAAAGATCGGGACCCTCGCCTCTATCAAGTGGTATCAGTTTTCAGGTTGCTCGGTGAGAATTTCCAGTTTTCCTAGATTAGATTTATTTTCTTACCTATTGTCCAAGAAAAATCCACAAAAAAGAGGTAGATACATTCATACTTTGTCCAAGCCAGTCTGAGCCTTTGCAATTTTCTTTTCATAGCTTGCATAGTTGAATTATCGGTTGCATCGTCGTGTCGACTTGCTGGTCTTAGTGTCTAGTTCGTTTAGAGTTTCGAGTTCTTTTCACATTAGTCACGCCGCCGCTGCATCCTTAGCCCTTTCATTGTTCACCATCCATCCATCAGTTTCCACCACGTGCTACCCACCGTTCATTGTCATAATCATAGTTGAGATCATTCACATCTTCGCTTGATCCAATCTGCATCTTATCTAGTTTGTTTGGAACGAGAGAGAGAGAGAAAAAAAGAAGGACAAAAAAAAGACGGAAAAAAAAGAGAAAAAGAAAGTAAAAAAAAATTCGGAGAAAAAAAAAGGAAAAAAAAGGCGTGAGAAAAAAAAGAGAAAAGAAAAAAAAATTGGATCTATCTAGAATCAATCTCGTACCCGAATTCGGATTGGAATCTGTTTTGCGCACTGTTCAGTAAAACAGGTGTATCTTCCTCATACGAAGTCAGTTTTGGCTCCGTGGGTACTCAAATTGAAGATAGCGACGAGCCGCATCTAAATAGTTGCAGAAGCTAGTTCAATATTTGACACCTCAAAATCGGCTTCTAAATAGGTCTTTTTGCCCTCCGAAGTTCGTGAACACAACTTGTTCCAATTTTTCAGGCCAGTTTTAGAATTCTTTGACTCCTCATATCAACTCGGAATTGAGTGATTCTTTTTGCATTGGAAAGCTTGAGTTAGTAGCATTCTTTGAAAGAATTTATCAGAAAATTGTCTCAAACTTTTCAAGAGGAAAGTTGGAGAGAGAGTTGTTGTATATCCTGCTTGGCAGTTGTTTTTCATCATTATCTTCACTGCCGTTGTGATCTTCACTTATATCTTGCTGTCAAGAGCTACTTAGTATCCTTCATTGATGCTAGTTGTGCTACGCCGTGACCTCATTAGTGTTCTAGGCTCGCGTCTCTAGTCCGGTCTAGCCTAGGACCAGCACAGTACCGTCGTTGAGCGTTTATTCAACATTGCATCTTTGAATTGATTATTACTAATCTTTTGCTACCATATATAGCCAACCCAGCTCCACATATTTCTACACCGTGTATACGTACGCTCCCCTGGCAATCGCTTTACTCAATATTCGGAGTTACTTGCTGGTTGCCGATCACCGCCTGCTGCATGGTAAGAACTTGTAAGACATTGATATTTGCTTTACTGTGAGCGTTTTACCACCACATCCTAGTAGTTATAGGAACATTATTTTTGGGTTTTGTTTCTTTTTCTACTAATCATGACAGGATCCAAAGTCAATTCATGGGCTTTGTCGATCGCGGGAGACGTGCCACCACCTTTGCAAATACCACAACCGTCACGAGAGGTGCACAAACATCCAAATGCACATGATCAGGTTAATGTATCTATACCACCATTTAATGGCCGTTTTAAACCTGCTTTATATATTGAATGGGAGTTCGACATAAAAAATATATTTGCTTCCCATAATTTCAATGAACATAAAAAGGTTAAGGTTGCGGTTGGTTCTTTCACTGGTTATGCTTTGGTTTGGTGGAGTGAATATTGTCGGTTACACCCTGATTATATACCTACTACTTGGGATGATTTGAAACTTGCCATGCGACATACTTTCGTCCCTGCTTATTATACTCGTGACATGATTAAGAAGTTGCAACACTCAAAACAAGGTAGTGAAACTGTAACAAAATATTATGATGATTTACAAACTACCTTGTTGCATTCCTCTTTAGAAGAAAGTGAAGATGATTTTATGGATAGATTTTGGGGAGGATTAAACCGTGATATTCAAGAGATACTAATTCATGAAGAGTGTTATCCTATGGACCATTTGTTTCATCTTGCTTGCAAAGCTGAACAGGAAATAAAACGACGTGTTGGCCACGAGGAGAACAAGCGCACGGTGCACATTCCAAGAGTTGATATGATTGCTCCTTCAACTACTAGGCATACTATGACAACCACATCCATTGTTGTCAGGACTACATCACCTCCACCATGTGACACATCGCCCCCGAGAGTGGCTACATCATCTGAGTTGATCATAAGAGGTAATGACAAAGGTACTGATCTTCCATCTCTACATGAGTATGATGAATGCCTTGTCAATTTGAATGCACCATCTGATGAGCTACCCACTACTTTGATCACACCACCTATTTTAGAGGACTACGTTGATAATTTGACTTTGCCATGTGATCAAACAACTGAAATACCAACAATTTTGAGTGCACCCATTGAATTAACTATTGATGCAAAAGAACCAATGTTTAATCATTTTGATATGACCTCTAATCTTGGTGATGATTCTGTGTTGAATGACTTATTGCATGTTTGCTTATTTAAGCATGTTGTAGCATGTAAATTTGATGCAAGTAAGGTTTATTCACCAATGTTGGGATGGTTTAATGATGAACATTGTCAATCTTTTGAAATGAATAAGAGCTTCACTTATATGTGCAAACTGAGTTGCAATATTTTCATGCCTTCTACTTCTTGTGCTAATTTTTTGGCTTTAGATTTTATGAACTATGCAAGTCACTCATCTATTCATGTGTCATATATGCAAAAATCAAGGGAAGTAAAAATGGATGACATATACATATACAACATGTACACCTTGTCTCTTTTGTTAGCCACATTTCAGATTAAGCAACGCCGAGGACGGCTTTATTTTCAAGAAGGGGAGGATGATGAGGACATGACTACCTTGGATATGACCAAAAATATTGCATATATGCATATTTGTCAGGTGTATGGGACATTTGTACAATCCACATATGAAGATAAGGAAGAAAGAGATGTTTATTTGCTGTCCAAAAAGTTCTCTCACGTCACTTTTGGCCCAAGAGAAGATAGAGTCCAAGTCTCTCACGTTCTGGATTCAGATTCGGACTGCACAGACACACCTGACTCAAAACGCACACAAGTTTTTCATACGGACTCCGAATTGGGTTATTCTTTTTTTGTTGGAAACTAGATTTCGTGCACTTTCCAACCCAATTGGAATCACCTTCAAATTCGTCCGGAGCGTTGAGTTGTGGACGAAACAATCTGATGCTGCAGCAGAATCCGAGTCAAACTACAAGTCCAAAGGTGTTACATCACCTCCACTTGGGCCCATTGGCCTTGTACGACCTAGATTTAGTTTTAGGCTGCCTTGGGACGTCCTCCCACCTCCTTGGCCGCCATCCCTTGCTCCTATATAAGTAGATCCATCTAGTAGCTTTTCCTTGGGATTTGTTTAGTTAAAAGTTAGCCAACGCAACTTCGTGTACTTCGTTTGTGTCCAACGACCAGACCAAGACCGCTTACGGATCCCCACCATTATCAATACCTCATATATATTTGCAATATTCAGATTGCTTTATCATATTCTTGCTCGTTCTTCGATTGCTTGCAGGAATAGACCTTCGTGGTCAGGCTGACCGTGCTTCCGGCATCGTCAGTAACCTCAGGAGATTGGTTTAGCGATTGCTAAGGCGCAACGTCGTGCATGATTGTAGTCGGATCGTCAAAGTCGTCTCCACCAAATCGATAGTTATCATCTCATCGAAAGATCGGGACACCCCGCCTCTATCAAGTGGTATCAGTTTTCAGGTTGCTCGGTGAGAATTTCCAGTTTTCCTAGATTAGATTTATTTTCTTACCTATTGTCCAAGAAAAAGCCACAAAAAAGAGTTAGATCTATTCATCCTTGGTCCAAGCCAGTCTGAGCCTTTGCAATTTTCTTTTCATTGCTTGCATAGTTGAATTATCGGTTGCATCGTCGTGTCGAGTTGCTGGTCTTAGTGTCTAGTTCGTTTAGAGTTTCGAGTTCTGTTCACATTAGTGACGCCACCGCTGCATCATTATCTCTTCCGCTGTCCACCACCCATCCATCAATTTCCACCACGTGCTACCCATCATTCATTGTCATAATAATAGTTGAGATCGTTCACATCTTCACTTGATCCAATCTGCATCTTATCTAGTTTGTTTTGGAAAGAGGGAGAAAAAAAGAGAGAAAAAAACGAGAGAGAAAAAAAGGAGAAAAAAAAAGTCAGAGAAAAAAAAAGGAGAGAAAGAAAAAAAAGTGTGAGGAAAAAAAGAGAGAAGAAAAAAAAATCGGCACAAACTTTTTCAGAGGAAAGTTGAAGACAAAGTTGTTGATATATCCTGCTTGGCTGTTGTTTCACCTCATTATCTTTACTGCCGTTGTGATCTTCACTTATATCTTGCTGTCCAGAGCTACTTAGTGTCCTTCATTGATGCTAGTTGTGCTACGACGTGACCTCATTAGTGTTCTAGGCTCGCGTCTCTAGTTCGGTCTAGCCTAGGACCAGCACAGTACCGTCGTTGAGCGTTTATTCAACATTGCATCTTTGAATTGATTATTGCTAATATTTTGCTACCATATATAGCCAACCCAGCTCCACATATTTCTACACCGTGTATACGTACGCTCCCCTGGCAATCGCTTTACTCAATATTCGGAGTTACTTGACACCGCTGGTTGCCGATCACCGCCTGCTGCATGGTAAGAACTTGTAAGACATTGATATTTGCTTTACTGTGAGCGTTTTACCACCACATCCTAGTAGTTATAGGAACATTATTTTTGGGTTTTGTTTCTTGTTCTACTAATCATGACAGGATCCAGAGTCAATTCATGGGCTTTGTCGATCGCGGGAGACGTGCCACCACCTTTGCAAATGCCACAACCGTCACGAGAGGTGCACAAACATCCAAATGCACATGATCAGGTTAATGTATCTATACCACCATTTAATGGCCGTTTTAAACCTGCTTTATATATTGAATGGGAGTTCGACATAAAAAATATATTTGCTTCCCATAATTTCAATGAACATAAAAAGGTTAAGGTTGCGGTTGGTTCTTTCACTGGTTATGCTTTGGTTTGGTGGAGTGAATATTGTCGGTTACACCCTGATTATATACCTACTACTTGGGATGATTTGAAACTTGCCATGCGACATACTTTCGTCCCTACTTATTATACTCGTGACATGATTAAGAAGTTGCAACACTTAAAACAAGGTAGTGAAACTGTAACAAAATATTATGATGATTTACAAACTACCTTGTTGCATTCCTCTTTAGAAGAAATTGAAGATGATTTTATGGATAGATTTTGGGGAGGATTAAACCGTGATATTCAAGAGATACTAATTCATGAAGAGTGTTATCCTATGGACCATTTGTTTCATCTTGCTTGCAAAGCTGAACAGGAAATAAAACGACGTGTTGGCCACGAGGAGAACAAGCGCACGGTGCACATTCCAAGAGTTGATATGATTGTTCCTTCAACTACTAGGCATACTATGACAACCACATCCGTTGTTGTCAGGACTACATCACCTCCACCATGTGACACATCGCCCCCGAGAGTGGCTACATTATCTGAGTTGATCATAAGAGGTAATGACAAAGGTACTGATCTTCCATCTCTACATGAGAATGATGAATGCCTTGTCAATTTGAATGCACTATCTGATGAGCTACCCACTACTTTGATCACACCACCTATTTTAGAGGACTACGTTGATAATTTGACTTTGCCATGTGATCAAACAACTGAAATACCAACAATTTTGAGTGCACCCATTGAATTAACTATTGATGCAAAAGAACCAATGTTTAATCATTTTGATATGACCTCTAATCTTGGTGATGATTCTGTGTTGAATGACTTATTACATGTTTGCTTATTTCAGCATGTTGTAGCATGTAAATTTGATGCAAGTAAGGTTTATTCACCAATGTTGGGATGGTTTAATGATGAATATTGTCAAACTTTTGAAATGAATAATAGCTTCACTTATATGTGCAAACTGAGTTGCAATATTTTCATGCCTTCTACTTCTTGTGCTAATTTTTTGGCTTTAGATTTTATGAACTATGCAAGTTACTCATCTATTCATGTGTCATATATGCAAAAATCAAGGGAAGTAAAAATGGATGAAATATACATATACAACATGTACACCTTGTCTCTTTTGTTAGCCACATTTCAGATTAAGGAACGCCGAGGACGGCTTTATTTTCAAGAAGGGGAGGATGATGAGGACATGACTACCTTGGATATGACCAAAAATATTGCATATATGCATATTTGTCAGGTGATTTCTAGTGCAAACTATTCAATAATCTATTTATGTTATCCAGAACAAAAATACTTCACACACTTTTGTGTTTTGTCTAATTGCAGGTGTATGGGACATTTGTACAATCCACATATGAAGATAAGGAAGAAAGAGATGTTTATTTGCTGTCCAAAAAAGTTCTCTCACGTCACTTTTGGCCCAAGAGAAGATAGAGTCCAAGTCTCTCACGTTCTGGATTCAGATTCGGACTGCACAGACATACCTGACTCAAAACGCACACAAGTTTTTCATACGGACTCCGAATTGGGTGATTCTTTTTTTGTTGGAAACTAGATTTCGTGCACTTTCCAACCCAATTGGAATCACCTTCAAATTCGTCCGGAGCGTTGAGTTGTGGACGAAACAATCTGATGCTGCAGCAGAATCCGAGTCAAACTACAAGTCCAAAGGTGTTACATCACCTCCACTTGGGCCCATTGGCCTTGTACGACCTAGATTTAGTTTTAGGCTGCCTTGGGACGTCCTCCCACCTCCTTGGCCGCCACCACTTGCTCCTATATAAGTAGATCCATCTAGTAGCTTTTCCTTGGGATTTGTTTAGTAAAAATTAGCCATTGCAACTTCGTGTACTTCGTTTGTGTCCAACGACCAGACCAAGACCGCTTCCGGATCCCCACCATTATCAATACTTCATATATATTTGCAATATTCAGATTGCTTTATCATATTCTTGCTCGTTCTTCGATTGCTTGCAGGAATAGACCTTCGTGGTCAGGCTGACCGTGCTTCCAGCATCGTCAGTAACCTCAGGAGATCGGTTTAGCGATTGCTAAGGCGCAACATCGTGCACGTTTGTAGTCGGATCGTGAAAGTCGTCTCCACCAAATCGATAGTTATCATCTCATCGAAAGATCGGGACCCTCGTCTCTATCATCTAGGATCGCGTCTCTAGTCCGGTCTAGCCTAGGACTAGCACAGTACCGTCGTTGAGCGTTTATTCAACATTGCATCTTTGAATTGATTATTGCTAATCTTTTGCTACCATATATAGCCAACCCAGCTCCACATATTTCTACACCGTGTATACGTACGCTCCCCTGGCAATCGCTTTACTCAATATTCGTAGTTACTTGACACCGCTGGTTGCCGATCACCGCCTGCTGCATGGTAAGAACTTGTAAGACATTGATATTTGCTTTACTGTGAGCGTTTTACCACCACATCCTAGTAGTTGTAGGAACATTATTTTTGGGTTTTGTTTCTTGTTCTACTAATCATGACAGGATCCAGAGTCAATTCATGGGCTTTGTCGATCGCGGGAGACGTGCCACCACCTTTGCAAATACCACAACCGTCACGAGAGGTGCACAAACATCCAAATGCACATGATCAGGTTAATGTATCTATACCACCATTTAATGGCCGTTTTAAACCTGCTTTATATATTGAATGGGAGTTCGACATAAAAAATATATTTGCTTCCCATAATTTTGATGAACATAAAAAGGTTAAGGTTGCGGTTGGTTCTTTCACTGGTTATGCTTTGGTTTGGTGGAGTGAATATTGTCGGTTACACCCTGATTATATACCTACTACTTGGGATGATTTGAAACTTGCCATGCGACATACTTTCGTCCCTGCTTATTATACTCGTGACATGATTAAGAAGTTGCAACACTTAAAACAAGGTAGTGAAACTGTAACAAAGTATTATGATGATTTACAAACTACCTTGTTGCATTCCTCTTTAGAAGAAAGTGAAGATGATTTTATGGATAGATTTTGGGGAGGATTAAACCGTGATATTCAAGAGATACTAATTCATGAAGAGTGTTATCCTATGGACCATTTGTTTCATCTTGCTTGCAAAGCTGAACAGGAAATAAAACGACGTGTTGGCCACGAGGAGAACAAGCGCACGGTGCACATTCCAAGAGTTGATATGATTGTTCCTTCAACTACTAGGCATACTATGACAACCACATCCGTTGTTGTCAGGACTACATCACCTCCACCATGTGACACATCGCCCTCGAGAGTGGCTACATCATCTGAGTTGATCATAAGAGGTAATGACAAAGGTACTGATCTTCCATCTCTACATGAGAATGATGAATGCCTTGTCAATTTGAATGCACCATCTGATGAGCTATCCACTACTTTGATCACACCACCTATTTTAGAGGACTACGTTGATAATTTGACTTTGCCATGTGATCAAACAACTGAAATACCAACAATTTTGAGTGCACCCATTGAATTAACTATTGATGCAAAAGAACCAATGTTTAATCATTTTGATATGACCTCTAATCTTGGTGATGATTCTGTGTTGAATGACTTATTGCATGTTTGCTTATTTAAGCATGTTGTAGCATGTAAATTTGATGCAAGTAAGGTTTATTCACCAATGTTGAGATGGTTTAATGATGAACATTGTCAATCTTTTGAAATGAATAAGAGCTTCACTTATATGTGCAAACTGAGTTGCAATATTTTCATGCCTTCTACTTCTTGTGCTAATTTTTTGGCTTTAGATTTTATGAACTATGCAAGTTACTCATCTATTCATGTTTCATATATGCAAAAATCAAGGGAAGTAAAAATGGATGACATATACATATACAATATGTACACCTTGTCTCTTTTGTTAGCCACATTTCAGATTAAGCAACGCCGAGGACGGCTTTATTTTCAAGAAGGGGAGGATGATGAGGACATGACTACCTTGGATATGACCAAAAATATTGCATATATGCATATTTGTCAGGTGATTTCTAGTGCAAACTATTCAATAATCTATTTATGTTATCCAGAACAAAAATACTTCACACACTTTTATGTTTTGTCTAATTGCAGGTGTATGGGTCATTTGTACAATCCACATATGAAGATAAGGAAGAAAGAGATGTTTATTTGCTGTCCAAAAAGTTCTCTCACGTCACTTTTGGCTCAAGAGAAGATAGAGTCCAAGTCTCTCACGTTCTGGATTCAGATTCGGACTACACAGACACACCTGACTCAAAACGCACACAAGTTTTTCATACGGACTCCGAATTGGGTGATTCTTTTTTTGTTGGAAACTAGATTTCGTGCACTTTACAACCCAATTGGAATCACCTTCAAATTCGTCCGGAGCGTTGAGTTGTGGACGAAACAATCTGATGCTGCAGCAGAATCCGAGTCAAACTACAAGTCCAAAGGTGTTACATCACCTCCACTTGGGCCCATTGGCCTTGTACGACCAAGATTTAGTTTTAGGCTGCCTTGGGACGTCCTCCCAGCTCCTTGGCCGCCACCCCTTGCTCCTATATAAGTAGATCCATCTAGTAGCTTTTCCTTGGGATTTGTTTAGTTAAAAGTTAGCCATTGCAACTTCGTGTACTTCGTTTGTGTCCAACGACCAGACCAAGACCGCTTCCGGATCCCCACCATTATCAATACTTCATATATATTTGCAATATTCAGATTGCTTTATCATATTATTGCTCGTTCTTCGATTGCTTGCAGGAATAGACCTTCGTGGTCAGGCTGACCGTGCTTCCAGCATCGTCAGTAACCTCAGGAGATCGGTTTAGCGATTGCTAAGGCGCAACATCATGCACGTTTGTAGTCGGATCGTGAAAGTCGTCTCCACCAAATCGATAGTTATCATCTCATCGAAAGATCGGGACCCTCGTCTCTATCATCTAGGCTCGCGTCTCTAGTCCGGTCTAGCCTAGGACTAGCACAGTACCGTCGTTGAGCGTTTATTCAACATTGCATCTTTGAATTGATTATTGCTAATCTTTTGCTACCATATATAGCCAACCCAGCTCCACATATTTCTACACCGTGTATACGTACACTCCCCTGGCAATCGCTTTACTCAATATTCGTAGTTACTTGACACCGCTGGTTGCCGATCACCGCCTGCTGCATGGTAAGAACTTGTAAGACATTGATATTTGCTTTACTGTGAGCGTTTTACCACCACATCCTAGTAGTTGTAGGAACATTATTTTTGGGTTTTGTTTCTTGTTCTACTAATCATGACAGGATCCAGAGTTAATTCATGGGCTTTGTCGATCGCGGGAGACGTGCCACCACCTTTGCAAATACCACAACCGTCACGAGAGGTGCACAAACATCCAAATGCACATGATCAGGTTAATGTATCTATACCACCATTTAATGGCCGTTTTAAACCTGCTTTATATATTGAATGGGAGTTCGACATAAAAAATATATTTGCTTCCCATAATTTTGATGAACATAAAAAGGTTAAGGTTGCGGTTGGTTCTTTCACTGGTTATGCTTTGGTTTGGTGGAGTGAATATTGTCGGTTACACCCTGATTATATACCTACTACTTGGGATGATTTGAAACTTGCCATGCGACATACTTTCGTCCCTGCTTATTATTCTCGTGACATGATTAAGAAGTTGCAACACTTAAAACAAGGTAGTGAAACTGTAACAAAATATTATGATGATTTACAAACTACCTTGTTGCATTCCTCTTTAGAAGAAAGTGAAGATGATTTTATGGATAGATTTTGGGGAGGATTAAACCGTGATATTCAAGAGATACTAATTCATGAAGAGTGTTATCCTATGGACCATTTGTTTCATCTTGCTTGCAAAGCTGAACAGGAAATAAAACGACGTGTTGGCCACGAGGAGAACAAGCGCACGGTGCACATTCCAAGAGTTGATATGATTGTTCCTTCAACTACAAGGCATACTATGACAACCACATCCGTTGTTGTCAGGACTACATCACCTCCACCATGTGACACATCGCTCCCCAGAGTGGCTACATCATCTGAGTTGATCATAAGAGGTAATGACAAAGGTACTGATCTTCCATCTCTACATGAGAATGATGAATGCCTTGTCAATTTGAATGCACCATCTGATGAGCTACCCACTACTTTGATCACACCACCTATTTTAGAGGACTACGTTGATAATTTGACTTTGCCATGTGATCAAACAACTGAAATACCAACAATTTTGAGTGCACCCATTGAATTAACTATTGATGCAAAAGAACCAATGTTTAATCATTTTGATATGACCTCTAATCTTGGTGATGATTCTGTGTTGAATGACTTATTGCATGTTTGCTTATTTAAGCATGTTGTAGCATGTAAATTTGATGCAAGTAAGGTTTATTCACCAATGTTGGGATGGTTTAATGATGAACATTGTCAATCTTTTGAAATGAATAAGAGCTTCACTTATATGTGCAAACTGAGTTGCAATATTTTCATGCCTTCTACTTCTTGTGCTAATTTTTTGGCTTTAGATTTTATGAACTATGCAAGTCACTCATCTATTCATGTGTCATATATGCAAAAATCAAGGGAAGTAAAAATGGATGACATATACATATACAACATGTACACCTTGTCTCTTTTGTTAGCCACATTTCAGATTAAGCAACGCCGAGGACGGCTTTATTTTCAAGAAGGGGAGGATGATGAGGACATGACTACCTTGGATATGACCAAAAATATTGCATATATGCATATTTGTCAGGTGATTTCTAGTGCAAACTATTCAATAATCTATTTATGTTATCCAGAACAAAAATACTTCACACACTTTTGTGTTTTGTCTAATTGCAGGTGTATGGCACATTTGTACAATCCACATATGAAGATAAGGAAGAAAGAGATGTTTATTTGCTGTCCAAAAAGTTCTCTCACGTCACTTTTGGCCCAAGAGAAGATAGAGTCCAAGTCTCTCACATTCTGGATTCAGATTCGGACTGCACAGACATACCCGACTCAAAACGCACACAAGTTTTTCATACGGACTCCGAATTGGGTGATTCTTTTTTTGTTGGAAACTAGATTTCGTGCACTTTCCAACCCAATTGGAATCACCTTCAAATTCGTCCGGAGCGTTGAGTTGTGGACGAAACAATCTGATGCTGCAGCAGAATCCGAGTCAAACTACAAGTCCAAAGGTGTTACATCACCTCCACTTGGGCCCATTGGCCTTGTACGACCTAGATTTAGTTTTAGGCTGCCTTGGGACGTCCTCCCACCTCCTTGGCCGCCACCCCTTGCTCCTATATAAGTAGATCCATCTAGTAGCTTTTCCTTGGGATTTGTTTAGTTAAAAGTTAGCCATTGCAACTTCGTGTACTTCGTTTGTGTCCAACGACCAGACCAAGACCGCTTACGGATCCCCACCTTTATCAATACTTCATATATATTCGCAATATTCAGATTGCTTTTATCATATTCTTGCTCGTTCTTCGATTGCTTGCAGGAATAGACCTTCGTGGTCAGGTTGATCGTGCTCCGGCGTGGTCAATAACCTCAGGAGATTGGTTTAGCGATTGCTAAGGCGCAACGTCGTGCACGTTTGTAGTCGGATCGTCAAAGTCGTCTCCACCAAATCGGTATTATCATCTCATCGAAAGATCGGGACACCCCGCCTCTATCAAGTGGTATCAAATTGAAGATAGCGATGAGCCGCATCTAAATAGTTGCAGAAGCTAGTTCAATATTTGGCACCTCAAAATCGGCTTCTAAATAGGTCTTTTTGCCCTCCGAAGTTTGTGAATACAGCTTGTTCCAATTTTTCAGGCCAGTTTTAGAATTCTTTGACTCCTCATATCAACTCGGAATTGAGTGATTCTTTTTGGATTGGAAAGCTTGAGTTAGTAGCATTATTTGAAAGAATTTATCAGAAAATTGTCTCAAACTTTTCAAGAGGAAAGTTGGAGAGAGAGTTGTTGTATATCCTGCTTGGCAGTTGTTTTTCATCATTATCTTCACTGCCGTTGTGATCTTCACTTATATCTTGCTGCCAAGAGCTACTTAGTATCCTTCATTGATGCTAGTTGTGCTACGCCGTGACCTCATTAGTGTTCTAGGCTCGCGTCTCTAGTACGGTCTAGCCTAGGACCAGCACAGTACCGTCGTTGAGCGTTTATTCAACATTGCATCTTTGAATTGATTATTGCTAATCTTTTGCTACCATATATAGCCAACCCAGCTCCACATATTTCTACACCGTGTATACGTACGCTCCCTTGGCAATCGCTTTACTCAATATTCGGAGTTACTTGACACCGCTGGTTGCCGATCACCGCCTGCTGCATGGTAAGAATTTGTAAGACATTGATATTTGCTTTACTGTGAGCGTTTTACCACCACATCCTAGTAGTTATAGGAACAATATTTTTGGGTTTTGTTTCTTGTTCTACTAATCATGACAGGATCCAGAGTCAATTAATGGGCTTTGTCAATCGCGGGAGACGTGCCACCACCTTTGCAAATACCACAACCGTCACGAGAGGTGCACAAACATCCAAATGCACATGATCAGGTTAATGTATCTATACCACCATTTAATGGCCGTTTTAAACCTGCTTTATATATTGAATGGGAGTTCGACATAAAAAATATATTTGCTTCCCATAATTTCAATGAACATAAAAAGGTTAAGGTTGCGGTTGGTTCTTTCACTGGTTATGCTTTGGTTTGGTGGAGTGAATATTGTCGGTTACACCCTGATTATATACCTACTACTTGGGATGATTTGAAACTTGCCATGCGACATACTTTCGTCCCTGCTTATTATACTCGTGACATGATTAAGAAGTTGCAACACTTAAAACAAGGTAGTGAAACTGTAACAAAATATTATGATGATTTACAAACTACCTTGTTGCATTCCTCTTTAGAAGAAAGTGAAGATGATTTTATGGATAGATTTTGGGGAGGATTAAACCGTGATATTCAAGAGATACTAATTCATGAAGAGTGTTATCCTATGGACCATTTGTTTCATCTTGCTTGCAAAGCTGAACAGGAAATAAAACGACGTGTTGGCCACGAGGAGAACAAGCGCACGGTGCACATTCCAAGAGTTGATATGATTGTTCCTTCAACTACTAAGCATACTATGACAACCACATCCGTTGTTGTTAGGACTACATCACCTCCACCATGTGACACATCGCCTCCGAGAGTGGCTACATCATCTGAGTTGATCATAAGAGGTAATGACAAAGGTACTGATCTTCCATCTCTACATGAGAATGATGAATGCCTTGTCAATTTGAATGCACCATCTGATGAGCTACCCACTACTTTGATCACACCACCTATTTTAGAGGACTATGTTGATAATTTGACTTTGCCATGTGATCAAACAACTGAAATACCAACAATTTTGAGTGCACCCATTGAATTAACTATTGATGCAAAAGAATCAATGTTTAATCATTTTGATATGACCTCTAATCTTGGTGATGATTCTGTGTTGAATGACTTATTGCATGTTTGCGTGTTTAAGCATGTTGTAGCATGTAAATTTGATGCAAGTAAGGTTTATTCACCAATGTTGGGATGGTTTAATGATGAACATTGTCAATCTTTTGAAATGAATAAGAGCTTCACTTATATGTGCAAACTGAGTTGCAATATTTTCATGCCTTCTACTTCTTGTGCTAATTTTTTGGCTTTAGATTTTATGAACTATGCAAGTTACTCATCTATTCATGTGTCATATATGCAAAAATCAAGGGAAGTAAAAATGGATGACATATACATATACAACATGTACGCCTTGTCTCTTTTGTTAGCCACATTTCAGATTAAGCAACGCCGAGGACGGCTTTATTTTCAAGAAGGGGAGGATGATGAGGACATGACTACCTTGGATATGACCAAAAATATTGCATATATGCATATTTGTCAGGTGATTTCTAGTGCAAACTATTCAATAATCTATTTATGTTATCCAGAACAAAAATACTTCACACACTTTTGTGTTTTGTCTAATTGCAGGTGTATGGGACATTTGTACAATCCACATATGAAGATAAGGAAGAAAGAGATGTTTATTTGCTGTCCAAAAAGTTCTCTCACGTCACTTTTGGCCCAAGAGAAGATAGAGTCCAAGTCTCTCACGTTCTGGATTCAGATTCGGACTACACAGACACACCTGACTCAAAACGCACACAAGTTTTTCATACGGACTCCGAATTGGGTGATTCTTTTTTTGTTGGAAACTAGATTTCGTGCACTTTACAACCCAATTGGAATCACCTTCAAATTCGTCCGGAGCGTTGAGTTGTGGACGAAACAATCTGATGCTGCAGCAGAATCCGAGTCAAACTACAAGTCCAAAGGTGTTACATCACCTCCACTTGGGCCCATTGGCCTTGTACGACCAAGATTTAGTTTTAGGCTGCCTTGGGACGTCCTCCCACCTCCTTGGCCGCCACCCCTTGCTCTTATATAAGTAGATCCATCTAGTAGCTTTTCCTTGGGATTTGTTTAGTTAAAAGTTAGCCATTGCAACTTCGTGTACTTCGTTTGTGTCCAACGACCAGACCAAGACCGCTTCCGGATCCCCACCATTATCAATACCTCATATATATTTGCAATATTCAGATTGCTTTATCATATTCTTGCTCGTTCTTCGATTGCTTGCAGGAATAGACCTTCGTGGTCAGGCTGACCGTGCTTCCGGCATCGTCAGTAACCTCAGGAGATTGGTTTAGCGATTGCTAAGGCGCAACGTCGTGCACGTTTGTAGTCGGATCATCAAAGTCGTCTCCAACAAATCGATAGTTATCATCTCATCGAAAGATCGGGACACCCTCGCCTCTATCACAAGGTTTCCAAAATTTGGCAAGTTTGCCTAGGCCCTCCACCATATCATCCGCATAGCCACCACCGACTTCCGCAACCTAACCCATTTTGTTCCCCATAGCATTTGAGGTTGTTTGAGTAGTGACTTGAGTCTCCTAAGGTGTTTCGGCTACTTTGGGCCGATTGCTTCTTCATCAACCACCATCATACCTTCCGCATAGGCTTGCCCACCATACACTTCCGACAACCCAATTTAACCCAATTGTTGTTTGAGCTTTTTCGAGTTGTGGCTTGTGTCTCCTAAGGTGTTTAAGCTACTTAGGGATGACAACTTTAACTTTGACACGTGTATAGCCCATCATCCCACCTCCGCATTGCCAAGCGCACACCACCATCGCTCTCCGCTACCATCATTTTGACATTTGACGTTTGAGATTTTGAGTTCGCGGTTTTTCCGGCTCCTAAGGTGTTTCGGCTACTTAGGGACGAGTCTCCATCATCTTGGTATCTACATCAAGAACACCGCTACTCATCATCACCAGACGGTAACCTCCATATCATCTTGGTATCGTGGTATCCCTCCATTATATATTCCCCTTGCCATTGCATTGTTAACCCCTAGCCTTACTTTTGCGTTACTTGCCTATCGAGACTAGACATTTGAGTATTGCCGACAATGTTACTTGTGCACATTAGTGATCATACTTCCCATAGAATACATACCATATCATCATGGTGCATATATTGGTATCATATCTTGTGTCACAAGTTGGTTCCCGCATATACACAATTGCTATCTTGGTTTTGCATTGTGCAAAGTGGCCATACAAAAAAAAGAAAAAAAAAGCTTTTAAGCAAAAGAAAGAGAGCAAAGAAGCTTGTAAGCAAGTGCCATAGCATCATACCACATTGCATATAAGATTGTCATATCCGATCATCTTGGATCATCTTGAGAGAAACACCGGGAACCATACATACATAGCATACTTGGGATAAAAGTTGCTACATTTTGCATCTTATAGGTTGTGCACAAGTGTCATATCCGCCTATTGAGCAATCGTGCTAGCGTCTCTCTTGAGTTGTGCAACACGAGCGTTTTCCGTGGATTCCACATTTTGTGCTCATTCCTTGGTTGCACGACCCCATTTATCTATCCATGTGTGCGTTTCCATGTGCCATCCATATTGCTATTGGTCCATTTGTTTCACTTGCGAATTTGTGAATCTCTTTCAACATTATTGACTCTTTCTAACATTTTGCATTAAATTTTTGTGCCACTATCCTCACCGAGCTTGATGTAGGGTGGAACCCAATATAGAAGATCTTTCAAGAATTGGAGGTGGAATCCCCAAGAACAAGATCAACAAAGGAGGGAAAACAAGAGGAGCACTCAAGAACAAGTCAAATCACACATCCACTAGACAATCAAACACATGAGATCCACAAGGTACATGAACAACAAAGGGAAATAAAATACATGGTAGAGTTCATCCCAAATCCTATGAAGGAGATGAGGGCTTGATGATCCTATGATTGGGATCCTTCCCCAAGAAGGAGGTCTTGATGTTTGGTCACTCCAAGAGGAGGTCTTGATCTCCTCGTGGTAGCTCACAAATGTGTATCAACTACTTTGCTTACCCTAAACATGGCCCTAGGTACGAATTATATAGGCTTGGGGTCGAAGGAGACGAAGGGGAGTCGGAGATCCAATCTCAGCCGACCATCCTGGGAGGCCCGTGCGCATGGGGTAAGTTGGGCCCGTGCGCACGGGGGTCCCGTGGGCACGGTACAAGCCCGTGCGCACGGGGTGCTCCAGCGCCGGGTTCCTATGTAGCCCGTGGGCACGGGGTCTCTGGGCCCCGTGCGCACGGGGTCACCTGGGACATGTTGTTTTGCGGCCGCTGCACTCCTTCTTGATCCTTATGGCCTTGGGGTGGTTCTCCTTCTCCTTGGGGATGCTCCTGAGCTCCTTGGTGATGTTCCCCCTCATACCCAAGGATGTATAGCATATTTTGGTGAGGTAGTATACATGTTCCATTTGTGTCCATATGCAAGTCTAGTAGGAAGGAGTTCACCTCGGTTTCCAAAGCACATGCTCTAGCTCTTGTCATGGGTCCTTGTGGGGGTGGATGTGTTGATGTAGAGTCCATGGGGATGATGGAAGGATGCTCCGCATCATCTCCCCTCCCTTCGAAAGGATCTGACCTCGGATCAAGATCTTCATCACCATGGAAAGGCGAGAGGTCTTTGTCATTGAAGATGTCGCTCACGTTGTACTTGTCTCGTGGGAGTTCAATCTTGTAGGCGTTGTTGTTGTAGCGTGCGAGCACCTTGAATGGTCCATCGGCTCGAGGTAGTAGTTTGGACTTGAGTTCGTTGGGGAAGCGGTCCTTGTGAAGGTGTAGCCACACGAGATCACCTTTGTTGAAGATCATGGGTTGTATGTTGACGTTGAGCTTGGTTGCTAGTCGATGTACGTGGCGCTCGATGATGTTTATTGTATCTTCATGCATCTTCTTGATGTAGCTTGCTCGTTCACTTGCATCCATGTTTGTGCGCTCTTGTAGAGGGAGAGGTAGGATGTCCAATGGGATCTTGGCGCATAGAGCTTGAAATTCCTGCAAAAGAGATTGAAACACCAAAGTAGCTCGTGAGTGGTGTTAGTTTTTGGTTCTCCATCCTTGCACACAAGGACAAAGTGCATCACGCTCGATGGGTTCTCACACACTTCTCTCATCTCACTTTTTGTGGCAAATAGTATGAGGTTTTTCTCTCTAGGCGAAGAGGCGCTCAAGTTTGGCTTGTTGCTCTCACTCATGTTTCGGTGGATCACTTTCTCACTCTTCTCTCTATGGTGGGTGGCTCGCTTTTCGTCTATCACTTGACTAGGAGACATAGGTTGCACATATTCTTTTCCTTTCATCTTGAAGCTATAGTGATTGGTATGCCCATTGTGGACGACACCACGGTCGAATTGCCATGGTCGACCAAGAAGGAGGTGGCAAACGGTCATTGGGACCACATCACATTCCAAAGTGTATTCATATGCACCAATTTTGAAGGATACTTGGACCGTATGCTCAACTCGTATATTGCCGGAGTCACTTAGCCATTGAACCTTGTAGGGGTGCGGGTGCTTCCTCTTGACCAATTGAAGCTTTGAACATAGTTCTTCACTTGCCAAGTTGTGGCAACTACCTCCATTGATGATGACCTTGACTGACCTTCCATTGATGCTTGCCTTGGTGTGGAAGATATGGCATCGTTGGTCTTCTTCTTGTTGATGTTGAAGTGTCAAGACTTTGGAAACAACGAGAGCGGGGCTCGTATCTTTGTCGCAAAAGACTTGATCATCTTCATCCTCGTTCACGCGCCGGTGCATGGCCACTTGCTCAATAGCTTCTAGTTCATCTTCACTCATTGAGTCGTAGGTGCCATCGTCGTTGAGGATCATGGTGCGCTTGTTGGTGCATTGGAAGGACTTGTGGCCTCGGCCGCCACAAGTGAAACACTTGAAGGAGCTTGTCTTGACGGTCTCATCGGTCGGAGTAGAGGAAGAAGCACGCGGCTTGTAGTTGCTTGTAGTAGGAGGAAGGCGACTTGAACTTGACGAAGGATTCTTGTATGATGTGTTGTCGTTGTTGCTTGGAGAAGGCTTGGTTGATGTATATGTTGGAGGAGTTGTTGAAGCTTGATTGTTGGAGAAGCCGTATGTCTTGGAGGAGTACTTGAAGTCATCTTGTACTTGACGTTCCGCCTTGGTCGCTTGATGTACTAGCTCGATGAGGTTGGAGTAGGGTTGGAAGTCGGCGATCTTGTTGATGGGGTGATTGAGTCCATTCAAGAATCGTGCCATTGTTTTCTCATCATCTTCCTTGACATTGGCTCGAATCATGGCTATTTCCATTTCCTTGTAGTATTCTTCAACACTCTTTGTTCCTTGCTTGAGGAGTTGTAGCTTCTTGAAGAGATGATGAGGACATCAATACCATTGTTACACCCACAGCCCCTACTGCTACATATATGGGACCAATTACTAGAGCTCGCGCACGCCAATTAAATTATCAGGTACTTTCGTTTCTTGGTAATGATTCTAATGTTCATGAGAATATGATGCTGCCTAAATTGGATACATTTGTTTTGCTTACAAATGAAGGGCCTACCTTGGAGAAGGATGAACATTGGAGCAAGAACAAGCATGGAGATGATGCCATGTGCAAGGGGAACAAGAACGGAGTTACAAGTGATGATTTCAGGACTTTGAAGCCACCATAATGGGTGCATGAAGCCTTGGACGAAATATACAAGATGCCACTTCATAAATTTCGTCCCGAGGCTATTATAGGTGCTGCGTCACCTTTTTATTGGGCCAGGCCCATGTAATTTCGAAATACATAAGTATAGGCTATTTTTAGAGTCCGTATGTGTGGGGAAACAAGAGATAGGGTTGATTTCGGACCCCTCCACCAAGGGCCACGAAATTCCCCTCTCTTCCTCCATATATACAGCCCTTAGGGCACCTTTTAGACTTTGGGATTTGTTTAGTTAAAAGTTAGCCAGTGCAACTTCGTGTACTTCGTTTGTGTCCAACGACCAGACCAAGACCGCTTCCGGATCCCCACCATTATCAATACCTCATATATATTTGCAATATTCAGATTGCTTTATCATATTCTTGCTCGTTCTTCGATTGCTTGTAGGAATAGACCTTCGTGGTCAGGCTGACCATGTTTCCGGCATCGTCAATAACCTCTCGGAGTTGGTTTAGCGATTGCTAAGGCGCAACGTCGTGCACGTTTGTAGTCGGATCGTCAAAGTCGTCTCCACCATATCGATAGTTATCATCTCATCGAAAGATCGGGACACCCTCGCCTCTATCAAGTGGTATCAGATTTCCAGGTTGCTCGGTGAGATTTTACAGTTTTTCATAGTTAAGATCGAGTCTGTTCTTCATACCTATAGTCCACGAAAAAGCCAAGAAAAAAAATTAGGGTTAGTTCATCCCATCCGAACCAATCTGAGCCTTTGCATAATCTTTTCTGTATTTGCTTTGTTGAATTTGCGGTTGCATCGTCGTGTCAAGTTGCTGCTGGTCTTAGCGTCTAGTCTTTTAGAGTTTCGAGTTCTGTTCACAGGTTGTCACGTCGCTGCTGCCATATATCACCACCGCATCATCATCGTCGTTGTTGCCATATACCACCACCACATATTCACCGCCAATCCGAATCCATATACGCCACCACATATCCGCCGCCATCACGCCAATCCGAGTTCACCTGCAACATATATCCGCCACCTGTCCGTGTTCCACCAGATTCATCTCCGCCACCAGTCCGAGTTCCACCAGATTCATCTCCGCCACCAGTCCTAGTCCGAGTCCAGTAATTGTTGCATTGTTCTCGATTTCCAGATCACACGATACTCCGAGTCGTGACAGAGAAGGACTCCCCAACTTCCGAGCCATCCGCAGAAGAAAAATAGTTCCAATTTCAAAAAAAAAAGAAAACTAAGTCTGGAAAATTCTGGCTAGGCAGTTTTTAGACCATTTGTAGACTTTTTCGAAAAAAATTTGTTGCGGAGCAAAAAAAAAAAGAGGAAAAAAAGTGCAAAAAAAGAGAAAAAGAAATTCAGAGTGTGCTCCTCCCTTGTTTACGTGCCGCGCCGTGATTTTGTTGGTGTTCTAGGCTCGCGTCTCTAGCACAGTCTAGCCTAGGACCAGCACAGTACCGTCGTTGAGCGTTTATTCAACTTTGCATCTCTGAATTGATTATTGCTGACCCTTTTTGCTACCATATTATAAGCCTTCCCAGCTCCACATACATCTACGTCGTGCATTTGACTCTCCCTGGTAATCACTCTATCCAAGCTTTGAGAGTTTTGACTACAACGGTTGCCGATCACCGCCTGTTACTGGGTAAGAACTGGTAAGAATTTGAGTTTTGCTTGACGGATTTGTGACACCCACCACCACCACTTGTTCGTAGTCTATAGGATCATATTCTTGTGTGTTTCTATTGCTGCTAACCATGCCAGGATCACAAGCCGACGAGATTGACTGGGAGAATTTATCGAACAAGGAGCTTCATGATAAGTTTCAGCAAATGATGACTGAACAGGTGCAAGATATGCTGAACAATTTTGAAGAGGCCATGGAGAAGATCACTGGCCTTGAGAAGACGTTCGAAACAAAGCTCGATAACAAGTTTAATGAATTGCTCGCGCGTCTTCCACCACCACCACCACCCGCTGCACCTAACGCACCTCTCCAACAACAACAACAACGACTACCTCCACGTCGCGAAACAGACCTTCGCCGAGCGAGCCGTGTTCCTCTTGCGTTTGGCCAAACTGTTGGTGCTGCTGTTGATACTTCTGTGGCTCCTGCTGCTGATGCGGAGGAGGATGATTATGTGGGAGATTATGAGGATGAGGTTGATCAAAATTAGCACTACGTGGAGCCACCTGCACCACCACCAGCAGGTCGACCTCAGGTATATATTCGTAATGGTAGGCCTGCACCACCACCTCAGGTACGAGATGATGTCCATATTCCTAAACTGAAATTGAATATTCCACCATTTGAGGGTAGATATGTTCCTGATATATATCTTACTTGGGAGTTAGAAACTGAACAACGATTTACATGTTTACAATATCCTGAGGAGAGACGGGTTGCTGCTGCTGTTTGTGCTTTCACTAGTTTTGCATGTGTATGGTGGTCTGAACATTGTAGATTATATCCCATTCCAACTACTTGGGCTGCTTTGAAAACTGCTATGCGTACTCGTTGGGTTCCACCATATTATCAACGTGAATTGCTTCAAAAATTACAGCGCTTAAGACAAGGAAAAAATTCTGTAGAAGAATATTATCAGGAATTACAAACTAGCATGATTAGATGTGGTATTGTTGAGGAGAATGAAGCTATGCTTGCACGTTTTCTGGGTGGATTAAATAGAGAGATTCAGACCATTCTAGACTATAAGGAGTATACTAATATCACTCGTTTATTCCATCTTGCTTGTAAAGCTGAACGTGAAGTGCAGGATCGACAAGCATTGGCGCGAACTAACTTTTCTGCAGGCCGACCTTCATCATGGACACCGCGTGCATCTTCTACTTCAACTACACCAGCACCTCAGTCACGTGCCTCCTCCATTCGTGATTCAAGAAAACAGGCACAACCACCATTATCTGCCAAGAGCGCACCTGCTGGGCCTGCACAGAGTTCTTCTTCTTCCATGGCATCAACAGGGCACACAAGTGATATTATTTGTCGTCGTTGTAAGGGAGGAGGTCATTATGCGAGAGAATGCAAATCTTCGCGTCTGATGATTGCTACCGCGGATGGTGGATATGAGTCCGCTAGTGACTATGATGAGGAGACTTTGGCTCTTATTACACGTGAAGAACATGGTGGAGATGATTCTGATCATGAGACACAATACATGGCTCCTGAAGACGCTGACAGGTATGAATGTTTAGTTGCTCAACGTGTTTTGAGTGTGCAGGTCACACAAGCTGAGCAAAATCAGAGGCACAATTTGTTCCATACCAAGGGAGTTGTGAAGGAACGTTCTGTGCGCGTCATAATAGACGGAGGGAGCTGCAACAACTTGGCTAGCATGGAGATGGTGGAGAAGCTTTCTCTCACCACATGACCACATCCACATCCTTATTACATCCAATGGTTCAACAACAGCGGCAAGGTTAAGGTAACACGTACTGTTCGTGTGCATTTTAGTATCTCTACATATGCTGATTATGTTGATTGTGATGTGGTACCTATGCAAGCATGTTCCTTATTACTTGGTAGACCATGGCAATTTGATAAAAATTCTGTACACCATGGTAGAAACAATCACTATACTCTTGTTCATAAGGATAAAAATATTACTTTGCTTCCTATGACTCCTGATTCCATTTTGAAAGATGATATTAATAGAGCTAATAAAGCAAAACAGGAGAAGAATAAGAGTGAAAATCAGATTGTGGCAAAAGAATTTGAGCAACAAATGAAGCCTAATAATAAACCATCTAGTGTTGCTTCTGAAATTAAATTGAAAAGTGCATGTTTATTTGCCACCAAATCTGATATTGATGAGCTAGATTTCAGCAAATCTGTTTGCTATGCTTTTGTGTGCAAAGAGGCATTATTTTCATTCGAGGACGTGCCTTCCTCTTTGCCTCCTGCTGTCACTAACATTTTGCAGGAGTTCGCTGACGTTTTTCCACAAGACGTACCACCGGGATTACCACCTATTCGAGGGATTGAGCATCAGATTGACTTAATTCCCGGTGCTTCACTGCCAAACCGTGCACCATACCGTACCAATCCAGAGGAGACGAAGGAGATTATGCGTCAAGTACAAGAGCTTCTTGACAAAGGTTATATACGCGAATCCCTTAGTCCTTGTGTTGTTCCTATTATTCTAGTGCCAAAAAAGGATGGTACATCACGTATGTGTGTTGATTGTAGATGCATTAATAATATTACTATTCGATATCGTCATCCTATTACTAGGCTAGATGATATGCTTGATGAATTGAGTGGCTCTACAATATTCTCCAAAGTTGATTTGCGTAGTGGCTACCATCAAATTCGTATGAAATTGGGAGATGAATGGAAAACAGCATTTAAAACTAAGTTTGGATTATATGAGTGGTTAGTCATGCCTTTTGGGTTAACTAATGCACCTAGTACTTTCATGAGATTAATGAACGAAGTTTTACGTGCTTTCATTGGAAGATTTGTGGTAGTTTACTTTGATGACATATTGATTTATAGCAGATCTTTGGAAGAACATTTGGAACATTTACGTGATGTTTTTATTGCTCTACGTGATGCACGTTTGTTTGGTAACCTTGGGAAGTGCACCTTTTGCACCGACCGAGTATCTTTTCTTGGCTATGTTGTTACTCCACAGGGAATTGAAGTTGATAAAGCCAAGATTGAAGCTATTGAGAGTTGGCCGCAGCCCAAAACGGTCACACAAGTGAGGAGTTTTCTTGGCCTCGCTGGATTCTATAGGCGTTTTGATGAGGACATCAATACAATGGTTACACCCACAGCCCCTGCTGCTATACATACTGGACCAATTACTAGAGCTCGTGCACGCCAACTAAATTACCAGGTACTTTCGTTTCTTGGTAATGATTCTAATGTTCATGAGAATATGATGCTGCCTAAATTGGATACATTTGTTTTGCTTACAAATGAAGGGCCTAGCTTGGAGAAGGATGAACATTGGAGCAAGAACAAGCATGGAGATGATGGCATGCGCAAGGGAAACAAGAACGGAGTTACAAGTGATGATTTCAGGACTTTGAAGCCACGATAATGGGTGCATGAAGCCTTGGACGAAATATACAAGATGCCACTTCATAAATTTCGTCCCGAGGCTATTTTAGGTGCTGCGTCACCTTATTATTGGGCCAGGCCCATGTAATTTCGAAATACATAAGTATAGGCTATTTTTAGAGTCCGTATGTGTGGGGAAACAAGAGATAGGGTTGATTTCGGACCCCTCCACCAAGGGCCACGAAATTCCCCCCTCTTCCTCCATATATACAGCCCTTAGGGCATCGTTTAGACTTTGGGATTTGTTTAGTTAAAAGTTAGCCATTGCAACTTCGTGTACTTCGTTTGTGTCCAACGACCAGACCAAGACCGCTTACGGATCCCCGCCTTTATCAATACTTCATATATACTCGCAATATTCAGATTGCTTTTATCATATTCTTGCTTGTTCTTCGATTGCTTGCAGGAATAGACCTTCGTGGTCAGGTTGATTGTGCTCCAGCGTGGTCAATAACCTCTCGGAGTTGGTTTAGCGATTGCTAAGGCGCAACGTCGTGCACGTTTGTAGTCGGATCGTCAAAGTCATCTTCACCAAATCGATAGTTATCATCTCATCGAAAGATCGGGACACCCCGCCTCTATCAGAGATGATGGCATGCGCAAGGGAAACAAGAACGGAGTTACAAGTGATGATTTCAGGACTTTGAAGCCACCATAATTGGTGCATGAAGCCTTGGACGAAATATACAAGATGCCACTTCATAAATTTCGTCCCGAGGCTATTTTAGGTGCTGCGTCACCTTATTATTGGGCCAGGCCCATGTAATTTCAAAATACATAAGTATAGGCTATTTTTAGAGTCCGTATGTGTGGGGAAACAAGAGATAGGGTTGATTTCGGACCCCTCCACCAAGGGCCACGAAATTCCCCCCTCTTCCTCCATATATACAGCCCTTAGGGCATCGTTTAGACTTTGGGTTTTGTTTAGATTAAAAGTTCGCCATAGCTGCAACTTCGCGTACTTCGTTTGTGTTCAACGACCAGACAAAGGCGTCACAGAACCCCACCTTGATCAATAAAGCTTTCATCTTATATTCGCAATATCCAGATTGCAATCTCAGTTTCTTGCTTGTTCTTCGTTTGCTCGCAGGAAACAGACCCTCGTGGTCAGGTTGATCGTGCTCCGGCGTGGTCAATAACCTCTCGGAGTTGGTTTAGCGATTGCTAAGGCGCGACGTCCTCGCACGTTCGTAGTCGGATCGTCAAAGTCGACTTCCACCAAAGCGATATCCATCATCTCAACGAAAGACGGGACACCTTTGCCTCTATCAAGTGGTATCAGTTTTCAGGTTGCTCGGTGAGATTTTACAGTTTTTCGTAGTTTAGATCGAGTCTGTTCTTCATACCTACAGTCCAAGAAAAAGCCACAAAAAAAAATTAGGGTTAGTTCATCATATCCGAACCAATCTGAGCCTTTGCATAATCTTTTTAGGGTTTTGCTTTGTTGAATTTGCGGTTGCATCGTCGTGTCTAGTTGCTGGTCTTAGAGTCTAGTCTTTTAGAGTTTCGAGTTCTGGTCATAAGTTGTCACGCCGCCGCCGCACCATCATCATCGCCCCTGCCATCTACCACCACCGCACCGAATCCGTGTCCATATACCACCACCGATCCATATCCATATACTACCACCGCTACCACCGCCGCTGCCATATACCACCACCATATATCCACTACCAATCCGAGTTCTTTGCTTATTAGGTTTGTTTTCGGGATCCATCTAGATTCCGATTCGTGTTTCCTTGCCGGAGTAGGTTTCGGAAAAAAAAAGAGTCGGGTAGCCACGCTCCATTTAGGCCCAAAATTTTTCGAAAACGCATTTTTCGAAAAAATTTCTGGCTATCCTATTTTTAGGTGTTTCTGAGTGTTTTGAGACAGGTGCCATTATAGGAAGTTTTTTTTGACCCGTTTCCAGTTTTTGGGTCCGGGCAGTCGAAAAAAAAAAATTCG
>NC_041390.1:247959550-247960659 GCF_002162155.2 Triticum dicoccoides | reverse complement strand
ACCACCACCAGCAGGTCGACCTCAGGTATATATTCGTAATGGTAGGCCTGCACCACCACCTCAGGTACGAGCTGATGTCCATATTCCTAAACTGAAATTGAATATTCCACCATTTGAGGGTAGATATGTTCCTGATATATATCTTACTTGGGAGTTAGAAACTGAACAACGATTTACATGTTTACAATATCCTGAGGAGAGACGAGTTGCTGCTGCCGTTTGTGCTTTCACTAGTTTTGCATGTGTATGGTGGTCTGAACATTGTAGATTATATCCTATTCCAACTACTTGGCCTGCTTTGAAAACTGCTATGCGTACGCGTTGGGTTCCACCATATTATCAACGTGAATTGCTTCAAAAATTGCAGCGTTTAAGACAAGGGAAAAAATCTGTAGAAGAATATTATCAGGAATTACAAACTGGCATGATTAGATGTGGTATTGTTGAGGAGAATGAAGCTATGCTTGCACGTTTTCTGGGTGGATTAAATAGAGAGATTCAGACCATTCTAGACTATAAGGAGTATACTAATATCACTCGTTTATTCCATCTTGCTTGTAAAGCTGAACGTGAAGTGCAGGATCGACAAGCATTGGGGCGAACTAACTTTTCTGCAGGCCGACATTCATCATGGATAACACGTGCATCTTCTACTTCAACTGCACCAGCACCTCCATCCGGTGCCACCTCCAGCCGTGATACTAGAAAACAGGCACAACCACCATTATCTGCCAAGAGCGCACCTGCGGGGCCTGCACAGCGTTCTTCTTCTTCCATGGCATCAACAGGGCACACAAGTGATATTATTTGTCGTCGTTGTAAGGGAGGAGGTCATTATGCGAGAGAATGCAAATCTCCGCGTGTGATGATTGCTACCGCGGATGGTGGATATGAGTCCGCTAGTGACTATGATGAGGAGACTTTGGCTCTTATTACACGTGAAGAACATGGTGGAGATGATTCTGATCATGAGACGCAATACATGGCTCCTGAAGACGCTGACAGGTATGAATGTTTAGTTGCTCAACGTGTTTTGAGTGTGCAGGTCACACAAGCTGAGCAAAATCAGAGGCACAATTTGTTCCATACCAAGGGAGTTGTGAAGGAAC
>NC_041390.1:247957453-247958550 GCF_002162155.2 Triticum dicoccoides | reverse complement strand
TGTCCAGTTTGTACACGAAGTGCGTCCAGTTTTTGTCGTGACCCTCTCTACTCTTTCGCACATGCTATGGGGGTGAAATTATGATACCATGCCAAGTTTCAACATTTTGAGAATTCATTTTTGTAGTGATTTTCAATTTCACGGTCATTTAGCTCTCTAAACAATTAGGTAAATGGCCGAAAAACAACAAATGATGTCAGAACATGTTGGAAATTGATGACGTTGCTTTGAATGCTGCATACTAAACACAAAAGAAGTCCGGAGTTCAAATAAGTTTAAAAACATTGAAGTGCCCGTGTAACAGATGAGTTCTCGTCCGAAACCCTGATACTCCGAAAGAGTTTGTCCAGTTTGTACACGAAGTGCGTCCAGTTTTTGTCGTGACCCTCTCTACTCTTTCGCACATGCTATGGGGGTGAAATGATGATACCATGCCAAGTTTCAACATTTTGAGAATTCATTTTGTAGTTATTTTCAATTTCACGGTCATTTAGCTCTCTAAACAATTAGGTAAGTGGCCGAAAAACAACAAATGATGTAAGAACATGTTGGAAATTGATGACGTCGTTTTGAATGATGCATACTGAGCACAAAAGAAGTCCAGAGTTCAAATAAGTTTTAAAAACATTGAAGTGGCCGTGTAACAGATGAGTTCTCGTCCGAAACACTGATACTCCAAAAGTGTTTGTCCAGTTTGTACACGAAGTGCGTCCAGTTTTTGCCGTGACCCTCTCTACTCTTTCACACATGCTATGCGGGTGAAATGATGATACCATGCCAAGTTTCAACATTTTCAGAATTCATTTTGTAGTGATATTCAATTTCACAATCATTTAGCTCTCTAAACAATCAGGTAAATGACCGAAAAACAACAAATGATGTCAGAACATGTTGGAAATTGATGAGGTGGCTTTGAATGCTGCATACTGAACACAAAAGAAGTCCGGAGTTCAAATAAATTTAAAAAACAGTGAAGTGGTCGTGTAACAGATGAGTTCTCGTCCGAAACCCTGATACTCCCAAAGAGTTTGTCCAGTTTGTACACAAAGTGCGTCTAGTTTTTGCCGTGACCCTCTCTACTCTTTCGCACATGCTAT
>NC_041390.1:247955138-247955948 GCF_002162155.2 Triticum dicoccoides | reverse complement strand
TGTCAGAACATGTTGGAAATTGATAACGTCGCTTTGAATGCTGCATACTGAACACAAAAGAAGTCCGGAGTTCAAATAAGTTTAAAAAACATTGAAATGCCCGTGTAACAGATGAGTTCTTGTCTGAAACCCAGATACTCCGAAAGAGTTTGTCCAGTTTGTACACGAAGTGCATCCAGGTCGTGACCCTCTCTACTCTTTCGCACATGCTATGCGGGTGAAATGATGATACCATGCCAAGTTTCAACATTTTTAGAATTCATTTTGTAGTGATTTTCAATTTCACGGTCATTTAGCTCTCTAAACAATTAGGTAAATGACCGAAAAACAACAAATGATGTAAGAACATGTTGGAAATTGATGACGTCGCTTTGAATGATGCATACTAAGAACAAAAGAAGTCCGGAGTTCAAATAAGTTTAAAAACATTGAAGTGGCCGTGTAACAGATGAGTTCTCGGCCGAAACCCTGATACTCCGAAAGAGTTTGTCCAGTTTGTACACGAAGTGCGTCCAGTTTTTGCCGTGACCCTCTCTACTCTTTCACACATGCTATGCGGGTGAAATGATGATACCATGCCAAGTTTCAACATTTTCAGAATTCATTTTGTAGTGATTTTCAATTTCACGATCATTTAGCTCTCTAAACAATTAGGTAAATGACTGAAAACAATAAATGATGTCAGAACATGTTGGAAATTGATGACCTTGCTTTGAATGCTGCATACTGAACACAAAAGAAGTCCAGAGTTCAAATAAATTTAAAAAACATTGAAGTGGCCGTGTAACAGATGAGTTCTCGTCCGAAACC
>NC_041390.1:247948130-247953777 GCF_002162155.2 Triticum dicoccoides | reverse complement strand
TTTTTGCCGTGACCCTCTCTAATCTTTTGCACATGCTATGCGGGTGAAATGACGATACCATGACAAGTTTCAACATTTTCAGGATTCATTTTGTAGTGATTTTCAATTTCACGGTCATTTAGCTCTCTAAACAATTAGGTAAATGACCGAAAAACAACAAATGATGTCAGAACATGTTGGAAATTGATGACGTCTCTTTGAATGCTGCATACTGAACACAAAAGAAGTCCGGAGTTCAAATAAATTATTAAAAATAAAAAAGAGGTGCAATGGTGGTTAATTTGCTTCAAGCCTTTCTTAATAGTGTAGACTGCACTGCACATTGCTCAGTGCAATCTATGCTATTCCGAAAGGCTTGAAGCTAATCAACATGCAGGTGAGCATTGCGCCTCTTCGTCATTATCTGTGCACTCACGGCTTATAAACCGCTCATACTGCCTCTCTCTTGGCGAGGTGGGACTAAAAATCAGCTTACTAAGAAACTCTAGTACTGGTTCATGGCATGAACCGGTACTGAAGGTCTTCGTGGGGGGCCCAGCCTGACCATAGCGTGACACAGCCTCATTAGTACCGGTTCTTGGCGTGAACTGGTACTAAAGGTTGCCCACAAACCAGTACTAATGATGCCCGCCCGCCTAGCCGTTGGAACCGGCACTAATGGTCACATTAGTGCCGGCTCAAATTCAAACCGGCACTAATGTGCTTCACATTTGACCCTTTTTCTACTAGTGAGGTAAGTATTAGAGACTTTTCATTCCAACGTATAAGCATTTAATATCATTGTTTCATGCTCACATGTCATGCTTCCATTATTTAGATTATTCCTCCTTGGTGTTTTGGAAAGGATGATGATGGGCGAGTTTGGTGGATAGGTGGATCGGCGAGGATGCGGAGTTTGGTGCCAAGAGCAGCAAGGCCCGGGCTAACCGTGGAAAAGACGGGACGCACGGCCAAGGAAACAGGAACCACTGGGGCTTCAAGGCCATGAAGGTATATCTATATGCATTTTTGTTCTTATTTTTACCGTCATGTTCTTATGTATGGCTAACTTCTGTTTGACGTTGCAGGAGGACAAGTTGAAGAGGCCGCTCTCATACATTGAGTCGTGGAAGCTGGCCCGCAAGCGGAGTGATCGCAAGGCCGGCGAGAGCCAGTACTACAGCAAGACCGAGGAGCACCTCGAGTCTTACAAGGAGCAGTTTGAGAAATTGCATCCAGATGCTCCCGACCCATCCAGTCTCAGATCGACGACACGGCGGTGGTGGCCATCCAGCCGAAGTTACATGGTCGCTACACGTGTATCGATTCCTTGATCACTCATTCTGTCTCCTACACACGGCTTCGGGCTACCAATCCGAGCCCGTGAGAGAGTACGGGGCGTTCACAACCTCTCATAGCCTGCCAGCATGCTATAAGTATTCCCCCCTTATCTTCTTTCTTTTTCACTTTCTCCCTTTATTTTCAGCATTGCCCACTTACAAACAACCTAAATTTTGTAGGCATATAAGGACTTTGTCGAGCACTGGAATCTCAAGGTGCGGGAGTACTTGAAACGAGTAAAGGTAAACGATGAGTACAACCGTCAGTTGATGATGGTTAGTTTTGCCCACTTAGAACCAAGCTAAATTTTGCACTTTTATTTCTTCTTACCTTCGTGTTTGCTTGGTTAATTAACATACAGGCTATGTTGTCGTCTTGGAGTAACCGTGCGGAGCCACCATCAGTCGGACCCGCACCACCACTTCCTGGAGATCCCCCACACGTTCCCACTTCGATAAATGGGTGGCACTAGGCAGTCCGGCTCCGGTTAGTACATTTGCCTAACTATTGACAAACTAGTTCTCGATCATTCAACACTATCATATCATATTTACCCTTACAATCTCTTCTCAAACATGTAGGGGACCGGTAGCTCGACTCCTGGTTCAGAGAGCCTAGTCACACCGATCTTGCAAGGTGGTCTTGGCGGTGGCGGTCATGGCGGTGGCTTTCTTGAGTTATGTGTTTCGATGATGATGATGTTGAGAATCTTTAGATGATGAACTTTAGTATCTTTAGATGATGAACTTTAGTATCTTTAAATGATGAACTTGAGTATCTCTATGATGATGATGATGATCATGAGTATCTCTATGATGATGATGATGATCATGAGTATCTCTATGATGATGATCTATAGATCTGTCTTATTTCTGTGTGTATGTGGATATTGTCATATTTTCTCGTTTTAAATGTTGTCAAATTGAATTGAAAAGGAGAAAGCAGAGAAAATATAAAAAAAGAACAGATATATGTCGACGGATTTGCCGTCGGCATAGATATGCCCAGGAGCTACCAGAGGCTGCCACGTGGCGCGGGTATGCCGACGGAGCTGTCGGCATATTTCTGCTGCCAGGAGCGCCCAGCGGCTGCCACGTGGCGAGGATATGCCGACGGCTTTGCCGTCGGCATACCCGCGCCACGTGGCAGCCTCTAGTTCGCCAGCGTGTTTGACGGCGCCGTCGGTTGCCGTCAGGTGAGAATCATTGCCAACAGGTTTTCTATGCCGACGGTCTGACACAACTACGCTGACGTGATCTACGCCAACGAAGATATGCCGACGGTGGCCGTCGGCATAGACCTAAGCCGATGGCAAGAGGCCTATGCCGACGACCTGTGGCTGTCGGCTTAGAGGGGCAGTCTGATAGTGTCGGGAGAAAAGATGGAGGGGTTCAAGGCCGTAATGGGGGAGTACCTTGAGGAAGAACTCCGATGGGGGAAGTTGATGCCTCGGTCGATGTGCGCCCCCATCACCGGTGCCTAATAGCATCTCCTACAGTGACTGTAAAAACGTGTGTGGTAAAAGTGAGTTTTAGATGCGCGAGGCGGTTTCGCGCGGTTCAGCGGATGCAGGAAACTCAGGCGCGCGGGAAAGGATCATGCGCGCGGGAAAAAGTGGTCTGGCGCGCGCTAGTTTTGGCATGCGGTGTCCGGCGTGCATTATAAAAATTCAATGCCTCCACACGTCCTCCCACCGCTCTGTACCTCGCTGCCGCTCTCTCTCCGCTCTCTCGTCTTGCCGTCGTCGTGCCGTAGGGGAGCTTCGGGCTAGCGCGGCGTCCGCGCGCACCCCTCCCGCGCCTTCTCTGCCTAGATCGGGTCCGGCGAGATGCGTCTAGGCCTCGGCACTTTCGACACCGCCCACGAGGCCGCCCGCGCGTACGACGCAGCGGCGTGGCGCCTCCGGCGGCCTCATCGGGAGAAAAATTTCCCCGACGTGCCGACGCGGGAGCGGGCGCAGGAACTCGTGCCTCCCCCGCAACTTGTCATCGACGAGGATCGTCGCAACAACCGGAGGTGGTAGCGCCGTCTCGGCAGCGCCGAGATGGACGAGGAAGCCATGGCGTTGTGGCGCTAACGCTTCCCGCATGACATCATCAACAAGCGCGAGTTCTACGCGCAAAGAAGGGAGGAGAGGAGGACGGAGCGAGCCGCCTATCGCGAGGACAAGCGTACGCGGAAAGCGGCCGCTCAATTCAACATCGACCTAGGAGCATCATCGACCTGGGACTCCGACGACGATCGGTATATTGACATTTGCATTGAGACGTGGGAGGAGGACATCATTGAGTCGGAGTCGGAGTTGGATGAGGAGGACGACAAGGAGTAGCTGAACTATCTTTTTTTATCAATCTATGCTAAACTGTCTATGCTATGAACTATCTATTTATCATTTTTATTTATCTATCTATGCCTAAGTATCGAGTCGGAGTCAAATGTGTATCGAGTCGGAGTAGAAGAAGAAGACGACAAGTAGTGAAAAATATAACGGTCTCCCGGAGCGACACGCATGCAATTTTTTGCAGCGGCCGTTGAAGCCAGCGCTCCGCAGTGCGCTAAAACTGACGATTTCGATACTGTACATACTTTTTTAGCGCGCGGCACATTGCAGGTGTGTTGAAGATACTCTAACATAAATAACTCTCATTTCGAGATGATGCCTATCATCAATTTCTTCATGTTTCTTATCTAGTGCGAACCTAATAGCATCTCCAGCCATTTGCCCCCCAAGAGGCGTTCAAAATCGCCGCTTGGGGGCGAGCCGGCGCTGAATTCGGCTCGGGTGCGAGTGCGTTCCCAGCCGCCGTCCCCAGTTTCGACGCTTTCAGCCCATTTTCGGCGCTGGATTGGCCCATTTTTCGGCGCAAAACGGCCCACGCTCGTCGTGTTTCGGTGCCCATTCAAATAAAATCATCATAGAAGGAATCTAGGCGCGCAAATAAAATCATCATAGAAAATCAAATAGTTCACCACATAGTTCTACAAATGATATAGTTCAAAGAAATGATAAACACTTATATTTCATTGCACGTCGAGCTAGGCGTTGCCTTTGAGCCTCCATAGATGCTCCACGAGATCCTGCTGCAGCTGATGATGCACCTGTGGGTCTCGGATCTCCCAACGCATGTTGAGGAAGGTCGTCCATGTTGCAGGGAGCTGGTGATTCACTTCGGCAAGAGGACCCTGCCTGTAATATGGTTCAGTGTCAAACACTGGCTCTTCCTGCTCTCTCTCAATGATCATGTTGTGCAAAATGACACAAAAAGTCATAATCTCCCACATTTGATCTTTCGACCAAGTCTTAGCGGGGTACCAGGCAACAGCAAATTGAGATTGGAGCACACCAAATGCTCGCTCAACATCCTTCCTGCAAGCCTCCTGAACCTTCAAAAAGTGGGAGTTCTTGCCTCATGGCACATGGCTTGAGATAGTCTTCACAAATGTTGACCATCTCGGATAGATGCCATCTACTAGGTAGTACCCAGGGCCGGTCCTGAGATTTTAGGGGCCCGGGGCGAAACCAAAAGTCGGGGCCCCTTACATAAACATTATAGGAATATATATATATATATATATATATATATATATATATATATATATATATATATATATATATATATATATCATCGCTTAAATGCCCCCAAAAGCGACAATCTTATCAAATAGTAATGTATACATATTACCTTTCAACCATTTCTAATAATCATTCATAAAATTCACTTATGATGGGGTCCATAGATCCTTCTTATAGTTCTTATTTCTTTTTTTCTCTTCTCACCGAATCCATATATTCTAGTCGACATAATAATACGCACTTCTAAAAACCAAAAATTAAATTACGCCAAAGCTTGAACACTGCAAGCTATGTATCATGCATGTGAATATAAATAAATTACTCAATTAGCAATATAGGCATAGGAAGTAGATAGTCTGATGTTATCTAGGATTGATTGGATCAGCGTTGATCACCTGATCAGGCAATTGCGATGATGTGATTTAGACTGACGTGAGATTGGAGGCGCTTGACAATTTGCATCAATATGTGTGCGTCCATCACGTGGAGACCGGAGAGCGGCGTAGTTCGTCGGGGCGCAGCTTGTGACCTGCGTCTGCAACGTCAGATGTCCGGCTGCCACAATGGCCGTCGTCAGATAGACATCACATTTGAAATCCGGCATCAACGTTGCTCCCCCATCCATCCCCACCGCCGGCTTGCCGCGAGAGGAAGGGAAACAAGGAACGACGGTTGCCTCCGGTTTGTTCGGTTCGGCCATGAGGATGCGAGATCGAGGAATAGATTTTTTTTGGAATAGATCAAGGAATAGAT
>NC_041390.1:247927878-247947309 GCF_002162155.2 Triticum dicoccoides | reverse complement strand
TATGCAAGCATTCTCATAGCCGTCGTGCACTTCTGGATTGAGGTGAATCCAAGTGTGCCGGTGCAATCCTTCTTGCACCTGAAGTAGTTTCGTACTCCCTGAGTTCATTCACAATCCTGAGGAAAAACTTTCGGCCCATCCGATAACGGCGCCAGAAAACTTTGTCGTCGTGCAGTGCAGCGTTGACGAAGTAGTCGGAGTAGAGCATGCAATAGCCTTCGAGTCGATGTCGGTTCTTTGCTTTCCGTCGTCCCGACGCCGAGCCCCCTCGTTGTGGCTTTGCATCGCTAGCAAGCAAGCCGGCCAGGGCGGCAAGGACCATGAGATGCTCTTCGTCCTGGGCGGCGGCATCGGCTTCCTCCTCGAGCAGCGCCGCGAGCTCCTCCTCGTCGTCGGAGTCCATCGCCGGGGCAGGCAAAACGCAGAACACCTAGCGGGCGTGGTTGCGCGTGGTGGGCGCAGAGTCGCCGGTGTGCGCCGGAGCGGCGAGCGAAACCCGGGGAAAGGTGGTGGAGGGCGTCCGCGGGGAGAACCTTTCTCTTTTTCCGGCGAGGAATGGACAAGATAGCGGTTGGCGACGCTGGGATCGGCAAGGTGTCGGGGGAAGGCGCGGGGAAAGGGGGCGAATTAGTGCGACTTTTCGCCTGACAGTGGGGACTCGAGCGTTTTTCCCTTCCGCCGGTGCCCCCGAGCTCCCCCCAATGCGACGGGTTCGGCCTGGGCTCGCCGGATCAAAAAACGGGTCGAGCCTGCGGATTTCGGCGTTTTGGGGGTGCGACTGGGTCGTTTCGTCGCCGGAGCTAAAAAAGGCGGCCTAGGGGGCTTGTTGGGGGCGGCTGGAGATGTTCTAACACCCTGTCGTGGCCATGCAGAAGTGGGGCGTCTAGGACCTGGGACCAGACCGATGGACCAGAGAACGGACGTTTGGTGATCGAGGTCACGGGAGCCCGGTTTTTTTGAAAAAATCGTAATTCAAACTTTTTCATTTCACAAAAATCTGAAAAAATTTGTGGAAGTAAACAGCGATGTTATGTGTATGTGTGTAAAATTTTAGGATGAAATACATTGAAATGCGACATGTACAAAAAAGACAAATTCATGCCCTGGAAGGATGAATAGTATCATGTGTTAAAAAGCCACAGATTTGTCTTTTTTGCACAGCCCTCATTTCAATGTATTTTTAACTGAAAATTTACACACATGTGTGTTATGCCTTCATGTATATCTGTATTTTTTTCAGAATTTTTTGAAATGCAAAATTTGAATTTTGATGAAATTTGAATTTTGAATTTGGAGGCCTCATTGGAGCTCGGTCACCACAGGCAATTACCGGATGGACCATCACTATAAAAAACAAACTGTAATAGGAAAAAAAACTTGTGTTTTTATTGGAAAGTTGCTTGTCATTCACGGGGGCTAAGCGGACTTTTTTGGTTCTGATATTTTCCACGCACGAGCGATAATGTGTGCATGTACGAAAAATATATAGATGGCAAAAACTAAAGTCCTTTCAGTTTAATTCTGTGAGAGCTTTAAAATAACGTGTGCACAACTTAATGGTCTCACTTTACAGCAGAACATAAAGACACGTCTCTGGCTTCATCAACGCCACATGGCTTGTTGAGTATGGGCCCGTGGTCCTATTCGTCCTCACTCGCCATCAAAATACCCTGCAACATTATTCGTTGCAACCAAAAAATATCAATACATTAAATGTATTGACAAGTTCAACAAGTTGCAAAGATGATAAGGCAATTTTGTTTTCATAAAAAAACCTTTGGGAAACTATTTTTATCAACGAAATTGTTGTGCAGATAAAACTGCACACACCACGTGTAGACGACAGTCATATCCAACGGTTGACCAGTGCTGCTGTAGAGCATCACATGTGTGTGTTTTTTTTTGAGAAACACATGGTGTTAACTTAAGCGTCGTCCACAAATCATGTGTGCCGTGTCGTGTGTATAGCAGGGTTCTTTTATGTTTGCATATTTATAAATAAAAATTAGAACAGATTGGAATCCTCCAGTAGTATACCAACCGACACCCATTTCAAATAGTACTTTCTTCAAAATACTTGTCTTCGAAATAAATGTATCTAGACTTCATTTTATCTAATTTTTAAAACAAGTATTTTCGGACGAATGAAGTATGAGATAAACTCACCGGATAGAGTCAACAAGCATTAAGTTTTCTACAGGCAACACTAAATTCAGAGCCACTCACCAATCTGATCTGATCGGACGGCCAAGAAAGAGTCACAGAAAACACACAATCCGTGTGCTGCCTTGCGCTGCCTCCTGATTGGGCGAGCTGTGGCCTCCGACAGCGGCACATGCACGCGGACAGCACGAATCTCTGTCACTCGTCTTAAACAGAAAGTAAAAGTATGCCTCACCGGTCCATCCTATTTCCCTTCCACTCCTCCTTCCCCGATCGAGTCATTCCATATATACTATTCTCTCCATTCTAAAATATAATGTGCTCGTGTTTTCTATGATCCAATTTTAATCATAAATTTAACCAATAAGATCAATTGCGACGGGAGAAAAAATTATATAATTGAAAACTTCTTTTGAATACGAATTCACTGATATAATTTTTGCTCCCACCGCAATTGGTTTTGGTAGTTAAATTTATGGTCAAAGTTAAAGCATGTGAATAGAGAAAATACTATATTATGGAATGGAGGAAGTACTACGGAGTATATAATATAGCTAGCTGTGCCTAGCTTGACCATATTAGTACATAGAAGAAAGGACAGTTGCTCACCACGTGCGATCCAAACAACTAGAAAAAAAAATCAAAAGGAAAGCACGTTCTTGGGTTGGGTTGAGATGGAGATGGGGAAGGAGACGGCGAGGGTGGTGGTGCTGGCCGTGAACGGCGTGCGGCGCGAGGCGGCGGGGGCGGACGTCCACCCGTCCATGACGCTGCTGGAGTTCCTCCGCACCAAGACGCCCGTCCGGGGGCCAAAGATCAGCTGCGGCGAAGGTGAGTTGCTCCATGCATCCATCTCCAAGAGCTTGCTTAGCTTAACCTTTTTTTTTGCGGGGGAGCTTAGCTTAACTCACTAGTTAGTTTATTTATCGGTCGACCCGAGGATGTGAGCTGAATATATGCGTCGTCTTCGATTTCTGCTAGTGCTTGATTTCATGACCTGGTTTCTTTGATTCAGTTTTTTGCAGTATTTTTTAAAAATAACTTTCGATCTATTCATCAACTGTCAAGATAGCATTAGTTGACTGACCGTGCGTCGTCACGAGACACCATATCCTACCAACAAGACAAATGTTGCTCCTCCTTCAACCTATTTTATCTCAAACCAATCCTTTGCTCTAGCTTCAATGCCGTCACTCTACTTCACTCCAGAAAACTCCAATATGGCAATGATATGTTAGCGTGTACGATGTGTGTTATTTTTGCTTTTTGTACGGATAGCTAATGCTCATGTGTTGGTGTATGTTTCTATGAAAGTTCATATTTTCGATTAACTAGACCATTCAAACGACAGGTTCATGTATTTCCAAACCTGAATTTATTGTGGTAACTCACTCATCAAAGGGAGTGAAGCAAAAGAATACTCAGTTGGGAAGATGAAAACTAAAAGATGGATACAGTCGTTCTAGAATCTGATAATAATATAAGAACCGAACATAATTTGGTCGATATATGCTTGCCCACTAAACATAATTTGAACCATAAAGAGACATGTAAAAAATAAACTAAGTGCATATTAGTTGCTAGATTGTTTATATACAACCTAGAGTGAAGTTTTCCAGCCCTGTATTGCGAAATGCCTTTCCCTTCAGAATTTAAATTCGTTCACAAAGTTCTATGTCTTGCTCCCACTCAACTCCCTTCCTAGGAATCACCATGTCCATTTCCCCACACCTAAGTGCCACCTGAAATACAAGAAGATAAAATATGATGACAATCTTTCTCATGCTGGGCTACTTCTCTGTCTCATCCTCATCTGTGCGCTTGCAATAGCTTCCTTTTTATGTATGCATTTCTTCCTAGTCTAGTGAATAGTTGGGAGCTCTTGTTGTTTCCTGCAAGAAATGCTTACATGTGAAGGGCACGCCTTAAATCAAGGAGGATAATTGTGCAATTGAATTTGTTCTGGGCTTCACATCAACCAATGTCTCGGCAGGGGTGAAGGGAATGGGAAAAGTTTAATGTAAACGAAACACAACTCAGAATGAAAAATCAACAACCACCCCATGAATCTAGCTTTGAATTCACCTTATTAGCGCTATCACTTTGTCATTTCTGTTTATGGGGCTCAAGAAGTTTTAAGACCAGGGATACTCCGCTCAAAGAACATCTCAAGTATATGTATATACAAGAACTACATCATGCTATATTATTGTTCCCCAAAAAGAATAAGGAATAAAGTAATAAAAAAGCTAAGCTTAGATTCATGGCTCCAACTTTATCCAGAACATCTCAAGTATATGTATATACAAGAACTACATGCCATCATATGTGGTACTATATAGAAAAATGACCTTCAGTCTCAAGTAGTATGAGCTAGCAACTCCGTCTTTCCCTCTCTCTAGTTCTAAACACTAGTGCAGAACCGGGCTATAGCACCGGTTCGTAAGGCCTTTTAGTGCCGGTTCGGTAACCGGCACTAAAGTGTGGGGACTAAAGGTCCCCCTCCCTTTAGTACCGGTTCCGCACGAATCGACGTTAAAGGGCAACCACGTGGCACGAGCCAGCTCCGGCGGCGTGTAGGACATTAGTACCGGTTGGTAACACCAACCGATACTAAATGTTCGGGTGTGTTTTGATTTTATTTTTTATTTTTACTTTAATTTTGTGTTTTCAATTTAATTTAGTGATTGTTTTACATTATAATAAGTTGTTAAGTCATTAGGTGAAAGTACCGCAGATTAGTTTGACTGGATGCATGTGGATCCTAGCTAAGTCATCAAGTATATGCCATATCCATATTATACTTGATCACCTAATTAAGTGACTGATGTAATATGAATATGGCATATACTTGATCACTTAGTTAGAATCCATCCAGTTGAAACTAATCTGCGTTTTCTTTCATAAATGATATAATAACTCATCATCATCATATTAATATAAAAACTCTTGCATCATATATATCATCACAAACAACAGTTTTCATAGCTAGCTAAAAATCATTATATATAGTCGTCTCATTACCACTACTTAATCATCATATAGTCATTACTGTTATCTAATCATCACCAACAGTAGCTTAAAGAAGAAACATTCATTATAATGATATTATAAGCGTTCATAACACCACAAAAGCAAATCACACTTTAAGATTAAGTTCAGGACGAAGAACACGGACATGAGAGGACAAGTACTAAGAGCATGAACTAGCTAATCACTCCTGCTGCTCTCTCTCAGGTAAAATAACATAGAACATGTATAGCTTTCCTGATTCATCATATTGGAGCATGCAGATGAACCTGTCTCCTAATCGTGGGTTGCGCTTCTGATTGCTGCCCCTAGTACTTCTTTGCGATCGTTCACAATTTTGCTCCAGTCTTTTACTATTAAGCATTCCTCGCTATTATAAATCCTCAATGCACTAAATGAATTGTAGGATATCTTGGCTGTAAGCTAACAATATTCATGATACCTTTAGTCTCGATCCAATCAGGCACAACATTTATCGGGAGTCCCTGTTGAAGAACATCATATAGTAACATACTTAGCAAAATAAAGTTTAGCTTAAAAATAATAATGTATGCAAAAGAAGCACTGAGGAGAAATAGTAGAAATCTTACCATCTTTCCTAAATATATGTGACCGTACTTCAGTACGAACAATATTGGTCGCATATTTTGAGTACTAACATTTCTAAGTGCATTCAAAAAAATTGTCTTGACAGCAGCAAGATCCTCAAGCCATGAAACATAATGACTTGTCTCCTCGCAGTTTAGTTCAGCCCCGGGACAGTGGACGGTCCTGTCTATCAAACGCCGGACATGTTTGCTAAATTGGAAATAAGTTGTCAATAAAAATTACTTGTCAACTATTTTTGAATAAAAAATATCGAAGACATAAATATGGTTGAGAAACTCACATAATGGTAGAACTGGAGGCGTCTGCACATCGACCTAGATGTCTCTATTACCTTCAATATTATTTTTCGGACGAATATCAAAGGTGATAACCATATCATGCTCAAATGCATAAGCCTTGCATAGTGCTTGTCAAGTTTTGCATTCAAAATAGATGTATGTGTCTGCATTGCATAGTATTTTTTTAATATTTAGCTAATTCATCTAACAATTGACATGACTATTTAACAACTTTTCTATCTGATTCATCTAACATTAATTAACATTCTAATATTCTTATCTACGTAATTCATCTAACATTAATCTAAACAACAGAAAAAAGAAAATAAGTAAAAAAATATGTGTGTTTGTGTGTGTGTGTGTCTGTATGTGTGTGTACGAGCGTTGGGCGACAGCCTACGGGCGCCGGCGCGAGATGGCGACGCGACGGGGACGGTGACGACTGGCGGCGGGGGCGACGACGCGATCGAGACGGCGACATAGTACGGGGCGGCGACGGGGGCGACGGGGACGACGGCGCGCGGCGGGGACGGCGACGACGGGCGGAGGGGGCGACGCCGCGCGGCGGCGGCGGCGAGGGCGGCACGCGATGGGCGACGGCGGCGACGATATCGGGCGATTTCGTTGGATAGAAGACGGACGGCGGATGAAAACTGAATTTTTCGTAAGTGTCATATATATAGGAGGGACCTTTAGTACCGGTTGGAGCCACCAACCGGTACTAAAGGCCAATCTTGTCCAGGTCAAGCGGCGGGAAGCGGACCCCTTTAGTACCGGTTTGTGGCTCGAACCGGTACTAAAGGCCCCCATTAGTACCGGTTGGAGCCACGAACCGGTACTAAAGGGGTTGCACTGCCAACCGCGGTACACAATGTTTTAGTCCCACCTCGCCGAGCGAAGGGCGACCGCACTGGTTTATAAAACTCAGCCACGGCTGCTCCTTCGAACTCCTTTATATAGCAGGCCTCTGAGCCTAACTATGGCGCGCTGTCCTGTGAGTCTGTCGGACCTTCTGACCTGAAGTTGCACACCCTAGGTCTGGCAGGCCCACTGGGCAACGCCCCAACAATTTTTTTATAGTTTTTATTTTCTGCATTATTTATTTTCTTCTATTTATTTTTAAGTAATTTTTATATAGTTTTTTTCTTTTCTATATTATTTATTTTCTTTTATTTATTTTTGAGTAAATTTTTTATATAGTTTTTTCCTTTTCTGCTTTATTTATTTTCTTCTATTTATTTCTAAGTAATTTTTTATATACTTTTTTTATTTTCTGCTTTATTTATTTTCTTCTATTAATTTCTGAGTACTTTTTTCTGCATTATTTATTTTTGAGTAAATTTTTTATATAGTTTTTGTCTTTTCTGCTTTATTTATTTTTATTCTATTTATTTCTAAGTAACTTTTTTATATAGTTTTTTCTTTTCTGCTTTATTTCTTTTCTTCTATTTATTTCTGAGTACTTTTTTCTGCATTATTTATTTTTGAGTAAATTTTTTATATAGTTTTTGTCTTTTCTGCTTTATTTATTATCTTCTATTTATTTCTAAGTGATTTTTTGTTTTGTATTTAGTTTCTTTATGACCCTCTCTACTATTTCGCATATGCTATGCGGGTGAAATGATGATATTATGGCAAGTTTCAATATTTTAAGAGTTCATTTTCTAGTGATTTTTTCAATTTCACGATCATCTAGCTCTCTAAACAAATCGGTAAATAACTGAAAAACAACAAATGATATCAGAACATGTTGGAAATTGATGACGTCGCTTTGAATGCTGCATACTGAATGCAAAAAAGGATGGAGTTCAAATAAATTTAAAAAACATTGAAGTGCCCGTGTAACAGATGAGTTCTCGTCCGAAACCCTGATACTCCGAAAGAGATTGTCCAGTTTGTACACGAAGTGCGTTCAGTTTTTGCCGTGACCCTCTCTACTCATTCGCACATGCTATGCGGGTGAAATGACGATACCATGCCAAGTTTCAATATTTTCAGACTTCATTTTGTAGTGATTTTCAATTTCACGATCATTTATCTATCTAAGCAAATCGGTAAATGACTGAAAAACAATAAATGATGTCAGAACATGATGGAAATTGATGATGTCGCTTTGAATGCTGCATACTGAACGCAAAAAAAAGTCCGAAGTTCATATAAGTTTAAAAAACATTGAAGTGCCCGTGTAACAGATGAGTTCTCGTCCGAAACCCTGATACTCCGAAAGAGATTGTCCAATTTGTACACAAAGTGCGTCCAGTTTTTGTCGTGACCCTCTCTACTCTTTCGCACATGCTATGCGGGTGAAATGATGATACCATGCCAAGTTTTAACATTTTCAGACTTCATTTTGTAGTGATTTTCAATTTCACGGTCATTTAGCTCTCTAAACAAATTGGTAAATGACTGAAAAACAACAAATGATGTCAGAACGTGTTGGAAATTGATGATGTCGCTTTGAATGCTGCATACTGAACACAAGAAGTCCGGAGTTCAAATAAGTTATTAAAAATAAAAAAAGAGGTGCAATGCTGCTTAATTAGCTTCAAGCTTTTCGGAATAGTGTAGACTGCACTGCACATAATTCCATGCAATCGATGCTATTTCGAAAGGCTTGAAGCTAAGCAACATGCAGGTGAGCATTGCGCCTCTCCTTCATCGTCTCTGCACTCACGGCTTATAAATCGCTCCTACTGCCTCTCTCTTGGCGAGGTGGGACTAAAAATCAGTTTACTAAAATACTCTATTACCGGTTTATGCCATGAACCGGTACTAAAATGTTCGTGAGGCCCCAGCCTGACCACAGCCCGACACAGCCTCAATAGTACCGGTTTATGGCAAGAACCAGCACTAAAGGTTGCCCACGAACCGGTACTAATGATGTCCGCCCGCCTAGCCGTTGGAACCGGCACTAATGGAGACATTAGTGTCGGCTCAAATTCAAACCGGCACTAATGTGCTTCACATTTGACCCTTTTTCTACTAGTGAAATATGAACAACAAAGTAATAAAAGGCATGTGATTACTCTGACTCCTCATCTTTACATAGTTCAGAATCCATACATACGATGTATTGTTATCCATTGTGCTCAGCTAGCTACAGAATGTACATTCTCCTCAGCCCCTATTACTCATTTTATTTCTGATGATAAGCCACATATATAGCCTTGTGGATAGAAACATAGGGACACCAGCATGCAACATAGTCATTGTTCTAAAAAATTGTGTATGCATGCACACAAAGTCTGTGCAATAAACAAAACTGAGACTCAGTAGGTACTTGAGTATATATATACTTAATCATGTATAGATCCGGTTACACTACAAGTCCTATGTTTAGTGCCTCTTGTAGTACAAAGCGTACTAAAAAATAGAAAAGAATACCTCATTAGGGTGCAACATTTTCATCATTACTTCATGGAGAATGAATTAATGCATACTCCAGTTTACTGAACTGGAAGTGCATGAAGATAAATCAAAACCTACTTTCAAAACACAATATAAATTGACTACTGCAAATAAAGTAGCTAGTAGTAAAAAAATCTTAGTAGTCAAACAAATAGGTCATATGGTCCCTTAGCAGTTCATATATGATTAAAACTGTAAGAATATTAAATCGAGGCATTGTAATCATGGAGATTATATAGTTCTGTGACAATTCATTTATGATCAAAACTATCTGACAATATTCAAAGAGATTGGTTCACACCAACAAAAGTTAGTCAAAACAATAGCTGGCGGTACACTGGTATGGACCTTAAATGTGAATATGAATATCAAGGAAAAGATGTGCTAAAAAATCTTAACTAAAACATAGAAAACAATACCTAATTAAGGTGCAACATTTTTGTCATTCTTCATGGAGAATGAATTACCATACTCCAGTTTACTGAACTGCAAGTGCATGCTCATAAATATAAATCTACTTGTTTTAGAAAATAAATATAAATCGAGTACTTGAAGTAAAATAGCTAGTAAAAAACATAGCAGTAAAACAGAAAGGTGGTATGGTTCCTTAGCAGTTCATATATGATTAAAACTGTAAGAATATTAAATGGAGGTATTTTTTTCGAAACCATGCAGGAGAAGTGCATTTTATCATTATAGAAGAAATAATAGTATCTAATCTCAGAGTACAAAGCTCAAAAGAAAAGAACGACCTCATCACAACCTACATAGGAAAAGAAGGTAACTGCCGAAACACAAACCATAAACCTTGTCGGACAGAGAGATACAAAGCACAAAGCATCAGCCTTGAACCATTCAAACATCAAGTTGTTACGTTCTTGCTGAAAGGAGCATGCGACCAAGATAGCAGCGAAGGAAAGCTTATTCCTCTTGCCTGAAGCGACCCCATACTTGGTAAAAGATCCACCGTTCAACGAGGAACTGTCGACCTTGAAAATAAATGCTTGACACTCCCAGAACATGTTTTGAAAAATGGGATAAGCTGAGAAGAACAGAGCGGTTATGTTAAACAAACAAGTGTGCAAGAAATTTGGCCCCTACCTTACACCAGTTGTGCGCACCACACTAAATTTATTCGATGTGCGATCCAAACGGGAGGATTTTCCTTCAAAACTCTGTTGTATCGCTCCTTCCAAATCATCCAAACGACCAAGACAATGATAGTGTTTATCATCTTCATCTAATCGTCGAGATTATATAGTTCCATGGCAATTCATTTATGATCAAAGCAATATCACCTGTGGTAGGAGTATTTTCAGCAACAACTATGATGTACTACTACTCCTAGTTTCAGTAAACAAACAAGATAGATGCAGCACTAACATGATGTGGGATACTAAGCAAAAGCAAAATATTTGTCAGCGAGAAATATGAAGTTAACTCTGATGTGCTGCTATATCCATCCGTGTAACCTCGTCGTTCTCCACCCCATCCGCCCCGCTCTCCTCCGATTGCTGCCCCTGCGCCTATTCATCACAACAAGAAGACTATTCCACATACAGAATGGCGTAACAAACACAACAAGACTATCAGATTTCAGTTACAGATCAAGCAAAACTCTCACAATGTTTACGGAACTGAAAAGCACAATTTCTCGTGGACTACGTCTCAACGATGACAGATTTACTTTCTTTTTGCAGGAAGTGTCAAAAAATGTCAAACTTATAGAGAAGTATTAGAAGTCCATGCTCATACCTCTTCTTTATCCTGGAACTATTATCCCATCTCCATTAGAAGTTGCTGGAAGAATCTGACCAAAAATAATAGTGCACGTCATAACCAATAAATCAAGATCTAGGACAAGTTTTGTATTAGGAATCAGCCCAAGAAGAGAACCGTATACAATTTGAGAGAATATGCATCTGCACTATTAGTGCAGATCATAATTAAGAAATCAAGCTGGAGTTTTTTACTCGAATTCTCCATTAGGAATCAGACCGAGAAGAGAACCGTACAAAATTGTCACACCTACGCCTGTGTCAGCGGGAATAAGTCGCATGGCTCAGAATATCCATGCGAGAGAGCTTTATGAGCTGGCTAGTGTGTCCTGGGAACCTCACCCCCTCGTTCTCTGAACTCTCTCTCCCTCTGAACTCTCTCTCCCTCGTTCTCTGAACCTCACCCCTGCTTCCTCCTCGTATCTCCAATTCCCCATTCGCAAACTCTCATCTATGGTTGTATCTTGGTGATGATGAAATAGATGATTTGGGACATTACAAAAAGTTAAGAGAGGAGAAGGAAGAGAAACTTATGGGTGGTTGTACGTCTTCTATCCCGAATTCCCGATCAGGCCAAAGCTGGCGGCGCCGTGGACTGAGTCGCGGAAGGCCTCAACGACAAGCGGGAAACCCCCAGCCGGTCATATCGACTCTCGAGGTCGTTGTTGAGCAACGACAGGGTGGAGACATTGTGGTGCTCCATGCAGTCCCCATATGAACTCGTCGAACACCTCTGCCGCTGGCCAACGATGGATCAGTCGGGTCGCTGCGTGCCTGGCGAAGATAAGAAGAGGCGGAGTGGGGACTGGGGAGCTTACCTGCGTTGGAGGTGACCTTGCAGAGGAGTCAGATAAGACAACCACGCAAAGGGGCTTCGCCGATGGGAACATGGACATCACACCGGCCGGTCGCCCGATCGTCGCCCGGGATCTTGGGCTATGGTCAACCTTGACCTCCCGAACTGGAACCTCCGGTATAACCTCATCAACAGAGAAGGGGCCCGCTTCCCATCTCCCGGCGGCTTGATAAAGATGAAGCACGGCGGAGCGGCGACATGGCGTACGCCGCCTCGCGGGACGACGTGCGTACGTGGGCTGTTTTTTTTCCTTTTTCTTTTCTTTTGTTCGAGGAGATCCTTTTTTCACGTATAGGAGCGGAGGGGATCGAAGGAGGGCGAGGGAGGGAACAAGGTTGAACCATCACGGCGTTCGATTCTTCTTTAATACTAGTAGAGATAAAGAACATCAGAAGTAAAAAAAATACATCAAGGTCCATAGACGACCTACCGACGACTACTTGCACTGGAGCGAGCCAAAGACGCGCCGCCGTCTTCGTCCCTCCCTCATCAAAGCCGGACAAACTTTGTTATAGTAGATAGTCGGAAAGTCGTCATGCTAAGATCCCATAGGATCAGCGAACATCCGCCGCCGGTGAAGGGAATCGTAGAATAGAAAGATCTAATCTGTAGACACAAGAACACATACGAATGAAGACAAGATCCACATGAATCCACCGAAAACAAATGCCGACCAAATTCCATGAGATCCGTCGAAGACAAATCTTCACACGCCCTCCAACGATGTTAGAAGCACAATCGAAACGGAGACAAGGCGAGGAGAACCTTATTCCATCAGCAGAGAGCCGTCGTCGTCTTCCCTCTCTAAGCAAGACATAAACCTTAACAAAACTCAAAAAAATATGAAAAAATGGAGCCCTCTCACCGGCAAAGGCCGGGATCCACTATGAGTCCATACCATAAGACCATAGAAGACGAGGTAGACTGGCGACGGCATCGACGGGAGGCACACAAAATCCTAGCCAAGGGATCCTTTTTTCTTCACCAGTTTTTCGCAAAATCAATGCAGCCTAGTTCTCCCGGTAACACAAAGCACCGCAAGCAAGCTGCTCTTTTTTCATTAGAAAACCTGATAGCGATCTAGTACTAGCTAACTCTATCGTCATGCACCACATGACACATGTGATAAAAAAATCTAAACAATTAAAAAAATCTCTCCTCACATGCGCTAGTTTTAAATAGCTCGTTTACGTTTTAAGAAAAACCAGTACTCCCTCCATTCAGGTGGGATCCAGGATTCCAGGTGGGTAGGGCGTCTAAAAATATGCATCATGATCTAGGTGCGTATGGATTAGACTAGAAAGTATTAATTGACACGTGTTTATATGCGTACTTAATGAACTTTTTGGGACAATGCACTTAACCAACAACCTTTGCACAAGGTCCAAAATGAAATAAAGAGCAATCACATTTATTTTTTTACCATCTATTGAATAGCTTAGATATAACCTATTAGAATAGTTGTATGATAATTTGTTGGTTAATGACATGGACATTTTACTTTGCATAATCTGTTCGAGATGCCTTTTGGCAGCCAACCACCACGCTGGTTGTTTGCATGCAAATGCGTCAATTAAGTGCCGCCATTTGCATGCACTCACTGTTTTTTTTTTGCGGGTGATGCACTCACTGTTTTGCAACGACTGGTCGCAAGTGCCTCGCTCTCTAGAGTTTGCCCATAAAATTAATTACTGCACACCATGCTAGCTAATATTGGCGACTAATATATTTAGAATTTCTGAATTTCATTAGGTGCCAAATGCACCTGGTCGGAGGGAGTAGCTCATATGTGTGGCAGAGCGTACTCCCTCCGTTTAATTTAGTTTGCGTTTTGGATTTATTCAAAGTCAAACTTTGTAAAAAATTATTAACATCCACTATATAAAATTTATTCTATTAAAACTGTTATAAAGTAGATTTTCATATCATATGCATTAGGTATTATGAATATTGTTTTTTTTCTTATATTCTTGGTCAAACTTTGAAAAGCTTGACTTTGACTGAAGCCAAAAACGCAAACTAAATTGGTACCGAGGGGGTGTGTGCTAAAAATTGAAACTTAAGGCTTGTTCGGTAGTTGGCTAGCTTCCAGCTTCATCAAATTTTCGTTGGAGCTGGGCCGAACGGGCTGGCTTCGAGAAGCTAGCTTCCCGGATCTGATGAAAATCTACGTACAAAAAACGGGAGCAGCACTTCTGGCGATCCAAGAAAAAGGGAAGCGGGAGTTAGGCGAAATTACATAGGAGTGCCACCGCAAGTGACTCGAGAGGCACGTACCGGTTCGCTATGTTCTCTCTCCCCTCTTATTACGTCCTCTCGAGGCGACGTGGACAGATCGCTACCTTTCCCTCTATACTGGGCCAAGCCCAGCCACTCTCCTCATGTGCCCGACTGGGCCTAAGGCCACTTTATGTGTTGAGCCGGCTGGGCTCCGTCCGCTCATGCAGGTTGGCCTGCCGGCAAGCACCAGAAGCTGGAGTTAGCGAGCCAAACAGTTTCCATCGATGGCGATCCCGTGAAAGAAGCCAGCATCAAGAAATAGAAGCTAAGGTCTCCTTTGGTTTGTGGGATTTTTGTAGAAATTCTATAGGATAGGATTTGCAAAGAAAAAATTCCTTTGAAGCCCTTTGGTTTGTAGGAATGAATTTCTATTTTTATGTAGGATAAGAATCAATCCTTCATGTTTTGGAGGAAAAAAAACATTAGACTAAACTCAATGGAAAAAATCCTATCCTATGCACCAAATGACATCTCTTTCTTTATAGGAATTGACATACATATCATCTCACTTTCTATGATTTTCTTATTCCTATAAAATTCCTATCCTATGAACCAAAAAAGGCCTAAATTTATGGATCCAGTGAAGCCTGAGGACTACCGAACAGGCCCTTGAGACCAGGGCATAGCGACAGTCACAGAACATAGCGACAGAGCGGACCAAAGCACTGACATGTGGCAGGAGGCCACAGCCCTCGTCTCACCGTTAATTCAATGGAACGACGTTAGATTAGAATACGTGTCAACCTCTGGAGGCGTGCGTTGCTACCCTCCTTTACAGCAGACTATTTTCGTTTTAAATCTACATATATTTGCAGTTTTCTTTTACAGAAACAAACAAAAAATGCTACTAGTTTGCATGCCTTCCTTCTAAAAAATCATCAGACATATGTGATGTTATGTTATATGGTGGAAATCAATTAAGAGCATTAATTATACAAAATATCATGTATCATGTTATACTGAATGCAGAGTGTTAGAATGCCGATTGATTCACTCGTAACTCATCATAAGGCCTTGTACAATGCAAGGTGTTTAGAAAAATAAACCAAGCTTTTTTTAAGCATCGGTGCTTATTTGTAAAGGGCAGACGCTTAATTAGGCGTCTCTACTGTAAAAATAGACACTGATGCTTCAGAAAAATCCGGTTTATTTTTCTAAGCACCTCTCTAAACATCTAGCATTGTACAAGGCCTAAGAGTGGTTGTGTAGCTTGACTAATTTTGAAAGGCATCAAGTTGTGTCACATATTGACCACAAAGGAGCATTGAAATTACGTCAACGAACCTCGAGACAGTAGTTTCTTTGTCATTTATTCCATAGAGTACCAAGACCATTTAGTCCTACTAATTTTATTTTTTTAGAAAACTTCCGACCTATTTATCTTTAATTATGGCAGTACAATGAACACCGGAAATAATAAAAATTACATTTAAATTCATAGACCACCTAGCGACGACTACAAGCACTAAAGCGAGCTAAAGGTGCGCCGCCGTCATCGCCCTTCCATCGCCAAAGTCGGACATAACTTGTTGTAGTAGACAGCCGGGAAGTCGTCGTGCTAAGGCCTCATAGGACCAGCACACCAGAACAGCAACCGCCGCCGACGAAGAATAACGTGATCGGAAGGATCCAACCCAAAGACACACGAACGTAGACGAACAACGACGAGATCCGAGCAAATCCGTCAAAGATAGATCCGCCGGAGACACATCTTCACACACCCACCAACGATGCTAGACGCACAGCTGGAACGGGGGCTAGACGGGAAGAACTTTATTTCATCTTTAGGGTGCCGCCGCCGTCTCGTCTTCCTGAGCAGGACACAAACCCTAATAAAACAGAAAGAAACAACTATAATCAGAGCCCTCGCGCTGGCCCTTGACAGGATCCACCACGCCCCTATAGCCCTAGGGCCACCGGATACACGGCGGACCTGTGGCGACGCCGACAAGAGGCAGGAACCCTAGCTTTTTGGAGGAGGAGGAGGAGAAGGAGGAGGATAGTCCTATTAATCAGTGCAACTTGAATTGCATTTTCATCCCACTGTCACTATTATAATAATAGTTCAACTAGAATCAATCAGTGCAAATACCCTATCTTATTACCAAACTGGCACACTGGCTCTCGCAAATGCGAGAGCAACATCTGAGAGTGTCTAATTTTTTTATGGTGTACATAAACTTATATCGTGTGATTAGAATAATCACGGGTCATAAGCATCTTTCATTTGATATAAATTTATGTTCCCATGGAAAAATAATAATGCATCGGTTACATATGTACCGTTTTGTAGATGGTGATATTTAATAAGCATGTAGAAATTATTTATACTGCTAGGTAGGATATATTTTGTATTTACAAAAAGTTGCATTACTGCAAATATATCGAACTCCAGATCCGGCATCCCTGCCCAACTAAGACGTTGGAGAAGGAAATCATACCTTCCTGCCACAAACCATGAACCCAGATCCACCATCTTCCAGATGTCGCCAATGCAGGCCATAATCTGCATCCGCTCCTGGACTACCTCCCAAACTTCGCACCGGCCTGGAGCAAACGCCGTCGCAACGACGGAGCCCGAGGTCAGGTCCACCACAAGGATGCCGCGCTACCGCACCATCCTTGCTTGAACAGTCTGGTTTTTAAATCCACCCCAAAAATGAATCGCCTCGTTGAGGAAGGATCTGAAAATTTATTAGTCGACGTCGTCATCACCATCGCCGAAGCCATGACGATGAACAGCCCAAAAACCCTAAGAAACTAGTGCCTAAAACAATCCACACGCATGGATTCGGTGACTCTCCTCACCATCGACGACCTGCGGAGGGGAGCCGCCGGAGGACGGCGGCGGACGAAGGCGCCCTGGCGGCAGGAGGCGAGATCGCCTTTCTTCCTTTTCCTGTAAAATGTAGTTTGCTAATTTTAATCAACCACGCAGTTACAAACTTTGAAGTATATAGAACAACCGCTGTCCTTTTAGCAGAATCGACGATTACCGGAGTACTCCCTCCATCTCATAATATAAATATAAAAACGTTTTTCAAGTTATTATAGGATAGAGGGAGTAGATCTTAATCGGCCGGTTTGTGATTCTGATTTACGATGTATATGTCACGTTGCTGCGTGCAGGTGGATGCGGCGCATGCGTGGTGCTCATCTCCAAGTACGACCCGGCCACCGACGAGGTGACCGAGTTCTCGGCCAACTCCTGCCTGACGCTCCTCGGCACACTGAGCCACTGCTCGGTGACCACCAGCGAGGGCATCGGCAACACCCGTGATGGCTACCACCCCGTCCAGCAGCGCCTCTCCGGCTTCCACGCCTCCCAGTGCGGCTTCTGCACCCCCGGCATGTGCATGTCCATCTTCTCCGCGCTCGTCAAGGCAGACAAGCCCGGCCATGCCGCCCCGGCGCCGCCGGCTGGGTTCTCCAGGCTCACCTGCTCGGAGGCCGAGCACGCCGTCTCGGGCAACCTCTGCCGCTGCACCGGCTACAGGCCCATCGTCGACGCCTGCAAGAGCTTCGCCGCGGACGTCGACCTCGAGGATCTCGGCCTCAACTCCTTCTGGAAGAAAGCCGCCGACGACCGTGCCGACGTTGGCAAGCTGCCGCAGTACTCCGCCGGCTCTGTCTGCACATTCCCCGAGTTCCTCAAGGCCGAGATCAAGTCCAACATTGGCAAGCTGCCAGAGCACTCCGCCGGCTCCGTCAGCGACGATGGCTGGTACTACCCCAGGAGCATCCAGGAGCTCGACAACCTCTTTGACGCCAACTGGTTCGATGAAACTGCAGTCAAGATCGTGGCGTCCAACACCGGCGCCGGAGTGTACAAGGAGCAAGACCTCTACGAAAAGTACGTCGACATCAAAGGGATTCCGGAGTTGCTGGTCATCGACAGGAGCAGCAAGGGGGTGGAGATCGGGGCAGCCGTGTCCATCTCCAAAGCAATCGAGGTCTTCTCGGACGGCACTACTCCGGTATTCAGGAAGATCGCCGGCCACCTCGGCAAGGTGGCCTCGCCGTTCGTCCGGAACACGGCGACAATCGGTGGCAACCTTATCATGGCGCAGCGGCTTCGGTTCCCGTCGGACATCGCCACCCTTCTCCTCGCCGCCGACGCCACGGTCACCATCCACACGGCGTCCAAGACGGTCTGCCTATCACTGGAGGAGTTCCTGGAGCAGCCTCCCTTTGATGCCAAGACCATTCTGCTCAGCATATTTGTCCCTGATTGGGGTTCAGATAGTGTCATCTTCGAGACCTCCAGAGCAGCCCCGAGGCCGTTCGGCAATGCCGTGTCCTATGTCAACTCTGCATTCCTGGCAAGGACTTCAGGTGATGCAGCATCGGGAGACCTCATCATCCAGGAAATCTGCCTCGCATTTGGCGCTTACGGCGGCGTCGCCATCCGGGCTCGGAACGTTGAGGAGTTCCTCAAGGGGAAATCAGTGAGTGCACCTGTGGTACTTGAAGCAGTTCAGTTGCTGAAAGATGTTATCAGACCGTCACAAGACACCACGCACCCTGAGTACAGAGTCAGCTTGGCTGTGGCTTTCTTGTTCAGTCTCCTGTCTTCACTTGGCAAGGACCTCATTGAACCGAGAAAGGCTATTACGAATGGTTCCACCGAGTCCTCGCCGGAGGTTGCCACTGATAATTTACCTATTCGGTCAAGGCAAGAGCTGATTTTCAGCGAGAAATACAAACCAATCGGGAAGCCAATCACGAAAGCTGGGTCAGAGTTACAAGCTTCAGGTATGTATAATCCTATACTTTTAACTTCCAAGTGTTTACTTCAATTACCTTGCACTCTATCTCTTCAATTGTAACCTTATAACTAATGTGCTTCATCCATGAATATATCTCTTCAACATTTTTGTTGGCACCTTTAACTTCTGTCATATTGACATATTCCTTCTTGTCCAGGTGAGGCTGTCTATGTTGATGACATCCCTGCTCCCAAGGATTGCCTATATGGAGCATTTATCTACGGCACACACCCTCATGCTCATATAAAAGGTTTCAACTT
>NC_041390.1:247871837-247922439 GCF_002162155.2 Triticum dicoccoides | reverse complement strand
ATGCGAAGGTGTAGCTACTGGGTCCCAGCAGTCACGGGGGGAATCGTTTTGTTTTTGTTTTTGCCCGCACACACTTCCTTTCGTGCAAAGATGTAGCTGGTGGGTACCAGCAGTCAGGGGCGAATCGTTTTTTCGGACGCACTTCCTTGCGTGTGAAGATGTAGCTGGTGGGTCCCAGCAGTCAGGGGGCGAATCGTTTTTTTGGACACACTTCCTTGCGTGCGAAGATGTAGTTGGTGGGTCCTAGCAGTCAGTGGGAAACGTTTTTTTGTGAAATAAGGTGGTCCGTCCGGTGGGTCCCCACTGTCAGGTGGAGGAATAATTATTTTGCGCGTAATAAGGAGGCACTTCCTTACTGCGGCCGTGGACCCAGCTGTCAGCCTCTCCACGTACATTCCACGTTCGATAAAAGCCATTCGTTGACCATGCCGCGCCGAGAGCACCAGGGCGGAGGACGACGGCGAGGCCGAGGAAGGGGACAACGCGGAGCCGAGGAAGACGCGGCAGTGGAAGCCCACGCGGAGAGGAGTACGAGGGTTCACCGGTTCGGCTGCGGTGTGAGTCTGCCGACGCCGCAGAATAACAGGGGGTGTGGGTGAGTAGAGGGATGCCCTGGCCAGTGGTGGGAGTAGTAGGGGGCGCTGAGGCCTGCGCAGCAGCACAACCGTCCACGGGAGGCGGGAGTAGGCGGTCTCGCCGGTGCTGCTTTGGCGGCTGGAGCAAAAAGATCAGAGATTGAAGAAACACGACGGCCGTTGGATTGACATCCAACGGTTACGTCTGCTAGAATTGTTTGTTGAGTATATAATAACTAAAAAAAATCTTGCATACGCGTCAACTAAGGCCTCCTTTGGTTTGCAGTAATGTCATAGGATTTCTATAGGATAGGATTTGCATAGGAAATTTTTTTTGAGACCCTTTGGTTTGTAGGAATGGATTCCTATTCCTATATAGGATAGGAATCGATCCTTCACATTTTGGAGGAAAAAAAACATTAGCTAAGACTCAATGGAAAAATTCCTATCCTATGCATCAAATGACATCTCTTTCTCTATAGGAATTGAGATGCATGTCATCTCACTTTCTATGATTTTCCTATTCCTACAACATTTCTATCCTATGAACCAAAGGAGGCCTAAACAGGCCCACAAGTCAGATCACTCCCCCTTTTTTTAATAATTTATATATAGCTCATGGCAACTTCTTATGCAATTTATTGCAGTCATTTTTTTGATTGGCCAGGGACAATTTCGCATATTTCTATGGGTTCCAAACTATTTTTAATATCGAAATGTCAAGCCAGATTTAAAGTACTTTGAAGATATATTTAAATTAGGTTAATGTCCACTGAAATACGAATCTGAAAATGTGAAAAAATCCAGAAATTATAAAGTAATTGTCAATTTATCATCTGTTTTTATATTTACAACCCATTTCATATTACTTTCAAGATTTGCAGGCGTCTTGAAAGAGTTGCAGCCCATCAGGGCGTAGAAAAATAAGTAGGCCTAGATTGGCTATTTTTCAGAAAAAATAAACTGGGCTCATTTTCACAAAGAAAAAATAGCTGGGCCGGTCACATGGTGAACATAAAATATAAGCCTGGGCTAGACGGGCCATAGCCCAGTTCAAACCCTGCTCCGTCTCAACAATACCAAGCAAGAAAATACTGCTCGAGTAGCTACGTCCCAGGTGTCAGCCGATCTTGTGATGTTCTCTTGTCTATTGACTATATACGCTCACAATGTCATGGGTCCCAGATGTCAGGAAAACACTAGGAGGAAGCATTTTATTTTTCCATAGCTGACGTGGTGGGCCCCTACTGTCATCCTCTCCACGTACTTTTGCTGATTTCTGTTGTTTGTTGACCATGTTGACAACGCGAGAGGGCGGCGCCGCGGCGAGCGCACCAAAGCGCGCGGAGGACATCGACGTTAACGATTTAGGAGACAGTGGGGCAGCGATGCATGCGCTGAGGCGCAGCCAGCTGTGGGAGGCGGAAGCAGGCAGCCCCGCCGGTGTTGGTTTGGTTTTGGCGGCTGGAGGAAGACATGACTGAAGAAACACGACCGACTATAAAATCAGCAGGAGTACTTAACAACCTTAACTGAAACCAGTAGGGGCACTTAACAAACAAAGCTGAAAGCAGTATGAGTACTTATACAGGTTCAACCATAGAAAGCACGCCTCGAACAGTGCTACTTTGCCTACAGTTAACCAAGGGTGAGGCCGCCAAGCCCCAGGACAAGGCCCAGGCGCCACCCCGCGCATCCACAACCTTCTGAAAGCGGCTTCATCTCGCAATGTGGTCAATAAATAGGATATTCGCTTTAGAGCCATGGAAAAGCATGAACATAATTTTCTGTCCTATTCTCCAAGATGGACGGGCCTTCATTATTTGAGACCACCCATGAATAAGTATCTTTTCACCTCCAAGGGGAATTGAGTAGGTCGACATAAACATCATGTTGTGACCAAGCGCAAGTCTGACCCGACCATGGTCAGGCATCTATATAGGAACAATAGAACTCGGCAGTTCCTGTTTCAAGAAGATCACAGCTGTAAAACTGTGTATAAGCAATAGTTTATGAACAACATATATAACAGAAAATAGCTTGTACCATAAGTTTCTCGACACAGTTGGACCTGTTCAATGAGTGCAGCAGTGGCACACATATCCCACGTGGTCTTCCAGCACTGAAACGCCCCACAAGGACCTCAAGACGATCAATAAAGTGTAGGAACTTGTGGATGTCGATCCAGTCAACTTCAGTGCCATTAGTAACAACCGAGTTATTACAGAGTAACAAACGAGCAGACTGCTTAACTCTGAAAAAACCTACACGTGCCACCAATTATAAGAAAATATTAGTTAGAAGTAGCATCTTCGTGAGAGATTCATTGCTACTTCTAAAGTTAAATTGTGATTAGCTAGACAGAATATGTGGATTAAGAAGTAATCGAGGCAACAAGCAAGAACCAGATACAAAACTAACATGGATGAACAATTGGAACGACGTCGGGGTGGAAGATCACATTGAACATGAGACCAGGTTCTGTTATTTCCGTCAACATTCGTGCGCCAACTTTCAGTCCGTAACACTTGAGATAGTTTATCCAAGTTCGGCCATAAAAAAAGTAGCGATCTTCTTGGTTCATGAACCCAACTTGGAACTTATATCCATGGCTTATCTTCACTGTGACCATTAAACTAGTGTATTCAGTTATGGCAAGGCCGAGCATCTTAAGTACATGTGTTCTGGCAGAGCAAATAATACACTGCAGGAAAAATAATATGAGAACACATCATGTTCAAAAAAACCCACCCTCCCGGATAGAAAAGAGGATTCTAGGAACATACTGTGCGTGTTTTGAAATGCTGTGTTTGGATGAGAAGGAACAACTGCGCAGAAACCTGTAGGGTACTCGTACTTTGGGCACTGCAAATGAAACACACCAGGTTCAGTAGGAAAAAAATGCATCAACGGCGGCGGCTGTCATCCTAGGATTACCTGCGACCAAGGGACTTGGATTTATCGGGGATGGATGAAGAATTCGTACCTGGTTCTCCATGAGAAAACCCTATGCAATCGCTGAGAGGGGGTTTTCTCTGAACAAGCAGATGAGGGAGAAGGGGATTCAGGCCCAGTGAAATATTGCCGCTTCGTCCGTCCAGCTTATTGCTAAAGCTGGAAGGGGGGGGGGTTGTGATTTGACGGCTCATTGGGCATTACTACGGCGCTACGACTGGGGTGTGTCTACCGTGAAGTTGTGCACTCTAATTTGTGCATATGGCACGTAGACCCCGTTGCCGGTTGTCCCACATATCAGCGAAAGGAAGTAGAAAGACAGAAGTAACTAGTTACACATAAATATATATTTTGACAAAGAGATACTCCCTCTCTAAAGAACTATACAAATCTTTTATATCACAGGCTCACCTTGCCGAGAAATATACTCCCTCTGCAACGCACGGGCATTATGGGGGTTCAGCTTTTTTATGGGGGTTCAGCTGAGAATATAATACTCAGATAGGCTCACGGTTCGGGACTTTGGGCCGCAGGCCGACCCTGCATGTTTGGGGGCCCATGTGTTCTACCTCAGCACTTTTCATATTGCAAGCGACCGGTACGGCGCTGATTTTAGATGTTGTCGCAAGGCGAATACACAAAATTGAATAAAGCACGTCAGCTGTTGGAATGAAATCGAACGACAGTTCCTAACCATCAATCAGAGTTGCAATTCTATCAACGATATACCATGTGATAAATAATACTATCGTACTACTTATACACACATGACACTTGTTTCACCATGCCAGATTATTACATCAAAATCTCTCGGAGGATAGATCAGTTCGGCAGTTGCGTGCTGCTACTGAAGAATTTCAAAGTTGATTTGGACCAGCTCTCCTTGCCGAGAAAGTTCAATTTTGACATCATCCCCTACCGCAAGATATGATTTAGATTTGAACCTTGACCATCCTTTAGCATCAATCATCATACGACCATCCTTTGTACTTACGGTATATTGAGCAGGTTCATTCACACCAAGGCTGCGCATGGTAAGAGAAACTTGGCCGCGGTCGCCCGGATTGTTGAACGACTCCCTCGTTGCTCTAGGAATTCTCTGTTTGCAAACAAGAAGACATACCCAAATAGTTAGATCAACACATTGAATCATGTGAAACAATATGGAAAGAAAAAAGAACGAAGCACTTGGGCGGCCAATGCTTACCAAGAAGGTGGACATGTCGGTTTTTGAAAGGACTTTGGTATATGAAGTGCGAACTGCAGCCCAGTCTGTTGCCGGTGCAACTGCACGGGCCAGAGCAGATGCAAGTGCAAGTGTTGGAGCAGGTGCCGAAGCTGCTGCTACTGCCGGAGATGGTGCTCCTTGTACAGCTGGTGCCGGTGTCGGAGCAGGTGCCGGTGTCGATGCCTGATCCTCCGGTAGATCAGACTGATCCGCTGACGCGGTCGGTGCCCAATCCTCAGCTGGATCAGACTGAGCTGATGCCGCTGTCAGTGCTAGAGCAACTGCCGGTGCTCGATCTGTGCAAGACAGCGGTGATCGTGTCTGGTCTGCTATGATCAGCTTTCTAACTTGACTAGGATCCGTGACCGTGATTCAGTTTTTTTCTTCATTTCTTTTAAACGCGAAAAGGACTAATTGTGGCGTTTTTGTTAAACCAAACTGCAGTTCATCATAGGGATTCAACTTGTACTCAGACAATAGACAGATCCAATTTTTTTCCAGTAATATAAGTGATGGACAGTGCCTTCGTTACTGACACGACATAAGAAGTGAAACCTGCAAAAATAGCCATCATAGAGCAAACCAAATGGTTTATTCTGTGATGAATGTCACATGGCAAAACCTGCATCGTAAAATTGCAGGAAAAGAAAGAAAACATGACATTAAATCAATAAGATTTAGACAGTAAATCAATAAGATTTACTTGATGTGACACGAGTGAATCCTTACCAGGAAATCACTATGTTGAAGTACTAAACAGAAGATTGATCGTCCAACTACGCGTGGCATGCAGGGGCCCCACCTACTCCCACAAGCAGGACAGTCCAAAGGTCGTGACAAATCGTATGGACTGGAAATCCTGGTGGGTGCAATAAACCCTGCAATGCATACAGATATTGGAGTCTAACCATAATTGATAAACCGTCCTCACAAAAAAATATGATCTGGATACTTCAAAATATACAGACTGAATTGAGTGGACAGACATTAACATAGACCGTTCTCAGGACTGACCACACACCAAAAGCGGCAGTACTAATAAACAATACAGGGTTCACAAACACAAATCAAGTACTGAACAATAGTACTTACTACAGACAAGAAAAGTTGCACTAACTAAACTCTGCAGACTATTTCTTGCCACCGACCTACGGGATGAACCCCGCATAACTGACTAGGCCATGGACTTCATGTGAGATGTCTAAATGCACCATCACCATCTTGTCAACCTTGGAGAACCTAACAGAGTGGTCTTTCCATTCATAAACATGATGATGAAGACAGGCCGCATCAGATTTGTTGGGAAGCTTTACAAGAACCACACCCTTCGTAATCGAAGGCACAACCAGGAAATTGTTGTGGTCAAGTACAGCCTCGAGAACACGCCTGACAACAATGCTACAGGTAAACACTAGTTCAGGACACGTGGCGACAAGGACACATCAGCTGGATAGTTCAGCAGTAGAACTCATCATCAGGTCTTCCAGTTCACATGGCATGACTTTGAGAACTTCTCTCCACCACGGACCTAGTTCTAATTCAAACAGAAACCATATTTTATTACTACCTCCATTCAGAAATATAAGATGATTTTCAATATTATACTCCATATATGACTACACATACGCATAAAAATGAGTGAACAAAGACACTAGAACATGTCTTCATAGGCATGAGAGCAGAGGGATTACATGCAATATCCATAACACAAGTTACTGAGGCAAATATACCCTCTTAAAAGGTAGCATTGATGTTCATAAAGTACTCCCTCCGTCCTAAAATTCTTGTCGTACATTTGTCTAGATACGGATGTATCAAGTCACATTTTAGTATTAGATACATCCGTATCTAGACAAATCTAAGACAAGAAATTTGGGACAGAGGGAGTAGTTAAAAGTAATCTATAAGAAATCAGTGTCAACCTCTCGCATGTTTTGGTCAAAAGAGGAATTTAGAACCGTCATTTGGCACACTAAAATCACATACAAGATCACCCAGAAAGTTGTACTACCAGTACTAGTACTGTGTGTTAGATGGAAAAACACGATCAAGATCGAGAAAAAGATCGTCAACAAGAGACATTACCTGGACTTGCTTAATGAGGGATCCCGGAGAGGGGGGCTTGGATAGGGCGATGACTTTGAGCTTCTCTGCGGTAGTCTCGGCGGGGTGCTTGCGCTTCTTCGTACCATGAGCCTCGACGGTTTTGGCCAGAGCCATAGACATCACGTCGGCCGGTGCTCCGGCGTCCATCCAAGAGAGGAAGCTGAGAGAGAAGAGTGAAAGGAGGAACGAGATGAGGGAGAAGCGAAGCGAGTGGGGGTTTTCTTCAAGAGAGGAAGCTGAGAGAGAAGAGTGAAATGATGGTTGCTTCGTCCGTCCAACTTACTGCTGGAAAGGAGGGGGTTTTGTGATTTGACAGCTCATTGGGCATTACTGCGGCCGTTCGATTGGGGTAGTCTATCATCACTCTACTACGGAGTAATTTAGTGCATGGCTGGTGGACCCAGGTGCTGGCTGTCCCACACGTCGGTGAAAGTGAGTAATTTAGTGCATGGCTGGAGGAGGATCCGCACGGTAGAGTGTGTCCACTGTTTTTCTGAAGAAAAAAATGATTACAACAAGCGTTTCCACTCTTACGACGGAGGAGTGCGAAACACGACAGCCACTTGAACATACACAGTGCTCCTACTACTAGGCATGTGGTTCATACGTCAGTACTACACAATCTTGTTGCTAGTGTAGTAAGATATGACGATAACAAATGATGTTGTGCGCATGTCAACTACTCCTATATGTAACATAGTACCGCTTTTTCGACTGTCCGGTCGAGAATGAACGGTGAGATCAATGTTAACAGAACTAGGTCCACAGCGCATGGAGAGTACGGTGCTACAGTACTCCACGAAACATGAACCATATGAAGCACGGATAGTGTTAGGCAGGGTGTATGAAGGGTGCACGGGATGGGAGAAAAAGTTCCCTTCTCGACCCACTTTTGGGTGTTTAGCAGAGTGCATGAAGGGTGCATGAGTCCACACTAGTAGGTTGACAAAAATACACGAAGAGGAAGCAACTATATTGAGATGAGAATGCAACCAAACACACTCACACGCTTTGTGCTACAGTGACTGATCTACACCGTCTGAGTTTGATCCAACGGTCATGTTGCACCGAGACGAGACATGGACATGCCCATGCAGAGGGCGCCTAAACACCACCGAAGTCCCTCTGCTTCTTGAGGCGCATGACGTTGGTGATGTAGGGTGCAACCGCCCGCAGAGCCCGCTCCCGGTCGACGGGAGCCAGCTTGTCAAAGAAGGCGTCCAATGGCACGAATGGATTCCGGTGATGGAGCACTGAAAGGATTTTCCCGGCAACGGCGACGGCAGCCTGCAACCCCTCCTTGTCCAGCTCAGCCCCCACCATCGCGCGGAGACGGCTCAGCTCCTCGGAGATATAGGTGAAGAAGGAGACCAGGTCAGGAAGCCGCATCTCATTGAAGTCGGCCGGGTGGTCGAACGGGTTTAGCCCGACGGCCGGCATCGTCGCGCTGGCACGACGGTAGGCATCGCACAGCCGCAACACGTGCGTGGCAACTTGGTTCACCAAGTGGCTGAGGCGATCCTGGACCTCGTCACAATCGGCCCGCTCGCGCTCCAGCCGGCTCCCCTGACAGCCTATCGTATCTCCCGCTTTCTGCAGCAACGCCGCCGACGCCTCGAGCATCTTTGTGGTGGACGCCTGCCGCTTTTAAAGCTCCATGAACTCCCGCACATAATGGAGGAGCATGGCACTCCTCTCGTCCTTGAGCTCACGGAGGTCCACGTCCTTGGCCCTGAGCTCCGCATCCTTGGCATGGAGCTCCTGTCTCAGGAGCCTCACCTTGGACTCCGTGATCTCCTGCGCCGCCATGGCACCAGGTAGAAGCAATGGGGACAGGAAGCAAAGGGGGCGAAACGGCTGAAAGGCAATGCAATCTACGGGAAGGCGGAGGGAGCAGGGAATCTTTTGGTTTTCACCACGGTAAAACACCAGTCGATGACTTCTCACATCAGGGAGTAGTGGGTTTTTACAGGCGGAGTCATCGTGACTAATTGCTACCGCGCCTGCTCCCGTCAATCAAAAAATTAAAAATTCTGCCGCGCCTGCTCCCGTCAATCAAAAAATTAAAAATCCTGCCGCACCCAAACACCAGAGCAACGCCGCAGTGGATATTTAAATTTACCTGCCGACAAGTAGATAAAAAAGGGGTGAAAAAACAAATGTGGCGGCGGCCTAGCTAATCGGTCGAACTAGCCCAACTAGCTAGCCACCGTGCTTCACTGATGTACTCGGCGGGAAAGGTGGTCTTTCGTGATTTGATGACTCATTTACTTGCTTCGGCGCTACGATCAAGGAGGACCCAGAAAACGCGCGGTAGGGCGTCCCACGTCAGGAAGAATATATGCGTGCACCACCCGGGAGGACCCGAAACCGCGTGGTAGGGTGTGCCACGTCGCAGCACGGAGGAAAAATGTGCGTGTAAAAATATACTGTATCAGACGTAGTACCTATGGTTCGACCTCGGGACCCAGCCAGTCGGTCGAAAACACCCCACTAGCCACACAACTTCATCATGCAAACGTGGCACGGAGGATAGATGTGGTTAGCTCTGTCTCGACCAGCCACAACGTCTCTTGTTCTAGGCGATTCTTCTATTTTCCGTAATAACACCACAACAATCTAGCGCCGCTCTTCGTGTGTGCCCGTGCAAAGGTTAGACGATGGAGAGAAGAGAGATTGAGATCGCAGACCTAGGACTTAGGACCCACCAGTAAGTGAGACAACGGTCATGCACGTGTTGACGAGGCACTCCTTCTACTCTACTCAGCGCAAGTACTGTATAAAATCAAGTTATGGGACAAAGCCAACAACCGTTCATTTTTTCAGGCTATCGACTTACGCTTTGTAGTCCAGCTTGCCAGTACGAATCTCGTCTTTCAGATTTGTTAGTTTTAGGTCCAAATTTGATTAATGACAAGTACGACCCCCGTGTGTTGTTCCGATATTTCAGTGTATGATGGTTTTTTTGAACAAACACTTTGCGCGGTTAGACAAGTAACAGCACGAGTTACACGTATTTTGCAAGTTTATGAATAAAAATGACAGCGGCATAGAGTATCACATCCACCCCGCAGCTTAGATACTATGGTGATACGAGTTTTACACTGTTGGAAGTTAGATCCAATGGCTTGGGAGTAGTCTTTGTAATTATGCACAATTTCCAAACTCTCCAAAGGTTTTTTTTGCAAATAAAACATTCCGGCCTCGTGTGTGCCACTGCATCTTCGATCCAACGGCTCCCCGGTGCTCATATTAGGTGCTCCCCGTAGCTTAATTACCCGTTACGGTGATATGAGCATCTAGGTCGTATGATCAGTAATCAGATGGCACATGTTGTCACAACCCTAGATTCATGACTGTAAATAGTTGCATCAGTGAGCATGCATCATGTTTAAATTCAAAGGAAATTTGAATTGGGGATGACCAAGCCCTGGCACTAAGTCAATTCAATTAGGTTCAAGTTTAAATCTTTTCAATGAACCCAGAATGACCTTTAGAAAAGTTCATGATTTTTGATAAAGGTGAAAACCTCTGCCAAAAATGATGCCAATATTTTTTAGGCCATTCTGGATTTTTGAATAACACATATTGTATTTGAATTGGGGCATTTAAATACTATTAATATTTTTAAATGCTCCAACAATTCTGAAAATAGTTAAGGGCCTCTGTAATAGTTAATTTAATGCCCACAATTATTTTCAGGATTTATTAAAATGATTTGGGTTATAAACTAAATCAAAACAAAATAACAAAAATAGAAAAGCAAAACAAATTAGTAAAGAGAGAGAGAGAGAGAGAGAGAGAGAGAGAGCAGGCTTACCTGGCTTACCTGTAGCAGCCCACCTAGCGGCCCAGTTGGTGGCCCAGCCCACTGGCCGAAGCGGTCGTCTTCAACCTCTGCCAGTAGGCAGAGGCGTGTCGACGCGCGCGCGCCCGAGGCCTCCACCTCACGCTTCCTCCTCCCCGCCCTCGTTCGAGCGCCTGGAGACGCCATGACACCCCTGGACCTCTCTCACTCTCCCCCTGCTTCCCCCTCCTCTGGTCCCTCTCCACCTCGCACCCGAGTGCAGTGCAGCGCGCCGCCGAGAACCACCGCAGCCACCGGGCACGCCTCGCCTCGCCGTCTGGTCCCCTAGCTCCGCCCCGACGCCATGGAGCCGCACGACAAAGCACGTGATCGCAGGAGGCCTGCAACGTCGTCATCACCGCTGTCTTCAACCTCGGTTGCCGCCGTTCTTCGTCGTCGATCCGTCGCCGTCAAGTCGCCCCCGAGCCCGACGACCAGCTCCTGCGACTCCCAGTGAGCACCTGCTCCAAATCCCTCTCCTCCCCGCATCGATTTCAAGCTCTAACTAGCCCCGCCACCGAGCCTGAGAACTCATCACCGCCGGCCATGGCGCCGCCGCAGCCATAGCTGCCGCCGCTCGCGTCCGAGCCCATCAGCACGCTCAGCACACTCCCAGAAGCCGAGCACACCCACCAGATCCTCCTCCCATACGCTGTAGCGCCGAACCCGACTGCTCCGTGCTTCGGCCGCCGCCAAACCTCGACACCGGCATAGTTCCCGCCACACCAGCTCCAACCAGTGGCACCACTAGATGCAGCGCACTCCCAGGAGTCGAGCAAGCCTAGCCGCGCGTTGAACCATCGCCGGACGGCAATTTCCGAAGATCTCCGCCGCGGTTTGTGTCGCCGGCGGCTAAACGCCGGCAAGTTGACCCATTTGACCGGCGGGATTTGACCCCGTCTGACCAGGGGTTTGAACCCTCTATCTCACTGACATGCGGGCCCCGCCTGGCTAACTAAATTAGTTAGTGATAATCCTATTTAGGTTAGTTAGGTTAGCCGCTGACATGTGGGCCCTGGGCCCTGTTAATTAGCTAAGTGTTAAATTAACTTAACTTTAAACCCGCAGTCACTAACGTGTGGGTCCAGGGACTAATTAGCCTAGATTAACTGTTAGTTAGTGCTAATTAACTCTGTTAGTTGACTGGGTCACTGACCAGTGGACCCCACTGGTTAGGTTTGACCTGAACCGACCCAGTTGACCTACTGACGTCGCAGTGACGTAGTGCTGACGCAATAATACATTTTTTAGATTAAAATAAACCAGGAAATTCCAGAAAATAGTATAAACTTCTAAAAATCATAGAAATTCAACCGTAACTCCAAATGAAATAAGTTATATATGAAAATTATCAGAAAAATTCAAGGAATCTGTTTATGGCATTTTAATGCATATGTGATCAAGTTAACATCACTGTTTAGGACAAACTAAGTGAATGGCATTTGAATATTAACTTATGGAGTTTGAATTTGAACCTAGGGTTGAAAACAACTTCATTTAATATGGTTGCTAGTTGCATTAGCTCAATCAACAGCATATTGCCATGTCAAATTCATGCATCATATTGTTGCATTACATTGATTGTGTTTCCTCTCTATCACCGGTATTTGTCCCCCTTCAGTAGATGTTGTTCCGGCGATGAGTTTGATGACACTGATGAAGAGATATACTATCTTCGGAAGTGCCAGGCAAGCAAAACCCCCTTGTTCATTCTGATACAATCCCACTCTCTCGCTCCTGCTCTCTTTTACTGCATTAGGACAATAACGATTCAACTGTTACATGCTGCGGTAGTTGAACCCCTTTCCTCTGCATGACTTGTCATTGCCACAGTAAATAGATGAAACCCACTAGCATGAGTAGGAGTTGTTTGAGCCCTGATGTGCCTACTCATTCATGCTTGTTTGTCATGCCTGCTATTGCATAGAGTTGTGTCGGGTCTGATTCATCGGGAATGAATTGGAATGGTGATGAACATGTCCTACTGTGTGTGAGCTAAGTGTGTGAACACGATTTGGTAAAGGTAGCGATGAGAGGCCATGTAGGAGTACATGGTGGGTTGTCTCATTGAAACCGTTCTTAGGAACTAAGTTCTGTGTCTGTGATCCATGAACAACTACTACCACTCATTGGGATCCTTAATTGACCCCTCGGCTTCTTAATCACCCTAGTAGTCTGTCCAGGAGTTGCAACTAGTTTCTGGTGTCTTTGTACGTTATGTGTTGGCGGCCGTGCGTAGCACTAACCCTAGGGGTGGGCTATGATGCGGTAGATACACCATGGCACGGTGTACCGGGCGCCCGTTTGGTGTCTCGGGAACCCTGTTCACATCGTTCGGGGCCATATGTGGAAACCTTGGCCGGACTCCCTACGGATGGAACCTGGATAGGCGATAAACCTGGACTAGAGACTTGAGTGTTTAGGTAGGCCGTGGCCGACACCCTTGTTGGGCTTCCGCTTGAAGGTTGTCGAGTACATGTCGTGTAAATGACGGTAAGTGGTGGGAGCGTGTGTGAAGAAGTACACCCCTGCAGGGTTTTCATTATCTATGCGAATAGCCGGATTCCTCAGATATGGAAACTTGGACCCCTTGCATAGTTCATAGACAAATGAATGTGGATACTCTAAAATGCGCAAGATAAGCGTGAGTGCTATGGATGGCGTTCTGGTAGGGAGACATGAGCAGATCCATAGTGGTGTATTGATATGGTGAATATGTGGACTCGTGTGCGCCACCTCAAAAGAGTTACTTGCAGTCGTAGTTCAGGATAGCCACTGAGTCAAAGCTGGCTTGCTGCAGTTAAACTTCACTACCCCTTTCTTGATACTGATGCATATGTAGCTAGTTCTGATGTAAGTCTTGCTGGGTACATTTGTACTCACGTTTGCTTAATTTATGTTTTTGTAGAGAGACTTCAGTCTTGCTAGTAGTTCCGTGTGGACTTCGACGTTTAGCTTTATACCTCAGCTACAATCTTGTGCCCTCGGTAGGATCTGGTAGATAGTCAGGCTTCTCAGCCTTTTTCATTTGTAGATGTCTGTACTCAGACATGTTAAGCTTCCGCATGTGCTTTGACTTGTATGCTCTGAATGTTGGGTCATGAGACCCATGTTTGTTTTATCTGGCTCTTCGAAGCCTAATGAATAAATACTTGAGTCGTAGAGTTATGTTGTGATGCCATGTTGTATTTACACATATCGAGCATATTGTGTGTATGATTGAAATGCTTGGTATGTGTGGGATCCGACAATCTAGTTGTTTATCCTTGGCATCCTCTCTTATGGGGAAATGTAGTGTAGTGCTTCCATGAGCCATAGTAGTCCGCTACAGCCCGGTTCACCGGAGTCCTGCTAGCCCAGCACTACTGCTCAGGACAATTGACTGGCCGGCATGTGTTTCACTTCGTTCCTGTGTCTGTCCCTTCGGGGAAATGTCACTCGGTGACATCCGGAGTCCTGCCTAGCCTACTATAGCCCGGGTTCCCGGAGTCCTGTTAGCCCAGTGCGACAGCTCGGATTCACACGCTGCTGACCGACATGCTCGATGTGATTCATGTATGCCTGTCCCCATAGGTTGGTGCCGCTTTGGGTTCACGACTAGCCATGTCAGCCCGGGTTCTCCGTCATATGGATGCTAGCGACACTATCATATAGGTGAGCCAAAAGGCGCAAACGGTCCCGGGCCATGGTAAGGCGACACCCGTGGGAATACCGTGTGTGAGGCCGCAAAGTGATATGAGGTGTTACCGGCTAGACCGATGTGACTTGGAATCGGGATCCTGACAGCGTTGGTATTAGAGCCTGACTGCCTGTAGGATTACCAAGCCATACTAGTCGAAGTTGTGTCTAGAAATGCTTTAGTTATGTAGGGGAATTGATTGTGGAAGGGAACGTAAGGCTCTTTTTACTCCTTTAACCTATGCCCTTCTGTTCGGAGTCAACCTCTTCTTTTCTACAGGGAGTAAGAACTAGGCCTTCTCATCTATCTATCAGGATGACGTGTTACTAATCCATAGACTTATAGAGTTGTTAGTTTCAAGACTCAGTTCAATTTCTACTACTTCCGTGTGTTCATAGCTGGCCTCAGAACCTTGATATTGTGATGGTAAGTGGTTATGCCACCATTTTGCAGGATGTCTCAAATAATTTTGAGCATTTACAACCGTTATGCTGTCCGAGTCATCCCAGGTCTCTAAATAGTCTCATGCATTTTCAAATCCTTTCTTTCCGTTCCCGATGTTCCTTTGGGCCAGTTCAACCACACTAATCCGTGAGTTGAGGTACTCTATTTCCTCGACATATATGTTGGAGCTATTATTATGACCCTAGGTGTTTTAGGGAGTCACCTAGTAATCTAGGCATGTTTTGTGTTCCCGATGTGATGATTCTGGCCACCATTCTCAAAAGCATCCCGTGATGCCATTTAGTTAGTAGGTATTCTATTCCTGGGTTCTTGACCCAAGATCCACTCTACTTACCTCGTGTTGATAGTGTTGCTCGTACCTTTAGGATATAGTAATCTTTGTGATAGTCCTCGAGGTCCATGGTATTTATTTTCTTCCAACTACCATGAACTATTTAGGGCAGAAGTTCCTCGTTGAATCGAAAGATCACAACTAGAGTACTCCTGAGGAGTTCTCCATTCATAATTGTGATTCTGCCAGTTCTACACTTTTGCATGGGTTATCTGGAAGAAACCTGTTGAACTTGGTTCGACATATTAATCTATGCATCCACAACTCAGAAAGATATATGTCCCCTTGAGTTGTTCCTTTTTATTTGTATTTCGACCATCATCTATCAATTGATAGTCAGGAATAATTGTGCATCCGTGTTTATCAATGCTTATTATTCTTGTGGTCCGTCAAGCCATTCTATTCCAGAATGACTAGGAGAAAACAAGCTCCAGTACCTCATCCATTTCTAGGATTGGGTCAAAGCAGTTGTATTCCGCAGATCAAATGCAATCAAGCTTTTGATTCTGTTCTACCCTGAAGTATTACCCACTTTATGTCAAGAATATCGTGAGAATTGCACCATCTCTTATGAATACTTGACGCAGTGATACTTCGCACCATCATCATTCATTTCTTGGTCCTCGTGTTGTTGTAACCAGAATGCCGACAAGTGATTGTGATGTGTGAAATAATACTCCTAGCAACTAGTTGCTTGGTAGTAAATGGACAATATTCTCATTCTTAGCATGTTGGTTATTGAATCATCATCTCTAAGATAGATTGTGCTACCTAGTCCTTATTTTTGGAGCACTCTTTGATCAAGGAGTCAGGATTGTGCCAATCCTTGCTTATTTGATCATATCGTCTTGCCTGAGAAGCAAGATTGATCTCGAGCTTAGTAACATATCGGTGGTTCGTGATTTTCTGATCATCTTCTCGGAAGTATCACCAGGTTGTCCCATGACTGTTATGTTGAGCTCGTGATCAAGTTGTTTTCTTGTAAATCACCCCTTCTCCAAGAATCTGTGTTGGATACCCTGAACTGGTTGGTTAAGCTAAACAACGACTTGGAGAGTTGGAAGATGAAAGCTTGTCCGACTTAGTTCATCTCTAAGGGATATCCTTTGTGTGTGTGTGTGTGTGTGTGTGTGTGTGTGTGTGTGTGTGTGTGTGTGTGTTGAAGAAAGATGATATCTTTGTTGATTGATCCTCGTGATCAGTTGTCGGTGCTATTGTCTTATCCAAACCTTGAATTGAGTATGGGCTATCATCAAATCAAGCCAGAACCAATGATGTTCGTAATGTTGTCTTACTCGTGGTTGATCCCTTGAGCATACACCATTACATCTTTTGGTCTGACCAACACTATAACATTGTTCACATAATGGTGGAAGTCCAGTGATATGGAAATTCTGATGAGTTGCTATTGAGCCCATCAGCAGCATTTTGTCTCCTACATGATTTGTGTTGAACATCTAGGTAGTGTTGGAAACTTGTGTAAGCATTTTCTTCATGCCCCATTCATGAAGTATATGTTTGGATGAAAGAAGTGACTTCCTCTGATTCACGTGCATTTGATGTAAGTTGCCACCGTGAATTCGGGAAAGTTTGTTTTGCTTCCTTTGGAATCATCCCAAGTCAGTCATGCATGTGCGAAGTATTGTATGGTCCGATAGACTGATCATCTTCATTCTATACGTATCCCTAGCACCCCAAGCCACTGATTGATTTGTTCAAGGAGAAGAAGTCTCTTCTTAAGAGCAAGACTTATGCAAGGACTTCGATATCCTTGATGATGGCTCCCCACCTGGACTCGGTAGTGTTTTATTATAAGACTACTACGTGGTCATGCTTGTCTCGGACAGCATGTTCACATGTTGTAGCAGAACCAGCTCATGTCCTGGAGCTTGCTATCATAGTTCATCCCCCGAGAATCTCGAAATGTCATCTCGTCAATTGTGTTGCAAACTTTCATTTTTCTTTCTAGACTCGATGAGTCTGGAATATCCTGACACCAACCAGATCTGAATCTCAGGAAGATGTGATGGTTGGGACGTTTTCCCAAGAGCTATAATATTGGTCTCTCGGTAACCGGTAAAGTGGATGATGTGGCCAACACACCCAACCGGAAGACCTATTATTGTAGTATCTTGTTTGAAGAAGTTGGCCACCTCCCCATAAGGATCTCATAGAATTTATTCCAATAGTAGTTCCTTATGGATTTTTGAGTTCCCGAAGTCCGACCTTTTACTTGATGTCCTAGATACCAAACCATATCAATAAATGGGTTATGCTAGCACATCAAGGAGAACATTAGAAGCAGAGTGCTAAATGTCTCTCGATCGATCATCCAGATTTTGATTCCTTGGCCTTGCTAAGCTGAAATCTGAGAAGGTGTTATCTCCCTTTACATCTGCATCGTCCATCACTATTCGTCATGGTAGTATGTTGTGTTGCCAGGATCCTTGACACGGATATTGGTAAAACTTGATGATTATGGAAATGCTCAAGTTCTTGAGAGCACGCGCAAGCACTAGGATTATCGTCGGCATTAATTGGGATCTCCTCTCAGTTTCTTCGATTATGCCATAACCTTTCTAAAAGTGGAATCACTCTCTACTGTTGAGTTTCTCCCTAGTTACTAGAATCATTCCTAGCATTTGCTTTTTGTTCCTAGCTTGCACCACCATTGTGCCATTCAACCTTGGACTACCCTTCTCGGTAATTCCTGGTCAGGATCACCTTCAAAAGTGGTCCTACCATGGGTCCCATCCATTTCTGATGATAAGCAAAAATCATTCCTTGCGTTGTCTTCAACAAGGTAGTCCACATCATCCATTCGAATCCGGATATGCCATTCCTTTGAACTCCGCCAAACGATCGATTGTGATTGCCTTAGGCTGGTATAAAGAGTTCCAATGATCTAGATATCAAAAGTAATTCTTTTTTCCATTTAAGGGAATAACTCTACGAGTCACCTTCCCCAAGGTGCCCCGTTATGGGATCATGGCAATTATTTCCTCGTCACCTTGACACCATCCACGATCTCTCTAAGCGTGGGATTGTTGCCCACCAAATCAAAGCTCGTCGTTTGTTCTTCCATCCCTCTCGATGTGTTTTGTGTCTCAACTCGAGATGTTTCAACATCTCATTCCGTGAGTTGATCATGATTTGCTTGATCTTAGCGAAGAACGAATCTTGTAGAGCTACCCTCTCTTTTCCTTGTCGTGTTGGGTGAATATCTCGAAAGCAAAGATGTCAAGATCAATATGATGCAATGAATCAACATCTTCGAGAAGAGCAATTGGATCGAGAAGATGGTGTTAGCCTTGTGTCCCCCCTGTCTTCTTACCTCACGTCTTGAATCTCGGGACGAGATTCTTATTTAGTGGGGGTGAGTTGTCACAACCCTAGATTCATGACTGTAAATAGTTGCATCAGTGAGCATGCATCATGTTTAAATTCAAAGGAAATTTGAATTGGGGATGACCAAGCCCTGGCACTAAGTCAATTCAACTAGGTTCAAGTTTAAATCTTTTCAATGAACCCAGAATGACCTTTAGAAAAGTTCATGATTTTTGATAAAGGTGAAAACCTCTGCCAAAAATGATGCCAATATTTTTTAGGCCATTCTGGATTTTTGAATAACCCATATTGTATTTGAATTGGGGCATTTAAATATTATTAATTTTTTTAAATGCTCCAACAATTCTGAAAATAGTTAAGGGCCTCTGTAATAGTTAATTTAATGCCCACAATTATTTTCAGGATTTATTAAAATGATTTGGGTTATAAACTAAATCAAAACAAAATAACAAAAATAGAAAACCAAAACAAATTAGTAAAAAGAGAGAGAGAGAGACCAGGCTTACCTCGCTAACCCGTAGCAGCCCACCTAGCGGCCCAGTTGGTGGCCCAGCCCACCGGCCGAAGCGGTCGTCTTCAACCTCTGCCAGTAGGCAGAGGCGTGTCGACGCGCGCGCGCCTGAGGCCTCCACCTCCTGCTTCCTCCTTCCCGCCCTCGTTCGAGCGCCTGGAGACGCCACGACACCCCCCGGACCTCTCTCACTCTCCCCCCTGCTTCGCCCCTCCTCTGGTCCTTCTCCACCTCACACCCGAGCATAGCGCAGTGCGCCGCCGAGCACCACCGCAGCCACCGGGCATGCCTCGCCTCGCCATCTGGTCCCCTAGCTCCGCCCCGACACCGTGGAGCCGCACGACAAAGCACGCGATGGCAGGAGGCATGCAATGTCGTCATCACCGCGGTCTTCAACCTCAGTTGCCGCCCTCCATCGTCGTCGATCCGTCGCCGTCAAGTCGCCCCCGAGCCCGACGACCAGCTCCTGCGACTCCCAGTGAGCACCTATTCCAAATCCCTCTCCTTCACGCATCGATTTCAAGCTCTAACTAGCCCCGCCACCGAGCCTGAGAACTCATCACCGCCGGCCATGGCACCGCCGTGGCCGGCGCTCGCGTCCGAGCCCATTAGCACGCTTAGCTCACTCCCAGAAGCCGAGCACACCCACCAGATCGTCCTCCCGTATGCTGTAGCGCCGAACCCGACTGCTCCCGTGCTTCGGCTGCTGCCAAACCTCGACGCCGGCATAGTTCTCGGCCACACCAGCTCCAACCAGTGGCCCCACTAGATGCGGCGCACTCCCAGGAGTCGAGCAAGCCTAGCCACGCCTTGAACCATCGCCGGGCGATGATTTCTGAAGATCTCTGTCGCGGTTTGTGTCGCCGGTGGCTAAACGCCGGCAGGTTGACCCCTTTGACCGGCGGGATTTGACCCCGTCTGACCAGAGGTTTGAACCCTCTCTCTCACTGACATGCGGGCCCCGCCTGGCTAACTAAATTAGTTAGTGATAATCCTATTTAGGTTAGTTAGGTTAGCCGCTGACATGTGGGCCTCGGGCCCTGTTAATTAGCTTAACTTTGAACCCGCAGTCACTGATGTGTGGGTCCAGGGACTAATTAGCCTAGATTAACTGTTAGTTAGTGCTAATTAACTCTGTTAGTTGACTGGGTCACTGACCAGTGGACCCCACTGGTCAGGTTTGACCTGGACCGACCCAGTTGACCTGCTGACGTCGCAGTGACGTAGTGCTGACGCAATAATACATTTTCTAGATTAAAATAAACCAGGAAATTCCAGAAAATAGTATAAACTTCTAAAAATCATAGAAATTCAACCGTAACTCCAAATGAAATAAGTTATATATGAAAAATTATCAGAAAAATTCAAGGAATCTGTTTATGGAATTTTCATGCATATGTGAGCAAGTTAACATCACTGTTTAGGACAAACTAAGTGAATGGCATTTGAATATTAACTTATGGAGTTTGAATTTGAACCTAGGGTTCAAAACAACTTCATTTAATATGGTTGCTAGTTGCATTAGCTCAATCAACATCATATTGCCATGTCACATTCATGCATCATATTGTTGCATTACATTGATTGTGTTTCCTCTCTATCGCTGGTATTTGTACCCCTTCAGTAGATGTTGTTCCGGCGATGAGTTCGATGACACTAATGAAGAGATATACTATCTTCGGAAGTGCCAGGCAAGCAAAACCCCCTTGTTCATTCCGATACAATCCCACTCTCTCGCTCCTCCTCTCTTTTACTGCATTAGGACAACAACGATTCAACTGTTACATGCTGCGGTAGTTGAACCCCTTTCCTCTGCATCACCTGTCATTGCCACAGTAAATAGATGAAACCCACTAGCATGAGTAGGAGTTGTTTGAGCCCTGATGTGCCTACTCATTCATGCTTGTTTGTCATGCCTGCTATTGCATAGAGTTGTGTCGGGTCTGATTCATCGGGAATGAATTGGAATGGTGATGAACATGTCATATTGTGTGTGAGCTAAGTGTGTGAACACGATTTGGTAAAGGTAGCGGTGAGAGGCAATGTAGGAGTACATGGTGGGTTGTCTCATTGAAACCGTTCTTAGGAACTAAGTTCTGTGTCTTTGATCCATGAACAGCTATTACCACTCATTGGGATCCTTAATTGACCCTCTCGGCTTCTTAATCACCCTAGTAGTCTGTCCAGGAGTTGCAACTAGTTTCTGGTGTGTTTGTAGGTTATGTGTTGGCGGCCGTGCGTAGCGCTGACCCTAGGGGTGGGCTATGATGCGGTAGTTACACTGTGGCATGGTGTATCGGGCACCCGTTTGGTGTCTCGGGAACCCTGTTCACATCATTCGGGGCCGTATGTGGAAACCTCGGCCAGACTCCCTGCGGATGGAACCTGGATAGGCGATAAACCTGGACTAGAGACTTGAGTGTTTAGGTAGTCCGTGGCCGACACCCTCGTTGGGCTTCCGCTTGAAGGTTGCCGAGTACATGTCCTGTAAACGACGGTAAGTGGTGGGAGCGTGTGAGAAGAAGTACGCCCTTGCAGGGTTTTCATTATCTATTCGAATAGCCGGATTCCTCAGATATGGAAACTTGGACCCCTTGCATAGTTCACAGACAAGTGAAAGTGGATACTCTAAAATGCGCAAGATAAGCGTGAGTGCTATGGATGGCGTTCTCGTAGGGAGACGGGAGCGGATCCATAGTGGTGTATTGATATGGTGAATATGTGGACTCGTGTGCGCCACCTCAAAAGAGTTACTTGCAGTCGTAGTTCAGGATAGCCACCGAGTCAAAGCTGGCTTGCTGCAGTTAAACTCCACTACCCCTTTCTTTATACTGATGCATATGTAGCTAGTTCTGATGTAAGTCTTGCTGGGTACATTTGTACTCACGTTTGCTTAATTTATGTTTTTGCAGAGAGACTTCAGTCTCGCTAGTAGTTCCGTGTGGACTTCGATGTTTAGCTTGATACCTCAGCTATGATCTTGTGCCCTCGGCAGGATTTGGTAGATAGTCAGGCTTCTCAGCCCTTTTCATTTGTAGATGTCTGTACTCAGACATATTATGCTTCCGCATGTGCTTTGACTTGTATGCTCTGAATGTTGGGTCATGAGACCCATGTTTGTTTTATCTGGCTCTTCGAAGCCTAATGAATAAATACTTGAGTCATAGAGTTATGTTGTGATGCCATGTTGTATTTACACATATCAAGCATATTGTGTGTATGATTGAAATGCTTGGTATGTGTGGGATCCGACAATCTAGTTGTTTATCCTTGGCAGCCTCTCTTATGGGGAAATGTAGTCTAGTGCTTCCATGAGCCATAGTAGTCCGCTACAGCCTGGTTCACCGGAGTCCTGCTAGCCCAGCACTACTGCTCAGGAAAGTTGACTGGCCGGCATGTGTTTCACTTCGTTCCTATGTCTGTCCCTTCGGGGAAATGTCACGCGGTGACATCCGGAGTCCTGCCTAGCCTGCTACAGCCCGGGTTCCCGGAGTCCTGTTAGCCCAGCGCTACAGCCTGGATTCACACACTGCTGACCGACATGCTCGATGTGATTCATGTATGCCTATCCCCATAGGTTGGTGCTGCTTTGGGTTCATGACTAGCCATGTCGGCCCGGGTTCTCTGTCATATGGATGCTAGCGACACTATCATATACGTGAGCCAAAAGGCGCAAACGGTCCCGGGCCATGGTAAGGTGACACCTGTGGGAATACCGTGTGTGAGGCCGCAAAGTGATATGAGGTATTACCGGCTAGACCGATGTGACTTGGAATCAGGGTCCTGACACATGCGTAGTACTTGTACTTTCTGCACATTTCCCAAACTCTATCAGCCGTATAGTGCAAAAACATTCAAACCTCCTTCTGTGGGCCGTTAGATCTCAGTGAACTCGTATCACCATAGAATCTACGGTGCGGGAGCACCTCATACTCTCCCGTGCGAGAAAACATAAGGTGCTATTGCAGCTTGGATGCTACGGTGATACGAGCTTGGAGGTCGTTTGATCTTAGATCCAATGGCATCTGAGCAGTCTTTGTGCTTGTAAGCAGTGACCGATCTCTTTTGGGGCTTTTCTCCAAAAAACCATTCGAACCACCGAGGAGGTGTTGGGTCACAAATCCAATGCCTCCGAAGAGCTTGTATCACCAAAGCATCTAAGGTGTGGTAGCACATGATATTCTTACATACATGAGAATATGATGTCCTCCTTCATCTTAGATGCTACGGTGATACGAGCTTCGAGGTCGTTGGATATGGGATCAAAGGGCATCTAAGTAGTTTTTGTACAAATTGTGTGCAATTCTAAAACTCATCAAGGTTTCCTGCAAAAATATTAAGACACATCCTGTGAGCTGCTATATCTCAGATCTACAAGCTCCAAGCAACTCGTATTGGCATATAGCATCTAAGGTATGGGGGCACATGATATTCTCCCGGGGAGGAGGGGTGGGGGGTGCACAACCAATCAGTGGTTGGGAGGGTGGGGACAAATATAATCTAAACAACCCTAAACAGAGCTCCACGATTTTATCTAAGGTCGAGGGGTTGACCCCCGACAATCATAGCTCCGCCTAAACACAACATTTGCATGTACTGTAGTACTAGACTTAATATTCATGTTTCAGTTTCATGTTCATTTTAAATATTGAACTGAGGACCATGGATGTCTTACATTTTACTGCCTTCATTCCTAAATATTAGTATTTTTAGAGGCTTCAAATGGACCGGCACATACGGATGTATATAGACATATTTTAGAGTCTAGATTCACTCATTTTGCTCTATATGTAGTCACTTGTTGAACTCTCTAAAAGACTAATATTTAGGAACAGAAGAAGTATTTTTGAATTCGTGTCATACATGCATGGTTTGGAAAAATAGATGCACTATAGTTATTGGATTGTTGTTGTGTTCGTGCGTGTGTGTCTCTCTGTGTGTGTGTGTGTGGTCATATGCTTGATACATACAAAGTTTTCTCACCTCCATATTGTTCATCTTTTAAATTTGAATTTGCATTGGAAAACTTACTAGGGATACCATGAAATGTGAAATCCACGTTGAGATCACTATATCACAAACTCACTCTAATTCAACAACTCGTCATAAATCAATTACCACGTTGAGATTAGTATTTGCAAGGAAAATACGGGTATTGTAATACACATAGATTTGTTTGGCAATTTAAAAGGTTCCTTTCGTATTCTCGAATGGTAGGACCCAATGGCGTAGCAGCCAGATCTTGGCTCATGTTGATCCTAAAAAAACCGGGCTCGTGTCCTTCGGTGGCGTGCATGGTATGCACATTAGGCAACCCCAACCAGTCGAGCCTCAGTGTTTCAACTCGAAATATCTGGCGGCCAAAATTCTAGCCCTAGGAAATTCCCCTCATGTCCTCGGTCCATAAATGACTACCGATGAAGAACGGAGGGATGCTTTAGTAACTAGACAATGTTACCTACCGTGCCGAGCATGGTTCAATTCCCTCGGTCGCCGCTCGTCAAGGTCACCCGGCAACTGCATTGCCTAGTACTACTACTACTACTACACCAGGATGAGCACAGAATTGAGCCCGTTTGTTCGTGCCTAGTACTTGAGTTAATATATCAGGCATTGCACTGGTACAGAGGGATTATCCTTTTACTCTACATATATAACTTGTCTGAAGTCTAACTAAGCAAAATGTTTGACCAAATCCTTTCTTAAGAAATACAACAGGACAGATGTATGGCTTGACAATTTATTGCATGATGCAGGTTATGATATTGTTTCGAATCCTGGATCTTAAATTTCAGAAAATCCAAAAGTGAGCATAAAATCTTGAAACTAAGCATGGTCACGTGATATGGCACAAATATTACTTGGTAATTTTTTTCTTCAATTTGAGACAAGCTGCTTATGACAACTTGTACAAATGAAGAGCCAAGGTATTTTGGAACAAAGGCTTGTCACGTTAAGGCGAACGCTTTCACTTTTGAAACCATGGGCGTTTACGTGCCGCCATGAGTCCCCGCTTCTCATTGGCAGGTGCTGTCCGAGCAAGCGTGTGAGTCGACGGGAGGCGTGCAAGTAGACCGCTGCGCCGGCTGTCAGGGAGGCATGCGAGCAGACCGCTGTGCAGGCTCACCGGGAGGCGAGCGCTTTGACCAGGCTCCGCCGCCCACCGTCGTCCCAACTGCTCCCACTTTTAATGTCGCCAGCGCCGCAGTTTAAAATCAATCCCGCACTACCCGGTATCGCTACAATCCTCTCTCTTCCTCTCCGATTCTCCTGTCGTCTACCTCCAACTAGCCTGACCTAAATGTACACCATGCCGCAACATGATGGTCTGCCCTTAGTGTTCCAGTTTCCTGAGGAAGACACCCAGCCGGAGTCTCAAGAACATAAGGCGCTTTGGGACGAGCTTGAACTGGCCTTGCGGGAAGACGCCGCGCCCGTCCCCGCTCCCGTTTGGCCTCCCGTCGCCCCGACTGCGCCAGCGCCAATCCCCATGTCATTGATGAGCTGGGAGCCGCACATTGTTGCCAAGCTTGATCCCACGGGGTTCCACGAGGTACTCGCCGACTTTCACGCGCCCGTGCACCTGCTAGCGCATGCGCCTGCGCGTGCACTGACTTACACGCCCGTGCCGGTGCCCGTTGAGGGAGTCCTGGATTAGGGGGTCTCCGGATAGCCAGACTATATCCTTTGGCCGGACTGTTGGACTATGAAGATACAGGATTGAAGACTTCGTCCCGTGTCTGGATGGGACTCTACTTGGCGTGGAAGGCAAGCTAGGCAATAAGGATATGTATATCTCCTCCTTTGTAACCGACCTTGTGTAACCCTAGCCCCCTCCGGTGTCTATATAAACCGGAGAGTTTTAGTCCGTAGGACAACATACAATCATACCATAGGCTAGCTTCTAGGGTTTAGCCTCTCCGATCTCGTGGTAGATCAATTCTTGTACTACCCATATCATCAATATTAATCAAGCAGGACGTAGGGTTTTACGTCTATCGAGAGGGCCCGAACCTGGGTAAAACATCGTGTTCCCTGCCTCCTGTTACCATCCGCCTAAGATGCATAGTTCGGGACCCTCTACCCAAGATCCGCCGGTTTTGACACTGACATTGGTGCTTTCATTGAGAGTTCCTCTATGTCGTCGCCGTTAGGCTTGATGGCTCCAACTATCATCGATAGCGATGCAGTCCAGGGTGAGACTTTTCTCCCCGGACAGATCTTTGTGTTCGGCGGCTTCGCACTGCGGGCCAACTTCTTGGCCATCTGGAGCAGATCGAAAGTTACGCCCCTGGCCACCAGGTCAGGTTTGGAAGCTTAATTTACACAGCCGATGTCCGCGGAGACTTGATCTTCGACGGATTCGAGCCCCAGCCTTGTGCGCCACGCGGTCATGATGTGTACGATTTAGCTCTGCCCTCGGACAATGTTCAGGAGATCGCACCAGCAACCGCTCTGACCCTCAATTCGGAGCCAGTCGCGCCGTCCGTGGACGGGTGGATAGACCCCGCCATGGAGGCCTTATACTCATCGAGCCGAACATCGACATTACCCAGCACGGGATCCGTGTTGTCAAAATGCTGGATCCTTCTCCAGCCACGGACTCCGAACCGCCTGCGCCCGTTCCTATCGAATCCGATTGGGCGCCGATCATGGAGTTTACCTCCGCGGATATTTTTCAGCACTCGCCCTTTGGCGACATACTGAACTCATTAAGGTCTCTCTCCTTCTCAGGAGGACCCTGGCCGAACTATGTCCGGCAGGATTGGGATGCGGATGACGAAGAAATTCGCTGCCCACCCACTACCCACTTAGTAGCCACTGTCGATGACTTAACCAACATGCTCGACTTTGACTCCGAAGACATCGACGGTATGGACGACGATGCGGGAGACGTAGAGGAACCACTGCCCACAGGGCACTGGACAACCACTTCATCACATGACGTATACATGGACACCCCAAAAGAAAACGATGACGAGGAACGGAAGGATGCAACGAAGGGCTGTCCCCTCGAGAAGTAGTCAAAGCGGTGGCGTAAGCGCCGCCCCAAATCCCACCTCAGCAAAAACAATGATCATATAGACCCAGCGCTATAGCAGGGTGGACAATCACCGGACCACGGCAACACGAAGAATCAAACGGAACAACCCGACTCCGTCAATGATAATAATCCGGACGACATCACATCGGACAGACACCCGGAGCAACAGAACGACCATCAAAGGCTTGTTGCCACTGCGAGGAGTCTAACAAAGCAGAAGCAAAGGCTCAAGGCTGCGCAAGACACACTCAGAATTAGATGGAGTAAAGTACTCAACACAGCAGTGAAGTACGGCGGTAATCGCCACACCAAGAGCTACCCGAAGCGGAAGTTGCTACCTGAATTCAATGAGGAGGCCTTAGATCCCCCGCAACCAAAAATTAAAATGGCCATCCGGCCGGATAGATGACCTCATGACCAACATAGAGCGGCGAACAACGCCGCACATGAGCCAATATGTGATCCACGCGGGGACTCGCTTCAAAAGGACGGAGCAACCAGATCGATTTATGGACCACGCAAGCACGCTCTGGCATATGATGCAACACAACAAACATCCAAACACCACGGTACACCCAGATACAGGGGTGCCGCACACCCCCTATGTTTCACCAATGAGGTGCTGGACCATGAAATTTCAGAGGGATTCAAACCCGTAAACATAGAGGCATTCGACGGAACAACAGACCCTGGGGTTTGGATTGAGGACTATATCCTCCATATGGCTCGAGGAGATGATCTCCACGCCATCAAGTACTTACCCCTCAAGCTCAAAGGGCCGGCTCGGCACTGGCTTTAAAGCCTCCCTAAAAGCTCCACCAGAAGCTGGGAAGAGCTTGAAGATGCTTTTCGGGCGAATTTTCAAGGGACTTATGTCCGACCTCCGGATGCGGATGATTTGAGTCATATAACTCAACAGCCCGAAGAGTCAGCCCGAAAGCTTTGGAATAGGTTTCTTACTAAAAAGAACCAAATAGTCGACTGTCCGGACGCCGAAGCCTTAGCAGCTTTCAAACATAGCGTTCGAGATGAATGGCTCGCCAGACACCTCGGCCAAGAAAAGCCAAGAACAATGGCCGCATTAACAAGCCTCATGACCCACTTTTGTGTGGGCGAGGACAACTGGTTGGCAAGATGCAGCACCAGCGACCCAAGTACATCCGAAGTCAGGGATGGAAACTGTAAGTGCATCTAGTGCCACCCCTAGTTGGTTTTGGAGTATTGACGACAAACCTAGTTGAGGGACTAATGTGTTCGTGAGAATTGCAGGATAACATAGGTAGAAGTCCCTCATTGATTCGGTTTTACTACCAGAGATGACCCCTAAAAATGTATGAAGACATTGAAGCCAAAGGTGGTATATGAAGATATTCACATTGAAGACTATGACAAAAGAGGACACGTTATGAAGCCTATGGAGCTCGAAGACTTAGATCTTTCGTAGTTCTTTTTCTTTTGTGTTGAATCATAGGAACCACCGTACTGTTAAGTGGGGTCCAGGAGAACTAGTCGGAATGACTGAAGTGATGCCTAAACCAAAAACCTATGTCTTCGAGTGAAGACAATGAGAGCGAATCTTATCCAGAGCCGGACAAGTCAGCTTTGCTTGTAGCCCAAGTAAAGTTGCCATGAGAGTTTGAAATCTGACCGTTGAGACACGTGTCAGTTCCTTAGTGACCCAGGGTCATTTCGGACAAATCAGGTCGGGTTGCCAAGTGGCTATAAATAGCCCACCCCCTACAACCATAAATGGTTGGCTGCTCATATTTTAGTGCACGGCTTTTGTCGTTTGAGAGCAACCCACCTCGAAGCCTTTGAGAGAAAATTCCTAGCGAGGAGAAAAGCCCTAACCACCCAGAGCTAGAGTAAATTGGGCATCACTTAAGTCTTCTTGTCTGTGTGATCTGAAGACTTATTACACTTGAGGACTGTGAATCCTCCAGACGGTTAGGCGTCGCGTTCAGAGCATCCAAGAGACATTGTGGATTGCCAGTGAACAAAGTCTGTGAAGGTTTGGGAGTCTACCTTGAAGACTTACCAGAGTGATTGGGCGAGGACTAAGTGACCTTAGCTCAAGGAGAATACGGTGAGGACTTGGTGTCCTGAGCTGCGTGTTCAGGACTGTGTGTCCTAAGGTTTAAATACCTAGCCGCTCCAACCAGACGTACAGTTGTGACAGCAACTGGAACTGGTCCAACATATCATTGTCTTCAACGAGTCACTGGTTTCATCTTCACTTCCTTTTACTTACTGTTCCTCATTGTGAAGCCATTGCATGCTTGCTCTATCTTTTGTCTTCACAACGTGAATGTATGATCTGTTTGGCTTCATCACTTCTTCCTACCTGATCCTTATTACACTGCAGCTGTTTGTCTTTGTGCTTTCACTCTATTGAATACTTGACCATGGCTAGCCTAGTGTAATCTAACTTCCGCTGCATAGTAATAGGCAAAATCTTCGTTGTCTGTCTTCATAACTCCCATGTTTTGAAGACTTTCATAAAAATCGCCTATTCACCCCCCTCTAGTCGATATAACGCACTTTCAATTGGTATCAGAGCGAGGTGCTCCCTTGTTCTGTGTGATTCGGTTTAACCACCTGGAGTTTTAGCTATGTCGACTGCAGGGATAATCAAAGTCTCCGCTGCGTGCCCCGTCTTCGATGGAACTGAATATCCCTACTGGAAGAATAAGATGCGCATGCATCTTGAAGCCATTGACGTCGACCTATGGTATGTCGTCGAGAACGGCGTTCCCAAGGCTGGAGAAGGTGCCACTGCTGCTGATGTCAAGAAGTTCACTCAACTGGACTCTACTGCCAAAAATATCATCTGTGGTCATCTGACAAAAGGACAGTATGGCCGTGTGAGTGCCTTGAAGACATCCAAGCTGGTCTGGGACTGGCTCTCCAAGGTCAATGAAGGCATCTCAACCCAGAGAGATCAAAGAATTAGTGTTCTTCGCAACCTCTTCAACCGCTTCAAGCGAAATGACAATGAGAATGTCCAGCACACATTTGACCGGCTCACTGACATCACAAATGAGCTTCAAGCCCTCGGCGCCACTGAGATCACCAAACATGAAATCGTCAAGACGCTGCTGAGATCATTTGATAGTTTGTTTGACATCCTAGCCCTGATGATTCAAGAACGTCCTGATTTCAAGACACTAGATCCGTCTGACATACTTGAGAGGCTCAACACACATGAGTTTCAGCTTTCTGAGAAAAGAGATATCTACGGTCCAAACTATAGGCGAACTCGTGCCTTGAAGGCAAAAGCTGTTTCCTCATCTAAAGAAGAATCTGACAGCAGTTCTGATGATCCTGAAGACATTGGAAGAGAACTTGCAATGCTAGTGAAGAAGTTCCAAAAATTCACCAAGAAGAAAGGCTTCAGAAAATCTTCACGATCAAGCTCAAGGAATGATGAAGCTTCTGCTCATGACTACAAGAAGAAAACATGCCACAAGTGCAAGAAAACTGGACACTTCATCTCTGAGTGTCCACAGTGGGACAATGAGAACAGAAGGAAGAAGAAAAGCAAGGAATATGATTCTGACGACAAGAAGAAGAAGAAATACTCAAAGTCTTCTTCCAAGTCTTCCTCAAAGTCTTCATCACATAAGAAGAGCTTATCTGGCAAGACACGTGCATTTTTTGGCAAGGAAATGGATTCAGAGGAGGAGTCCGCTTCTGAGGAGGCAGAGGTGGAGTCTGAGGAGGAGTCTGATTCTGGCATTGCGAGTCTGGCTACAGCATACGTCGCCAAGTCCATCTTCAACACTGAAGACAATGACTTCATCACCGACACCGATGCAAATGACAAGAACGACTCCACTCCTACCTACTGCTTCATGGCACGCGGTGCCAAGGTAAACACACGCACTAATCGCTATCAAACATCTAGTGACGATGACTCTGACTGTGATTCAAAACCCAGCTACAAAACACTTGCTAAAATTGCAACTGAACAACAGAAAGCTATGGAACATATTCAAAAACTGTTAGACAGAAGCGATGATCTGTTGGGTGCTGAAATGACTCGATCTGAATCCTTAATTGAAGACATAAAAAATCTTCATGTTAAGTATCAGGAACTTGAAGATCGTCTTGATACTCTCTCAACAACTCATGAAAAGATTTCCTATGATTATCTTCAAAGGAAGCAAGAACTTGAGAAATTGAGAGCGGCTCATGAAGATCTTCAAAAGGAAAACGAATCACTTCGCGTCGAACAGATCAGTTCCTCTCAGGAAGGATTTGAACCACCATGTATTAAATGCATTGAGCGTGATAATGCTACTTCTGTTGCTGAATGTTCCACTGCTACTGCTGTTGCAATATCTTCAACTGTTGATGTGGTGACTAACCCCTCTGCTGAGGATACCACTGCTATTGCTGATGAGAATGCTAGGTTGAAGACATTGCTTGAAACAGGGATGTACAAAAGTCTTAAAGGACATCAGACATTATGTGATGTCCTCAAGAAGCAGATTCTGAACCGAAACCCTAGGAAAGAGGGTGTTGGGTTCGTGAGGAAAATAAATGCAGATGGCTCTTACTGGAAACCTGAGCAGTACCCGAAAACCACATGGGTTGCTGCAAAGGAACTTTCAGCAGATCCACCCAATTTATCTGGCTTCGCTTGTGCTAACCCCATTATTATTGATGAATCCTTTGATGCAAACTATAAACTGTTTAAGAATCAGAATGGTGAAGTGTTTGCCAGGTACATTGGTACTAACTGCAGGAATGGACCGCCTATGAAGAAGATCTGGGTTCCGAAAAAGTGTCTGGAAAATCTTCCTGTGAATGTCTTCATGACACCTCACTTGAAGAAGACAAACCTCAGACCAAAGGCTTCATACGGTCCAAAGGCTTCATACAAACAGAGGACTCACCTGAGTCACACTAACGCAAATGTTTTGCAGGGAAACCATACTCAGGCATATGAATATGAGAGCGGTTCATCGAACCGTCATGTTCATATGACCAAAAATTATTCTGCTTATTCCTATGAGTATTATTGTCCACCTGCAAGACTGTTTGCTAAGGCTTCAAAGCCAAAATTCTCAGATGCTGCACTTAGACTTATTGCTTCTAAGCCACCCTTGAAGATGTGGGTGGTTAAGAAAGCTTAACTCTCTTTTGCAGGGAAAGGTCTCCAGCAGAAAAACAAAATCTTCTGACGCTATTGCTGGGTACCTTAAAAATCTTGTAGGGCGCAAGATAAAATGCCCGAATGGCTTCATTATGTACTTCGTTCCTGAATCGCATGCTACTCTCCCTATTAGTCCTAATCTGGATCTAAGTTTTCATAACCCACTGGTTCGTCAAATGTTTTTGCTTCACAATTCTGTTCGTGAAGCCTATCCCCCTAACTGCACTGTAGGGTACGACACCAGCGTCTTCAAAGTCTTCAGAATGGATTATTGACAGTGGGTGTACAAATCACATGACTGGCAAAAGAAGCCTTCTTATGGACTCAACCTTACGTCCATCCGATAAGAGCCACATCACATTTGCTGACACTGGTAAAAGTAAGGTATTGGGTCTAGGTAGAGTTGCAATCTCAAAGGATCAACACATGGATAAAGTCATGCTTGTTGAATCCCTTGGCTTCAACTTAATGTCTGTCTCAATGCTTTGCGATTTGAACATGATCGTAATGTTTGGAAGATATCGTTGCCTAGTACTAATGGAATCTGACAAGTCTCTAGTGTTTGAAGGGTATCGAAAAGATGATCTGTACGTGGTAGATTTCTCAGCAGGGCCACAACTTGCAGTATGTCTTCTTGCAAAAGCTTCAGAATGCTGGCTTTGGCATCGGAGGCTTGGGCATGCTGGCATGAGGAACCTCCACACCCTTGCGAAGAAGAAGCATGTCATAGGCATCGAGGGCGTCAAGTTCAAGAAAGATCACTTATGCGGTGCCTGTGAAGCAGGGAAGATGACAAGGGCAAAACATCCTTCGAAGACAATCATGAGTACTACTCAACCCTTCGAACTGCTCCACATGGATATTTTCGGCCCCACTCACTACTCAACTTTTACTACTACTGCTTGCCTCTATGGCTTCGTCATTGTTGATGATTACTCTAGATATACTTGGGTGCACATAATCCTTTACAAGACTGAAGTGCAGGATGTCTTCAGACGCTTCGCCAATCGTGCTATGAACAATTTTGGCGCCAAGATAAAACACATCAGAAGTGACAATGGCACTGAATTCAAGAACACTGGCCTTGATACATATCTTGATACCTTGGGCATCACACATGAATTCTCAGCTCCGTACACGCCACAGCAGAATGGCATCGTCGAACGCAAGAACGGAACACTCATTGAGATGGCCAGAACAATGCTAGATGAATACAAGACTCCAAGAAAATTCTGGACTGAAGCCATTGACACTGCATGCCATACAATCAATCATGTTTATCTTCACAAGCTTCTGAACAAGACATCTTATGAACTCCTAACTGGCAAGAAGCCAAATGTCAGTTACTTCAGAGTATTTAGCGCAAGGTGCTGGATCAAGGACCCACACCACACCTCAAAGTTTGCACCAAAAGCACATGAGGGCTTTATGCTTGGATATGGAAAGGATTCGCACTCCTACAGAGTCTTCAATCTCTTTCATTACAAAGTGGTTGAAACAGTGGATGTGCGGTTCGATGAGACAAATGGTTCACAAAGAGAGCAACTGCCAAATGTGCTAGATGAGATTCCAGCTAGTGAATCAATTAAGCTAATGGGAACTGGAGAGATTATACCTTCTGAAGCTCATGCTGAAGAAGAACTTATCATCTCAGCACCTGATCAACATGAAGACAATGCTCAGCCTGAAGACATTCCTCCCAACAACAACACAGATCAGCAAGAGCAAAGTCTTCGCCCTGTACATCCTCGTGTTGCCAATGAAGTGCAGATTGACAGAATAATTGACAGCATCAATGCACCTGGTCCACTCACTCGTTCAAGGGCAACTCAGCTAGCAAATTTCTGTGGGCACTTCGCATTCGTCTCAATATCAGAACCCAAGAAAGTTGAAGAATCCTTCATGGAACCTGAATGGATTCAAGCTATGCAAGAAGACCTTCAACAGTTTGAGCTGAATAATGTATGGGAACTGGTTAAGCGTCCTGATCCACCGAAGCACAACATAATAGGCACCAAATGGATATACCGCAACAAGCAAGATGAGCATGGTCAAGTTGTCAGAAACAAAGCTCGTCTCGTTGCTCAAGGATATACTCAAGTGGAGGGCATTGACTTCGATGAAACATTTGCTCCTGTGGCTAGGCTTGAAGCCATACGCATACTGCTGGCCTATGCAAATCATCATAACATACTTCTATATCAAATGGATGTGAAAAGTGCCTTTCTCAATGGCAAAATTGAAGAAGAAGTGTATGTTGCACAACCGCCTGGCTTTGAAAATCCAAAACATCCTGACATGGTATACAAGCTCAACAAGGCACTGTATGGCCTCAAACAAGCCCCTAGGGCCTGGTATGACACACTCAAATACTTCCTGAAGAGCAAAGGCTTCATACCTGGTTCCTTGGATCCCACTCTTTTCACGAATACATATGATGGTGAACTGTTTGTGTGCCAAATATATGTGGATGACATTATCTTCGGCTGCACCAATCAGAAGTACAGTGAAGAGTTTGGATATATGATGCAAGAGCAATATCAGATGTCCATGATGGGGGAGCTGAAGTTCTTCCTTGGTCTTCAAATATGACAACAACGCAATGGCATCTTCATATCTCAAGAGAAGTATCTCAAAGATTGCCTGAAGAAGTTCGGTATGCAAGACTGCAAAGGCTTCACAACACCAATGCCAGCCAAACATCATCTAGGTCCTGACGACAATGGTAAAGAGTTCGATCAAAAGGTATACCGCTCCATGATTGGTTCTTTGCTTTATTTATGTGCATCTAGGCCAGATATTATGCTTAGTGTTTGCATGTGTGCTCGATTTCAAGCGGCACCAAAGGAGTCGCATCACTTAGCTGTGAAGCGAATTCTTCGATATTTGGCTCACACCCCAACTCTAGGATTATGGTATCCAAAGGGCTCAGAGTTTGATTTGGTTGGAATTTCGGATGCTGATTATGCTGGTGACAAAGTTGATCGTAAGTCTACATCAGGCACATGTCACTTTCTGGGACGATCACTTGTATGTTGGTCTTCAAAGAAGCAGAAATGTGTATCTCTCTCCACTGCTGAATCTGAATACATTGCTGCTGGATCTTGCTGCGCTCAGCTTCTGTGGATGAAGCAACCACTCAAGGACTATGGCATTCATCTGAAGCAAGTACCACTTTACTGCGACAACGAAAGCGCCATCAAGATTGCCAACAACCCAGTTCAGCACTCGAAGACAAAGCACATTGAAATTCGTCATCACTTTCTCAGAGATCATGTTGTGAAGGAAGACATTGATATCATACACGTCAACACTGAAGAACAATTGGCAGATATCTTCACCAAGCCCTTGGATGAGAAGAGATTTTGCAAGTTACGGTGTGAGCTAAATATCCTGGAATCCTCAAATGTCCTGTGATCAGGCACACATCCTAACACTTATGCATATGATGACTTAGATGTGCAACACACAAAGTAAAGTATATCTTCAATCAATGAAGACATACATTCTAAGTGTGAATACATTAATGTGGAATTTGACTTCGGAGCGCCACGATAATTGTGCGCCGTGCCTGGGTCTAATACTTCCTATACGGTGGGTAACGCCACCACCAAACGTTCCATTTTGAAGTGTTTCACTCATGGCGTTACCTTGCAATATCTTCACATTTGATTTGGCCTCGAACTCAACCTGTCTTCATGATTATCTTCACTACATTGATTATATAGATATATACATACTAGTGTTCTGTCCTCTACAGCATTCACTTATAGCTATGTCTTCTTGGTTGAATCTTTTGAACTAAGTGAATGTGATCGGACCCTAATCTCTCTATGCTTTCTATCTCAAATTCTATCTCTCCAAGTCATATGCATTCTATTGAAACTGTCGAATTTCTTCACTACGTCCTTCAGCAAAAGATAAAGAGACAACCATAAAGTCCGTTTTCAATGCTCATTCCTCCACATAAAATCCGGAGAAGCAGGAACGACCGCCCGACAATCCAGGCGTGCGTGGGACGTGGAATAAACCCCAAACTTCCGCAAACTGGCCACGTGTTCCTCAGATGTGAATCGCCAGGGGCACCTGTGTAATAGCACAGTGCCGCCCCTGTGCCTATAAATTCACACTTACCGTGGTCATTATCTCCTTCTTCCACCCTCGCACGAACCCTAGCGCCACCGCTAGCTCTCGACGACGCCGGAGACGAAGCGCTTCGCTGCCGCAACCTCTCCGACGCCGTCCTCACGCCGACCGCGGACATCGTTCTCTCCGCCGTCGCCGTAGGTGTCTTTCGTCGCCAAGTTAGGGCACGGAGGACTGAACTGCTCGGCATCATCTCTCACTTCCGTCTAGCAGTTCCAAGTGTGGTAAATGAAACTTCTTTTTACAGCCCCTTTTGATCTCATGGTTCTGTCACTTTCTACCATAAGAAGTTTATCTTCACACAAGTTAGATCTCTCAATATGCATCTCATAACATGCCTAGTATATTAACTTGTGCTTAATAAAGTAGTTAGATTCCTCACTTGTACTTATCTGTGGGTTCGTACAAATCTGGAACCAACTTCTTATCTATGAGTGAATGTCTTCGCACGATGAGGTCAATGTCTTCTAAACTGATTAATCTTCAAAACCTTCTGAGAATGCATATGACCTCTTCCCCTTCCCTCGCACCTTAATGCTGTCACAGGTACATGTCCGTGGGAGAATCCTTCGGTTCTCATAGTCTGCATTCATTTGCAGAATTCCTACAGAAACACATAAATTCTCCTGAAGCCAGTTCCTGTTGGTCCAGCAAAAGAAAGCCTTTGAAGCCTTTGAAAGTTTTGAAGCCTTTCAAGCTAAAGTTTATGGCTTCAGAAGCAGCAGCAAGGAAGGGGGGCAGACAGAGACGTGAAGGAACTTCCAAAGATCTGCCTGAAGACTTGGCAGAAATGTATAAAACAGATCCTGAAGAGAGTTATGGGCAGCGCAAAACCCGAATCCAATGGATTCGACGCTATTGGGCAGAACAATGGTTCAAATACCGCTTCGTCACCCAGGAGTATGCTGAGAAAAGTGCCATCAAGAGACCATGGGGGGACATCCTTTACAAGAATCTCATACCCAGGACCAGAGATGAAGCCATTGCTCAAGGCTTCTACCCATGCATGGTCCGAGGACCACAACCTGATGATGCACATCCGTCGTCGCTCCTCTGGTGTCGTGACGACAATCTATTCAAGCGCAACTTCCAGTTTGCCCAACAGTCAGCGAAGCTGAACAAGAAGAAATTTAGGTTAGACTTCAACCCTGGTCCCTCAGCTCCAAGGGCTGATGGCACACGCTACGCGGAACCTAATATCATCGGTCCGTATGCCAATCTTGAGGGCCTCATCACTCGCATCTTAGTCCAAGGGACTGCCATGAATGACCCTCCAGCTGACTCTGAGTCTGATGAAGCTCCTGCTGTACCGAAGCCAAAGAAGTCGAAGAAGCCAAAAGCTTCAAAGCCAGCCCCTTCATCAAAAATCTCAAGGGCGAAGCCATTGGCAACTGCACCTCCTGAAGACAGTGTGCAGTCTGAAGACGTATCCCGCGTCTCCAAGCTCCAGAAGGACAAGGTGCCTCAGTCACACACCGGCAAAGAGCTCACAGCTGCTGCCATTCTGCACAGCGAAGCCATTGATCTGTCAAGTGATGAAGATCTTGGAGATGACGCTCTAGAGCAGCTCATCAAAAGCAAAGAGGAAGCTGAAATCTTCAACAACCTGCCTCTCTTTGATGTTGCCATCATTCACAACTTCATCGATGAATGGTTTGCCTCACCAAACATAAGCTTCAAAGATCTGCAGCTGCTTGTTGGCCTCAGCGTTGCCTTCCAGGGCGCTATTGCTTCAGAACTTGCAATTGCCCAGCGCATTGTTGAACTGAAGCAGAAAATTGATTTTGAAAAGGCTCAGTTCAAGAAGCACATGGCCAAGCTCAGCATGCAAGAAGTGAAGAACTTCAAGATCATGTTGCACGAGCTAAAAGAAAACTTTCTGAAGAAGCGTGCAGAAGCTCAAGGTTCACGTGAGCGGATGAAGTCTCTGGCAGAACAATGTGTGCAAGCCTACAATGAGGCCGAGAAGCGCAAGGCACTTGGGCGTCCTGGCATCGACCCCAAGATGGTCGTGAAGAAGAAGAAGAAGCCTGCTATGGCCGAACCAGAGGCACCAAGGCAAGAAGTTGTTCCGATTGTCTTCCCAACTACCACAACTGGCTCGAAGCCAAAGAGCCGGTCAATCGCTTCAGAGCTCAAGAAGACACGGAATGCAGAGGCTGAAGCTAGGAAGAGGAAACACCTTGAAGCCTCTCCTTCTGAACCCACCAAGAAGAAGCGCAAGATCAAGAGATGTCGGGCTGCTCCCACAGAGCCCTTGATTGTTGAACCTATCTCTATGGTTCACCCCAACGCAGAACGACGACTAACAGTTCATGAGCCTGCTTCCACAGAGGCTCCTGAAGCTGAAGACATACCAGCAGCCGACCCCATTGCTGCTGAGGACATTGGTCATCAGGACAATGTAGAAGATGATGCAGCCCTTCCTTAGTATGAACAAAGCGAGCTCATCAGCATTGGTCGTCCTCTGACGCCAACTGCACAAGATGCGTCATGGGCGGATCGCCCTCAAGAGGAAGAAGACATTGAGGCCCAGCCCACTCCAACACCTCAGGCGTCGTCTGCATTCCGCAGGCTTCGCAAAGGTCCAAGGCCTCAAGTCTATACTGAAGACATTCCGGCTGCATCAGCCGAAGACAATGAAGAAGCACCACCAGAACCCACTCCCCCGCTCCATCAAGACACAGTTCTCCAGGAGAACGTGCCTGAGTTTGTCCCTCCAACTACACCAGTGGAGGCTGAAAATGTTGAGGCTGCCACAGCGAACACTGAAGCCAATGTGGAGCCCTCCCCACCAAAAGCTTCAGCAGACAGCGAAGCTACTGATCCAGACACTTCTGTTCCTGAGTCTGCTGCAGGTCCTCAGTTTGATTACCATGTTGAGCACAGGCCTCATGTCCAGAAGCCAGTCCCAAGGCTGCCAAGGTTCCCAGGTCCTGCATCAGCACCTGGCTCCTTTGATATCAATAGCTTCAAGGCAGACAATACATTCTTCAACAGCTCCAAGAACCCCTATTCAAGGGAAAGGATTGTATCAGATAGGTTCTGGACCTATCCTCAGCGCAGCTACTATTCATGCATCCTATACAACCAAGGTCGCATCTTCCCGCACAAGCGCCTGGAGGTTGAAGCCATTGCTGGTCTTCCCTGTATAGAGGAAGCTTTGGATTGCTTTAAGCAAGTGGGTCTGCTGCAGTTTGTCACTGATGAAGAGCACTGGAATGAAGAGCTTCTGCTTCAGTTCTATGCCACCCTCCATATTAAAGGATACAACAGAGATCCGAAGACTTGGGTCCTGGAGTGGATGACCGGCAATGTCCATCATGAAGCCAATGCATTTGATATCATTGAGCTCACCGGCCTGCCCACTCCTGGCGAATTCTTCGAGGAAGGTTGTCAACTACATGTTGAAGCTATTGAGAGCATATTCCAGAGGTCTGAGCCAAATATGAGTCAGATGCTCTCAATGATGAAGCCATTACCCCATGATGCAGCCTATCCAACTGAGTTCTTCGTTGAAGACCTTGAGTACCTACCCAGGACCATATATCACATCTTCCGGCGGACTCTCTGGCCCATTAAGGGACACTCTCCACATGCCAAGATTGAGGGTGCAATGAAGACTCTCATGTTCTATATCCTTCATGGCAAATGCTTCAACGCACAGGATTTCTTCATACGCCAACTTGCAGCGTCAGGCTCAGATTTATTTGGTTTGAAGTTCTATGCTCCTTGGGTGATGAGGCTGATGAAACTGCACTCTGCGACCTTGTATCAGCCCTCAGCCCGAAACCATCGGATCTTCTTGCCAGATGTGGATACCTCTGCTGAAGCTATATATCCTGAGCCTGCCAAGCAACCTATATGTCTTCAGAATGCAGAACACCAGAGCTTCACGCAGAATGTTGAAGGTGTTGAAGCCATATCCAGGGTGTATCCGTTGGCTGGCACTACACGTGCACCAGCATCTACTGAAGCCACAAATAGCAGAAATGCTCAAAGACCCAAGAAGAGCGCTCGTGCCCTCAATGACCGAGAGCTTCTTGTGGCCCTTCACCAAAAGCAAGATAGGCATCACGACTGGCTAAAGCGTCAGATGAAAAGCCTCTTGGTGGATGTTAATCGTCTTCGAAATCTTGCCACCAAGAATGCTTTCGTCACTCATGAAACCTGTCGTCGTACATGGAAAGGGCTATCAATGATATGTACTGAAGCTGAACTTGAAGAGGATGGCTTCACAGAGCGATTCAAGTTTGACACCACACCTCCTAGAAGGGCTGTGATGCGCAACACACCATCACTTGAAGACTCTGAGTTTTCTTCATCTGCTGCCACAGTCACTGCCAGAAGCATTGATGAAGAAGATGATGCTACATCACCGCCACCTGCTTCAGCACCTCCAAGCTCTTCTGCACCGCCAACCACCTCCAATGACCCTGCTGCTCCTGGGAACAAGTAGACACTCTATGTCTTCAAACCTTTTTGGTCCTTGCTGACAAAAGGGGGAGAAGCATATGGGTTGATAGTCTTCAAGCGGGTCCATATGGGCGGGTGCTTTATGTTTTGCTATATTTTGCTTCGTGCTTACAACTCTTGTTTTTGCTTCATTTGGTTCTTTGAGTTGTAACACTAAAACTCGATGGTCGTCTGCTACTCGTTTGCCACCCTGTTTGCGAAGATAAATTCCGCATGTGCGACGATAAATTCCGCACTTATCTTATTCTGCAGACGTCCATTTTCCATTATGCATGTCATCATCTTCATATACTTTCATATGCATAGTGGATTGTCATCATAAGCTGAAGTGGATCTCCACAAGTACAACCTGCCATGTGCATTTGCATTCCAAAAGCAAATTAACTTATATGCACATCTTCAGGGGGAGCCCTTGCAACTTATGAAGACAATTCCTTATCCTTTACAATTTCACAGACTATATTCCCCATTGAAAACTTCAACTAGTTTGTCATCAATCACCAAAAAGGGGGAGATTGTAAGTGCATCTAGTGCCACCCCTAGTTGGTTTTGGAGTATTGATGACAAACCTAGTTGAGGGACTAATGTGTTCGTGTGAATTGCAGGATAACACAGGTAGAAGTCCCTCATTGATTCGGTTTTACTATCAGAGATGACCCCTAAAAATGTATGAAGACATTGAAGCCAAAGGTGGTATATGAAGATATTCACATTGAAGACTATGACAAAAGAGGACACGTTATGAAGCCTATGGAGCTCGAAGACTTAGATCTTTCGTAGTTCTTTTTCTTTTGTGTTGAGTCATAGGAACCACCGTACTGTTAAGTGGAGTCCAGGAGAACCAGTCAGAATGACTGAAGTGATGCCTAAACCAAAAACCTATGTCTTCGAGTGAAGACAATGAGAGCGAATCTTGTCCAGAGCCGGACAAGTCAGCTTTGCTTGTAGCCCAAGTAAAGTTGCCATGAGAGTTTGAAATCTGACTGTTGAGACACATGTCAGTTCCTTAGTGACCCAGGGTCATTTCGGACAAATCAGGTCGGGTTGCCAAGTGGCTATAAATAGCCCACCCCCTACAACCATAAACGGTTGGCTACTCAGATTTCAGCGCACGGCTTTTTTCGTTTGAGAGCAACCCACCTCGAAGCCTTTGAGAGAAAATTCCTAGCGAGGAGAAAAGCCCTAACCACCCAGAGCCAGAGTAAATTGGGCATCACTTAAGTCTTCTTGTCTGTGTGATCTGAAGACTTATTACACTTGAGGACTGTGAATCCTCCAGACGGTTAGGCGTCGCGTTCAGAGCATCCAAGAGACATTGTGGATTGTCAGTGAACGAAGTCTGTGAAGGTTTGGGAGTCTACCTTGAAGACTTACCAGAGTGATTGGGCGAGGACTAAGTGACCTTAGCTCAAGGAGAATATGGTGAGGACTTGGTGTCCTGAGCTGCGTGTTCAGGACTGGGTGTCCGGGACTGTGTGTCCTAAGGTTTAAATACCTAGCTGCTCCAACCAGACATACAGTTGTCACAGCAACTGGAACTGGTCCAACATATCATTGTCTTCAACGAGTCACTGGTTTCATCTTCTCTTCCTTTTACTTACTGTTCCTCATTGTGAAGCCATTGCATGCTTGCTCTATCTTTTGTCTTCACAACGTGAATGTATGATCTGTTTGGCTTCATCACTTCTTTCAACCAGATCCTTATTACACTGCAGCTGTTTGTCTTTGTGCTTTCACTCTATTGAATACTTGACCATGGCTAGCCTAGTGTAATCTAACTTCCGCTGCATAGTAATAGGCAAAATCTTCGCTGTCTGTCTCCATAACTCCCACATTTTGAAGACTTTCATAAAAATCGCCTATTCACCCCCCCCCTCTAGTCGATATAACGCACTTTCAGAAACGGGAAATCACGACGCAGCAAAAATAATAAGCGCCGGAATAAAGAAGACAACCCGAAGAGCACGGCGGTCAACGCCGGATTCAGAAGCTCTCGGCCAGGTCAGCAAAAGCTGCCCTCTATAGGCGCTAGAGATGAACTGTCCAGCTTAAACAAAATTCTGGACCAAATATGTTAGATCCATAGCACCCCCGATAAACCTGCAAATCATACCCACAGAGAATGTTGGGTCTTCAAGCAGTCCGGCAAGCTCAACACCGAACACAAGGGGCTGGATACACCAAGCGAAGACGAGGATGAGCCTCGCACGAAAAAAAACACTGGGGAGCAGAAGAAATTCCCACCAGAAGTCAAAATAGTAAATGTGTTACACGTGATACAGGGGAGAAGTAAAGCGGCACTCCCAAATAAACATGACCAAGGGCCTATCACCGCGGAGTTCTGCCACTGGCCGTTTCAACCAATCACCTTCGACCATCAGGATTACTCAGCAAGCATCCGGAGCGTAGGATGGGCTGCCTTGGTATTAGATCCAATAATTGCCGGATAACACTTCACACGAGTCCTGATGGACATCGGCAGCAGCTTAAACCTGATATATCAGGACACAATCTGCAAAATAGGGATAGACCCAACGGCAATTTGCCGCAGCAATACTACCTTTAGAGGAGTAACGCCAGGCCAGGGGCTCATTGCACGGGCTCGCTGCTACTAGAGGTTGTATTCGGCTTCCCCGACAACATCCATAGTGAAAATTTAACCTTCCACATTGCTTCGTTCCAAAGTGGCTATCAAGCACTACTCGGACGCGAAGCTTTCGCTCGCTTTAATGCAATACCGCATTACGCTTCCCTCACGCTTAAGATGCTCGGTCCACGTGGCATCATTACAGTAAATGGAAATATTGAGCGATCCCTGCGCGCCGAAGAGAGTGCGGCTGCCTTGGCAGCCGCACACTAAAACGGCCTCACCAACTAAAGCATTCGATAGGTCGTCAAGACCACGGAAACGTTAGACGAGTCTGGCGCAGCTATATGTAATTCATACAGGTTTGATGGCCACACCCCTACTACAAATACAAGGGGCTCAACGCGCGCAGACAAGTGGCAATTTTTACTTATCTTGAACTCTACATGGTTTCTTTAGACCTACCTTTTTGAATGACAATTTTTCACCTAAGTTCCTCTCTGTTACAGATGACCATCGTGCTACACCCGTCCAGGATACGGCACAATGGAGACACAGGCGCAGACGTGCAGCAGGGACAAGTTCCAAGGATTCTTTTTAGATTAAGACCCTGCGTCAACCTTTTTTACTGTCTCTTGTTGATACACATCCCTCGGATTCTCAGTACAATTGAGAAGGATGCTGACGTCTTGGCATGTGGCCACATCAGAACAATGCACGTACTTGGACAACAGGGGCTTCTTACAAAGGGCACTGTTTAGGCCCGGTTTACACCATAAAGACCGAATACCTTAGGGAGTGTTCGGTGTTGTGAGTTTGGCCTTATATGCATCAGCACCGAATCATGTCTTTGGTCAAATGTTGGGTTTGCCCGACTCCTGTGTTTTGGTGCCTTACGTTCCGCTCTATCGGCTAAGGCAGCACCAGGAGAACTACTGCGATTGTGCCCTGGTTCATCCGGACGAGCACCTCAGTAGAGAAAGCCGAAAACTGACTGTCATGATATAGCACGAGACTGGTCAACCACTCGATGACCTATCGGAATCTTAGAATTCCTCCACCTTAATGAAGGGCCGTTTCCCGGCCGGGCATGTACGCACCCCGAATTCGGGTGAGTGCGGAGCCACCAGGGGATGTCAAACTCCTATGGCTAAGTGAAAGTGTTAAAGCATTATAGTCTGGTTGCCTAGTTCGCTGCGCTATCACCTCCTTATTAGGACCAAGACATTGAATTAAGTGTGAATACATGTCTTCTGCGAACACCCCCGCATTATATGCGTGGGGGCTGAAGCCGACGACTGCAATCTTTCAGGTTATACACATGTATACATAAACGGCCGCAGAGGAGGCATCACAATACTTTCAGGCAAAAGTATAAACACAGCCTTGATAAATTTAATTAAACATTGTTTTTACAATGGGAATACATGTCACTCAAACATAATATTCTTCGAGCAATAGGCCTCTATCAAACGAGCACCCTCAAGAACTTCTTCAAAATAGTGCTCGGCAGCAACTCGGCCTATGGCCGAACCCTGCGCCGCAACAGTGGTAGCATCCATCTCCGCCCAATATGCTTTCACACGGGCAAGGGCCATTCGCGAGCCTTCTATGCACGCCGACCTCTTCATCGCATTGATGCGCGACACCGCACCAAGGAACTGCTGCACTAAGCTAAAATAGCTGCTCGGCTTCGGTTTTTCTGGCCACAGATGAACTACGATGGACCTCATGGCGAGGCCGGAGAATCTATTGAGTTCGGCCCATTTGGCAAGTTGATCAGTTAGTGGAAGCAGACGCTCTAGAACATTAAACTGCGACCAGAATAGCTTGTCCACTTCGCGATCTGTTTGATCTCGGAAGTATTCGGCCGCATCGACAACACTCGTCGTCAAATCTAGATATGCGTCTGCCGAACTCCACAGCCGATCCAGAGGGGCATACCGCGGATCTCCGAACTTCCTCCGCAGCAAAAAGAGCTTCCCAGCCACAATATCATTGGCTTCACGCAGCTCCTCCTTCTTCGCTCTCATGGCAGAGGGGGTGTCTTTGGTCGCCATCGAGGACTTCTCGAGGTCCGTCGCCTTCGCTCGGTTTTCTTCTTCAAGGAACTGGCAACAGTCGGCAGTGTCTTTTAACTTTGCAGCCATCTTGGCCATTTTCTCTTTGCTCTCGCAATGCGCGGCCTTCTCGGCTTTCAACTCTTCGGCCACCTTCAAAATAGCCGCATTACTACTCCTTGTTTGTTCTTTGGCTCGGGCAAGTTCCGCCCGAAGGGTTTCCACGGTGGCAGCTCCATCTGCAGTCACAAAATATTAAAGATATTGGCATCACGCTGCTCTTACTATGTGACATTCACTAGAAAATATCACTTACACTGTGCCTCGTCAAGCCTCTTGTTAACAAGCTCGATGTCGGCATCCGCCGCATCCAGTTGCCGCTTTAGTTCAGCAAACTCATGATTCCGGCTAGCCACCGGAGCTTCCACTACCTGCACATTAAAGCGGTATGGTTATTACCTGGGACTACGATCCTCTGTTTGCCGCCGTTCTCGGTGACAACTAGAGTCTCAGGGGCTACTATCTACACAGGGCACACCTAAAAATGTGCGGTACTATTACAAAGGTATATCATTTTACGTACCTCAAAGCCCGTTAGTAGACACATAAAGGCATCATGCAACCCGCTTTCGGCGGACGAAATCCTTTCCATCAACGTACTCATTAACGTATGGTGTTCTTCCGAGATGGTCGCTCGCTTCAACAGATCCCTCAGTGCGTCCGACCGCATACCAGACGGCGCCAGACTCTCTTGTTCGCCCTCTTCAAGATCCGTATGCTGGGAACTTCGGGCGACTATAGGATTATCTTCTGGCCTCACCGGATCCGGAGAGGCCCAACACGACGACACTTCAAGGTCGCCCGCTTTTTGAGCGGGGGAGTCCGGGGGAGGCGTTTCGCTCTCCATCATCTCCGGAAGAAGGTCCCCTGAAGACGAGCTCAGTTGTGAAGGGCTAAGATCCGAACTGCAAGATAAACGCTTCGGTTATCTTCCTCGAAAATTAGGTAGAATATCTTTACTATTAAGTTTTTGATCACTTACGACTCGTTAGAGGGTTGATCCCCGCGCGGACTTTGTGCGGCAAGAGCACCCCCCAAGGCACGACCCTCTGTTGGAGACTTCTTCTCCCGTTTGGAAACCTTGGTTTCCGGATCCTCAGAGGCAGTCCTCTTCCTTCCCCGGAGCGAGAGAAGGTCGGAATCTTCCCCTTGGTTATCCTTCTTCATGGAGGCGCTCATTCCCTCGATTGGAATTGGAAGCGATGGGGGCCCGCTTTCGCCCTCATTATTCCCCCTTTATCTTCCTTTGAGGGCTCCACGAAAGGTGCTAGCTCAAGCATCTTTTCCAGTATTGGATTGTCCAAACCCTCAGGAAGGGGGGCCGAACACTGAATCATCTTCACCTTTGTTAGCCAATCCTGATCGAAGGGCGATTTCTCAGAATGATGTCATGGTAAGTGAAAGACGGTGTGTTCGGCTAGAGGATTACTTACTTGATCGGTGGTGCGGTTGCTGCTCAGGCCCACGTCCTCGGTAGTATCCGGACACTCCATTTGAGGTCCGAAGAATGATTTATACATCTCCTCGTGCGTCAGGCCGAGGATATTCTGAATAGCACGCGGTCCTTCTGGGTTGAATTCCCACAAGCGGAGGGGCCGACGTTTGCAAGGCTGGACTCGACGAACCAGCATGATTTGCATTACCATAACCAAACTAAAATCTCCCTCGAAGAGATCCCGAATGCGGCTCTGCAATATGGGAACATCCTTGGCTGGACCCCAGCTTAGCCCCCTGCTGATCCATGACATCAGTTGTGGTGGAGGGCCCGAGCGAAAGGCAGCGGAAGCTACCCACTTGGCACTTCTGGGAGCGGTGATGTAGAACCACTCCGTTGCCATAATCCGGACACCTATGGAGATGAGCCTTTTGGCCACGGAGCTCCTACAATCTTGCTTATTAATGCGCCTCCGCATGCTGCATACTGCCCTTCTATCGTCTTTGGCTTCACATCAAAGGTCTTGAGCCACAGGTCGAAGTGAGGGGTAATGCGGAGGAAGGCCTCACATACGACAATAAATGCCGAGATGTGAAGAAAGGAATCCGGGGCTAGATCGTGGAAATCAAGCCCGTAATAGAACATCGAACCCCTTACGAAGGGATTCAGAGTGAGGCCTAGTCCTGAGAGGAAGTGGGAGAGGAACACAACGATCTCGTTGGGTTCGAGAGTAGGGAAGACCTGCCCTCGGGCAGGCAGCCTATGCGATATTTCGGCGGTCAGATATCTGGCTTCCCTCAACTTCCTGATGTCCTCCTCCGTGACGGAAGAAGGCATCCACCGGCCTTGAAGGCTGGATCCGGACATGACTGAAGATCCGAGGCACCTGACCTGGACTTTGGGTGTTAGAACTCGAGGCAGGGGTAGGATTCGATTGAGCACGGGAAGGAAAAAGTAAAAGCCTTGCCCCTTTATAAAGAGGGTGAATATCAAGTGTCCTCCTCGTGGCCGTTTGGGACTTGCCTAAAATCTAGGAGTCCTAGGGACGGTTGGGTTACCCACGCCCGTATTGATGAGAATCCCGTAATAAGGGGAACACGATATATGCTTTGATAAGACGTGTTAAGAAACTGCCTTGCATTATGTGCGGGGCTAGGTCGAGAAAAACGGTTCAAATAATCGCCGAGCCATGGCATGATGTCATGTTGCCTAAACGTGTCAGCAGATTAGATTTGTGGAAATATTATTCTCTCTAGGGTGGTATGTGGAACTTATTTTGCAGGGTCGGACACTATCCTTGTATTCAAATTCTTCTGTGATGTATTCGGAGGAGGAACCCGCCTTGCAATGCCGAAGACAACACTGCGCGCCGGACTCATCGTCATTGAAGCCTAGTTCAGGGGCTACTGAGGTAGTCCTGGATTAGGGGGTCTCCGAACAGCCGGACTATATCCTTTGGCCGGACTGTTGGACTATGAAGATACAAGATTGAAGACTTCGTCCCGTGTCCAGATGGGACTCTACTTGGCGTGGAAGGCAAGCTAGGAAATACAGATATGTATATCTCCTCCTTTGTAACCGACCTTGTGTAACCCTAGCCCCCTCCGGTGTCTATATAAACCGGAGGGTTTTAGTCCGTAGGACAACATACAATCATACCATAGGCTAGCTTCTAGGGTTTAGCCTCTCCGATCTCGTGGTAGATCAACTCTTGTACTACCCATATCATCAATATTAATCAAGCAGGACGTAGGGTTTTATCCTCCATCGAGAGGGCTCGAACCTGGGTAAAACATCGTGTTCCCTGCCTCCTGTTACCATCCGCCTTAGACGCACAGTTCGGGACCCCCTACCTGAGATCCGCCGGTTTTGACACCGACATCCATGCACACGAATGTCTCCGCTGCGCCGTTGACAGTGCCTGTCCCCGCACGGGTGCCAGTGCCCCCCTCAGGGGCATGGATGGCCGCCGTCGACCGCTTCCTTGCACCAACGCCAATCGCCTCCTCCCGCCAGTTAACTTGCTCCAAAGTCTAGAACATTTTGGCCTTCCTTGAAGCAAGGCCAACGTCCAGGAGTACGCCAACAACGACGCAAGACGCCAGCGTCGCCGTCGGTCAATGGCCCGATGACACACAGAGCACGGCAGAGGAGCCGCTTCCCACCGCGAGACGCCCCCGCCGCCGCCACGTAATCTAAATTTGCCCTGAAAAATGTTCGGATTGCCATGCTTAAAATCTGAACGTTTATCATTTCCGTTTATTTTATATCGATCGTTGTATAATTTAAAGTCGGAGTCAAATTGAAAAAAATGTATGGTTTGATCGATTGAATGTTCTGCTAGAGCCGTATCAAATTAAATATAAAACTTCATCAAGCCACATATATTCCTTGTCATCCAACGACCTAGACTGCTTCAATGTCGAGTGCTCAACACGTTTAGTGTGTAATTAATTTCATGCCAAAAATAGTGCTAATCACATGACAACACGCAAATAATATCCTAGTAGTTAATATCCGCATGCACTTAATATATACTTCCAAATTAACGTGCATTGCACGTACACACTGACTAGTGCTGCTAGTAAGTGAAACTGGTGCCGTGACTTATGAACGCGTCCATATATGGTCAATGGCACAATCGCCCATGAGTTCTTCATGTTTGCCCATGCGTCTAAACGCAGAAGGGGAGGAGAGAGAGAGAGCACACATGGAACCCACCAGTAAGTGAAGGCGAATAGTACTAAAAATAATATTACATGTTATCCATTAATTAGGCTGTGGTAATATAAAAACATTATGTGAACAAAGGGGGTACAACAAACATTGCTATTCTATGTATGTTGCCTATTGACGTGCGGCTTGAAGGCCCGGTCGCAAGTTCGATCCTCGTCCTTTATTTTTTAATTTGTATATGGGTCCAAATTTTTTTCATGACATGTGGGCCCCTCGGTGTGTAGTTTGTAGCACTTTAATTTGTGGGTCGAAATTAGTTCCATTCCAAGTGGACTACCGGTGTGTAGTTTTGTAGCTTATTTATAATAATTAAAGAGAACAACATAGTTTTTTCAATGACGTTGAAGGCGAGAAAGGACGTGCGAGAGAGCGATGACCGAGCCAGTGGGAAATCAACTAGGGGAGTTGCGTGGGTTGCAATGGTGTTTGGAGTAGTTGTGGGCCGAATGCTACGAAAATATATTCTAAACCGACCGGAATAAATGCCTATACAAGGTAATCCAAGGTTGGGGTGCCCCTCGCAATGTAAATAGCTCCGGCTTTGCGAGGGATGGAGAGGTAGTAGCTTCAACGTGTGAAAGATACGGTGTGAGAAAGTGAGGTCAATCGAGATACATATAGATAGAGAGACAAAGTGAGTGTGGTCCGACATTCATTGAACAAATATATATGCTCTGGAGAGATATTGTCCGATTGAGCTTTTTGGCAAGGGTGAGGGCTGTAAGATAGAGCTTGAGAGATGATCCAGTCACAAACGTGTAGATATATTTTGTGCGTGGGAGGAAGCAAGGTCAACCGATCACATAGGGTCGCCGTGCGATCGAAAGAGTGAGATGGGTTGGAGAGAGTGAC
>NC_041390.1:247868479-247870736 GCF_002162155.2 Triticum dicoccoides | reverse complement strand
GGGGGGGGGGCAAAAAACAACATTTGAATGTACATAGTACGAGACTTAATATCGATGTTTTAATTCGATGTACATTGTAAGATTTGAACCGAGGACCAGGCATACGGGTAATTATTTCGAATTCGTGCCATACTAAGTTTCGAAAGTTGACATTGACTCAGTTTGTTGTGCTATTTTGTAGGTCATATCTTTGAATCCATCCAAAAGTTTTCTCACTACCATGGTGTTCATCATATACATATGAATTTGTATTAAAAAAGTAGCGTGGATATAGTGAAATGCGAAATCCACGTTAAAATTGGAGATCGCTACGTGACACACACTCTAATTCAAATAACTAACTACGTGACACACACTCTAATTCAGATAACTAATTATGGGACACACACTCTAATCCACGTTAGCGTGGGTACCATTTCGATTTTTTTTCAAATAACTCCTCATTAATTAATTTATAGTACTCCCTCTGTTCACTTTTATAAGACCTTGAAGACATTTCAGACAATGTGCAAAACAGTTCATTTTAAGTTGTCTAAAACGACTTACAAAAGTGAATGGATGGAGTATCTCATTTCGAATGACTAATTATTGCAAGGAAAACACGGGCATGGTAATACATACAGATTCGTTTGCAAATGAAAGAAGATTCGTTTTTATTCTCAAATGTAGGCGCACCAGGCAGACCATGGTCGTGTCGGGGTGGACGCTACTTCGGTGCCTTAAAGGCAACTGCCTTTGGGTCACTGACATGTGGGCCAACCACCTATTGGTCCCACATGTCATGGACACAAAGGCAGGTGCCTTAAGGCACCGAAGCATAGTCCTGTCGGGGTGGTCGCGTGTGTCGGATGGACGCGTAGCACCCAGCCACCCACCCCCCTCCCCCAAAAAAAGGACGACGACAATATAAGTTCGCGCTTCCACGTTTCGGATTGAAATATCTGGCGGCCCCAATTCCAGCCCTGCAAAATTTCTCTTCTCCATCGTCCCCTTCCGCGCCCAGATTGCTCAAATCCCTAATTCGCCGCCAACCCTCGAATCGCCCCTCGTCTCGTCTCTTTCCCCACCGTTCCCCACCTCTGTGCCGGATGACGACGAAGACGACAGTCGCGCTTCACCACCACACCGGAGCTACCTCATCTACGCCCTCGTCCACCGACAACGTCGGCCGCCGCAACCGACGTGCCTCACAGACACCGAGTTCCACCGCATCATGTGCGCTTAACCGACGCCCTCTCCCAGCTCACTGGGGCTACTTCACCGAGCACATCGTCGCACCTCCGCCCCCCCGAGGCCATTGGGGCTTCACCAACAGTCTCGTCCACCGCATCGTAGCGCTCCGTTGCCACTCAAGATCTGCATCCATGCGTGGCCAGCCAATGTCGGCGCATCACCCTCAACGGCTCTGAAGTGACCCGCACTCTAGCTAGGCGAGCATACCCAAATGCCGGCCCGAACTAGGTATCCACACATCACTCCCTTGTGCACTGTTCCGACGATGTTTGGATATCCTTTCACTGCTCTCTTCGCTTACACGCCTATGCAACTCTGACTTTAACTCTTATTTCTTATGGAGATATCATCTGAAACAAGCAAATCCATTTTTTAGCGAAGCATGACGGCGCTACGGGATCTGGTACACATCCTGCACACCCGTATAACCTTGTAAGTATCTGTCCTCCGGTACAACATCAAGGTCGATTCCTCTTATTTGATCAACCATTCGCCGTGTCAAAAATGCAGAGGGGGATGCAAGGAGCACAAGGCCTGCACATCCAAGCAAGTGGTAACATGGACTTGTACATGGAACATCCCAAGTGCAAGTAGAGCTGCAGTGATCCTGTACAATGAGCTAGCGTAAGTCCCTGCATTTCATTTAATTCGTACTAGCATTCGTGTATGATTTGTGTGAAGTGACTGATCCACGAATTCAAGTTACCAGGGGCGAACATTTAACTTAAAAAATACGAAGGCACTTGCACTCTGAAATCAACATAACTTGAGAAATGTGAAGCTACATGCACTTTGAAAACCAGCTAATGATCCAAAGTAGTTCAGATTATAAACACTAAATGATGCAAGTACCAAAAAACACAAAATGCAACATGGTGTACAAGGACTACAAACATGGTCTGTACCTGCTTGAATTATTCGTTCTCTGGCTGAAAATATCGAAGTGTAATTGCACGTATAACCAGTGCGCAAACTGCATATCAATATATCTATCCTGCACAAGTATGCCAATAGTTTCAAACAA
>NC_041390.1:247827815-247867780 GCF_002162155.2 Triticum dicoccoides | reverse complement strand
GTATCCAAGCAATTGATTCCATGGACTCCTTCGTACAACCTTGTAAGCGAAAAAGAAGTTGCAGTGTGCCTGTACAAAGAACTAGCATAAGTTCAGTTACCTGCTTCTCGTAATTTTAGTTAGCCACTTATTGCAAAATTGTTCAATTACGTTGCTTGGCTTAATTTAGTTTGCTACTGATTACAAAATGGCACAGCCTGTTAATCATATTCTAGACTGTGCCTATCTATGTGTTTGATACTTACTGTTAAGAATTACCTGTTTGCCTTAATTAACTTAAATATCTACTTGTTTGTTTAACTGCTTTGCTGCTGCAACAGCGGGTTACAATGATGTTAATAACTACTTTTCTGCATCCAATTGAAACTCTTTAATTCCTTATTTGTTTAACTGGTTTGCTGTTATAACTCCCAGTTGAGATGTTTTGCTAACTTCAACTTTTCTGAATCCAATCGGAACTTTAATGGCAAAACAGGTTAGCCCAAGATCAAAGAGCGAGGTCCCCATGGACGTTGCATCATCCCACGGCAGTGGCACCGGCCCAATCGTGCATTATGAATTGCCAACTGCTGATGCTCTAGAGGCTAAACTAGTGGTAGAAAGAGATTCTGCTTCTGCACTTAGAGATGAAGCAGTACTCAAGACAACCATTAAATATTTGGTGGATTTCAAAATGAAGCAAGCTGAGACTGACCAGATTGTTAAGGTCCAGAAGGAAAAAAGGAAATTAAATTCCTACTTGGTAAATCATAGGTGAAATGTTCTTTCCATAGTTGAATAACCTTTGTGTTGTCTGTTCATGTAATCAATCAAACCATTTGTTTTAGAGATCATGTAATAACTTTTTTTTTGTTTTTTGGTTTGTAATTTTATTTGAGCACAAGTCTATCTTAGTTGATAAGACTCGGATACATTTCATTTGGATTGCTGTGCCAGACCTACAAATATATAATCAGGCTGAATGTGCATTCCGCAATAGTAGTAGTATAGACGGACCATAAGTGGCACGCATCGGAAAGGGCCAAGATGCTGGCTAAAAAAGGATGTTGTTGTAGCAAAAAAAGGTACAGCGGCATGGCTTATGTATGTTAGTTGATATTATTGATCCATATACTCTATAAGTGTTTATATGTCTGTTAGTTCTGTACATTCTTGGTTGATTGACTCGGTATTTGAATCTTGATACATCGCTTATGTACATATGTAAATGGGAGTACACATTATGCTGTGTGTGACATTTGAGTTGGACATGAAGTGTTCTAAATATTCGAATTCACCTTAAACTGGATTCCAGTTTCTGAATTTGAGTATCGGCATTTGTAAACCATATTCATATATGACAGTGGAAGACATCTTTGTCGTATTTTTGAAGATATATAAAAACACATAGAATGATTTATAAAGATTCATATAGGAATACAAAATGGATTCAAATTTAGTTGCCAGGCTAAATGTGGATGCTTATTGTCCCAAAATTCGAAAGAAGCAGCAAAATGTCCACTCCCACGTCGGCTGCCAAAAGCCAAGTGTTTAGGAGATGGAAATTACTGTCTACCCATTACACGGACAATCCATCGGCCTGATTTTCACTGCTCTAAATAGGGGTAGGTTAGTAACTTCAATTAGACGTGACACGACCGCCTCTGAGCCCATTCCGACACGGTGGGCGTCAAACATGGGCGGCAAAACTCATTTGATTCAAGCTCGTCCAAAAGACCTCTGTTTCTCCCTCCATTCCCCATGCATACACGGTGGGCGGCAAAAAAAACTCGACTCGGCCGAAATCAATGTAGGTAAATATTTTCAATAGGGGCAGGTTTGTAACTTCGCTCAGACGTGACACAACCACCCTACCTGTCAGCCCCGTTCATACACTGTGGGTGCCAACCATGGGTGCCAACCAGCCTCTCCTCGCCCGAAATCGCTCTGGGCAAATATTGGTGAGATGCGAGATTATCGTCCTATCCCCAACCGACGAGACGTCCAAATTTTAAACGGGGGCTAAGTTCATAACTTTCCGATATTTCAGACAGGCGCGTCCCAAAAACATGGTTCCGCGTACCTCTCCCTCCATTTTCCCATTCATACACCGTCCGCGCTAGAAAACCCCATCCCCACACCAGCCTCCGTCCGCCACCCCATCCATCGCCGCCGTCCTCCACCACATCCATCACCACCGTCCTCCATCATGCCGGAGCGCCTACCAAGACCGCATCGTCCACTGCTAGAGATGGACGTTTCTCATCCACGGCGATGGACCAATAGCCTTGCATCGCGTCCTCTCGCTTCATCGGCACGTCGTCCTCTTTGCCGGGGCCGCTCACACGACCTTCTCTTCCACCGCAAAGGGACTTATCCCCCGATGCACCCGTCTACTGTCGCAGATCTGCTTCAACGCCACTGACAGCCATCGCACCCCCGATGCCTACACGGTGCCGCAAGAGAGGTGGTACTTCATATCTCCTCAACTTTTTGATCTCAACCAGAAAATAGATCTTAACTTGGTTACTCTACTTTCTTTTCAGCTCTTAGAATTTAGTTCTCAGTTCGAAGCAAACAATGGATGCTAAATATCATTTCTCCGGTTTGCAGCTTAAAATCTGCCATGGCACAGCCATAATACGGTTTAATTGATCATGCCTAGGGTTTAATTGACCATGTTGGTTCCGTGGTGGTTTCTTTAATAGAAATCGGAGGGGAAACCCTCTTTTGCTAAAAAAATATGCTTAGAGTTTCCCCCTTTTATGATCACTATACGATCATAATACGTGCTTCGTGTCATAATAACACTACTCCACCCATCAAGCTAAACAAGCTTAGTTATTCAAATATGAATATGATATTATTAAAACAGAGTTGTTTAATTGGTCAGCTAAATGTTCCTAAATTAGTTTCAAAAATGCATGTTCGCTGCTCGAGTGTGTATCTCTACAGGGTGCCCACAGTGGGCCGGCCCACCCTGGGATTTTGGGTCGTCCCAGGCCCCGATTCCCCTCTGTTCTACTGCGCGCTTCCGATCTCTAGTCGCCCCCAACCGTCTGCCTCGTCGGCGACTTGCCGTCCCAGGACGGCATGACTCTAGAAGGAGACGCCGGACTAACAGGGGGCTAGGAGCTGCTCGCCCAACAGCGTCACCGCTGCCCGGGCGCGTCGCCGTGCCTACCTTCCCAGTCCGTTCAGGGCTCAGGCGTGCAGCACCCACCAAGCCAACCCGATTTATCCTGAGATACGTCCTCAACACTCAGCAGCCACTCCTCATCACCCATTTTCTAATTGATTCAGTACTCATTAGGCATGACTGTCATTAGGGTTTGTTGTGTGCTCAGTGCCACCTACACTTAATGGTTCAGATGTATTTTGGTATTCTTTAGTACCTCTAAAGTTCACAGGGTTTTCAACATTCCGTCCCTCGGAACAGAAACTAGTCATTTTGGATTGTTGGTCGTAGTGACATTGACCCAGATTACTACTACAAGCCAGGTTTGTTGACAATTTTACTTGTCTTTCTTACTCATTCGTAATATCCAATTATTCACGTCGATTAGTTGCAAACAATAAGTGCTAGACAAACTTCTTCATTCAGATTTTGGACGGTCTCTTACTGCAGTTACAATTCTGCATACTTGTCCTAGTAAGCTCACAAGTAAATGATTGATTCACTACATCTATGCTTGCCTTGTCATATTTGTTGTCAATATTCTTTTAGGGTGGACCACCCTGTTTCTAAATATTGGAACCGTATACATGAGTGAATAGTATTTCTCTATGTGATTTCTTCCATCATGTGTGGGTAACGAACACTGCATTGTATAGAAAGAAAGTGTCATTTCCAGCTTTTACATAGGTTTCGATCTATTACATGGAATACAATCTGCCTACTTGCTCTGTGTTGCACTACCAACACTCCACCCTTGATGCTAAACATTACGCCACTCATAATTGCTTAGTTTATTTGTTCAAATATGAATTTCATATGATTATAATGTTCCTACTTCAGTTTTGAAATGTGTGCCTGCCTGTTATAGAGACATAAGGGGTTTGTATTTCAGTGTGTGGTCTGGTTAGCATGGTTGGGGAGGTGAACTTTGCATATGCAGGGGTTTATAGGGAGACTTTCGGTGTCAAAACTGGCGGATCTCGAGTAGGGGGTCCCGAACTGTCCGTCTAGGCCGGATGGTAACAGGAGGCAAGGGACACGATGTTTTACCCAGGTTCGGGCCCTCTTGATGGAGGTAAAACCCTACGTCCTACTTGATTAATATTGATGATATGGGTAGTACAAGAGTAGATCTACCACGAGATTAGAGAGGCTAAACCCTAGAAGCTAGCCTATGGTATGATTGTATGTTGTGATTGTTGTCCTACAGATTAAAACCCTTCAGTTTATATAGGCACCGGAGAGGGTTAGGGTTACACAAGGTCGTTTACAAAGGAGGAGATATTCATATACGTATTGCCTAGCTTGCCTTCCACGCCAAGTAGAGTCCCATCCGGACACGAGACGAAGTCTTCAATCTTGTATCTTCATAGTCTAACAGTCCGGCCAATGGAGATAGTCCGGATGTCCGGAGACCCCCTAATCCAGGACTCCTTTAGTAGCCCCGGAACCAGGCCTCAATGACGATGAGTCCGGTGCGCAGTTGTCTTCGGCATTGCAAGGTGGGTTCCTTCTCCGAATACATCACAGAAGAATTTGAATACGAGGATAGTGTCCGACCCTGCAAAATAGGTTCCACATTACACCGTAGAAAGAATAATATTTTCGCAGATCTAATTTGCTGGCTTGTTTTGGCAACATGACGTTACGTCATGGCCCGGTGATTATTCGAACCATTTCTTTTAACCAGCCCGCACATAACGCGAGGCAGTTTTTCGACATGTCTTGTCAAAGCAGAGATCGTGTCCCCTTATTACGGGATTCTCATCAATACGGGCATGGGTAACTGTAACGCCCCAAGACCGGAGCTTCAGTTGCCTTCCAGGGTTTCCGAGTTTTCGTCGTGTGTTTTGTTTGGTCCGCTGCTTTTCATCTTTGCATCATGTGCATTGCATCATGTCATCATGCAACCCGTTTTAAAACTCAGCTAAACAAATGGTATGGATCTTTGATCCATTTAAATCAAGGGATTTCACATGGTGATTCTCTTTACAACTTATCCTCTTCATATTTAGAGAGCTATAGTAATTATTCCAATTATGTGGAATTACCTTAACACACTTGCAAAAATCTCAATGCCTTTTATTATTTCAACTCTTGGCCTCTAACTTTGCCACTTGTCCTTTCATCATTTTCCGGAGCTCCACCTAATTTCTCAACATTTTTGGGCACTTCGAAAAACCTATCCTAGTTCAAACCTTTTGAATTAAATTCAAAGGAATTTGAATTTAATCTTTCAGCTTGACCTTTTTCTATTTTCCCGGACCGTGCACATTTTTCTGAGTCCGTGAAAATTATCCCCGTGCCCAAATTCTTCCTCTAACCTTCTCTTCTCTCTTTTCCTTTCTCCTATTTTTTTGTCTCTGTTTTTGTTAAGAGTAGAATCAAGAGAGGGAGAGAAGGGAGCCCAGCAGGCCATTTGGGCCCAGCTGCATCTAACCTAGCCGGCTTCAAGGCCCACTCCCTAACCTAACCCTAGGCCCAGCCTCTCCCCTCGCTACCCTCTCCCGATCTCATCTCTCCCTCGTTTCCCTACGCGCGCCGCCACACGCTCAACGCACGCATCGAGCCAGGGAGGAGCCCGATCCCCATCACCAACGCTCGCAGGCTCCTCTACTCGATCCCCACTTCTCCCCCTCACACCTCACTTGCCTCCCCTTGCGCCGCCCTCTCTCTCTCTCGTTCTCCTCCCTCACGCCGCCAGCGAGCGCCCTCGCTCAGCCCAGCCTCCTCGCTAGCTCCCCATCTCTTCCTCCTGGCCAGCCGTGCCCCTCCATGGCGTTGCCTTGCTACTCCCTCCGGCGAGCACCGTGTCGTCTTCCTGCCTTGCCTGCTCTATCGGCGTCACCAACAACAGCGGTCCGGCGCCCAAGCTCCTCTGCCGCCCCGCCCATTCCCGGCCGGATCCCGCCGGCAGGGCCTCGCGTCCCTGCTTCAGACGATCGTCGCTGCGTCACGACCTCAGCTCTACCTGCGAAGCCCGATGCCCCTCGGCGCGTCAGCTTCGACCTCGATCAGATGCGCCCGAGGAGCTCCCCGAGCGAGCTCGCCGGCGGCCCCTGCGTTCCCCGTGACCTCTACTGCCTGCCGGCCCCTTCTCCGCCTTGCCGTCGTCTTGCTGCAGGTGTCGAGGTGTCGCCTCCTTCAGTTCGTCAGCCGACATCGCGGCCTCAACCTCCATGGACGGCCTCCTGTACTTCGAACGGGAGGAGAACCACTGCGTTGACTGGATCGGTGCCGCTCCAGGCCACTGCACTGTACAACTGCTTTGAGAGAACACGGATACGTAAGACCCGGGCCGACAAGTACCACGACGTCCGTCGATCGCCAAGTACCCCTTCATATACGCAAGTCCCTCGAAGGTCCACCGATGCCTAGTACGACTACAGGACCGGAACGAAGTACCACGATGACCGTTGACGTGTACCACTACACCGCACCGAAACGTCAAGACCGTCCCGGATATTGTCAAGTACCACTTCGGTTTCGGAACGCGACGAGTACCACGACTACCCTCGTGGACTTTGGTTCCATCAAGTTCGACTACAACGTGCGACCACTACCGCCGCCGTGATTTTCGACAAGACGTCGTGTGCCTCTACTTCCACTACCGAACGTCCCGAGAACGTCTACTTCCCCTACACCGCATCGAACTCGAACCGCTCCGATAACGCACGCTTCGAAGGAGTTGTTCGGTGCACGTTGCCCCTCTTTTGCCTTGCCACTGACATGTGGGAACCCCGTAATCGGGAGCACCCCACCATCCTTGCATGACACGCTCCCTTCACTTTCTTTTGCACCGTTATCCCCGTGGGCTACCGGAGAACCGATATGTTGTCGTGGCATCATTTTCGGATTCGTCGTCGTGGCACCCTTTTCCTTTCCACCACGATGTCAAATGCTTCATAATAATGCTTTTGTCAAGTTTTAATAAAAAATGCATAAACTTGTTCATGTCATCTGCATCATGATAACAACAATTAAAAATATTTAAATTGTTGTTTGCATTAATTTACTAATGCATATGGGGATTTACCGGATTTGTTGTTTGCTATATTCGGCCCCATTTAAATTGTTTAGATAGACAATCACTTTATGTTTCACCTCTTGACATGCTTAACAACATTTAATATTGTTGGGTACATAAACGAGAGAGAACTAAATAATTGATGTGGTGTTCCGTCAATATACAACCCATTGCATATTGAGCTCCACTTAATTTGTAGGATTGTTTGTGCTCTTTGCCATGCCATGCCTCTTTAAACCGGACATGCATCATACTTGTTTGCGCATCATGCCATGATTATGTGGTGGTTGTTTACTAGGTTGTTTGCTCTTTTCCGGTGTTGCTTCTTCGGGTTGGTTCCGATAACGTCGCGTTTATGAGGAACCGTTCGACTACGTCCGTTTGTCTTCTTCATGGACTCGTTCTTCTTCCTTGCGAGATTTCAGGCAAGATGACCATACCCTCGAAATCACTTCTATCTTTGCTTGCTAGTTGCTCGCTCTTTTGCTATGCCTATGCTGCGATACCTACCACTTGCTTATCATGCCTCCCATATTGTTGAACCAAGCCTCTAACCCACCTTGTCCTAGCAAACCGTTGTTTGGCTATGTTACCGCTTTGCTCAGCCCCTCTTATAGCGTTGTTAGTTGCAGGTGAAGATCGAAGTTTGTTCCTTGTTAGAACATGGAGATGTCGTTCCTTGTTGGAACATTTTTTTTACTTGTTGGGATATCACAATATATCTTACTTAATTAATGCATCTATATACTTGGTAAAGGGTGGAAGGCTCGGTCTTATGCCTGGTGTTTTGTTCCACTCTTGCCGCCCTAGTTTCCGTCATATCGGTGTTATGTTCCCGGATTTTGCGTTCCTTACGCGGTTGGGCTATTATGGGAACCCCTTGACAGTTCGTCTTAAGTAAAGCTCTTCCAGCAATGCCCAACTTTGGTTTTACCATTCGCCGCCTAGCCTTTTCTTTTCCCTTGGGGGTCGCGCGCCCAAGGGTCATCATTTTTTTAAACCCCCGGGCCAGTGCTCCTCTGAGTGTTGGTCCAACTTGTCAGCCGCCGGTGGCCACCAGGGGCAACTCTGGGCTGGCCTACCGGAAGTTTAGACAATCCGGTGTGCCCTGAGAAAGAGATATGTGCAGCTCCTATCGGGATTTGTCGGCACATTCGGACGGTGTTGCTGGTTTAGTTTTACCTTATCGAAATGTCTTGTTGTACGGGGATACCGAGTCTGATCGGAAAGTCTCGGGAGGAGGTCTATTCCTTCGTTGAGCGTTAGAGCTTGTGATGGGCTAAGTTGGGACACCCCTGTAGGGATTTGAACTTTCGAAAGCCGTGCCCGCGGTTATGGGCAGATGGGAATTTGTTAACGTCCGGTTGTAGAAAACCTGAACTTGACCTTAATTAAATTGAATCAACCGCGTGTGTAACCGTGATGGTCTCTTTCCGGCGGAGTCCGGGAAGTGAACATGGTTGTTGGAGTTATGCTTGGCGTAGGTTGCTATAGGATCACTTCTTGATCATACTTTATCGACCGTGCTTTGCCTTCTCTTCTCGCTCTCATTTGCGTATGTTAGTCACCATATAAGCTAGTCGCTTGCTGCTGCTCCACCTCATACCTTTACCTTACCCATAAGCTTAAATAGTCTTGATCACGAGGGTGCGAGATTGATGAGTCCCTGTGGCTCACAGATACTTCCAAAATCAGTTTGCAGGTGCCGATGAGTCCGTGCAAATGACGCAACCAAGCTCAGGAGGAGCTCGTTGAAGATCTTGTCCTTTGTCTTGCTTCGTTCTAGTTGATCAGTAGTGGAGCCCAGTTGGGGTCGATCGGGGACCTTTGTCGCATTTGGGGTTCTTCTTTTATTTTGGTTCCGTAGTCGGACCTTGATTGTATCTGGATGATGTAATGCTTTATTCATGTAATTGGGTGAAGTGGCGATTGTAAGCCAACTATGTATCTTTTTCCCCTATTGTATTACATGGGTTGTGTGAAGATTACCTCACTTGCGACATATGCCTTCAATGCGATTATGTATCTAAGTCGTGCCTCGATACGTGGGAGCTATAGTCGCATCGAGGGCGTTACAGTAACCCAACCGCGCCATCAATTGCGGCGCTTGGGGGATAAGCGAGTTTTACCAGACAAGTGGGGACGCTTAGTTTTGTCTGCCCATATAAAGGGATAAGGATTCACCTTCCTATCCACGCCTTCTTCCTCCTCTGCTCATCCGCTCCCGCACACTCGAGCTCTAGCGCCCAAGTCCTCACTTCCATCTCAACCTTCTCCAACCATGTCCAGAGCGGGAGGCAAGTGGATGGTCTCCTCCGTCACGGAGGGAGACGTCAAGAAACTGAGGAGAGCCGGATACCTACCCGACGACATCGCACACCGGCTCCCAGATGAGGGGCAGCTCATCCCCACCCCCAGGCCCCATGAGAGGGTGGTATTCCTCACCCATTTCCTCCGCGGACTGGGATTCCCTCTCCATCCCTTCGTCCGGGGGCTCATGTTTTATTACGGCCTGGATTTCCACGATCTGGCCCCGAACTTCATCCTCAACATCTCGGCGTTTATTGTCGTGTGCGAGGCCTTCCTCCGCATCAAGCCCCACTTCGGCTTATGGCTGAAGACCTTCAATGTCAAGCCGAAGGTGGTGGGCGGCCGCCAGGCGGAGTGCGGAGGCGCCATGGTGGGCAAGATGCCCAACATAACATGGCTCGAGGGCTCCTTTGTGGAAACCATAAAGGGGTGGCAATCGGGGTGGTTCTATATCACCGAGCCGCGTGACCTCGCATGGGTAGCGGCCCCCGAGTTCCGATCTGGCATCCCCATGTGGCTCACCTCCTGGAAAGAGAAGGGCCTGTCCTGGGGTAATTCAAAAGAGCTGACCGGACTCCAGACATGTATTCAAAACATGGTGGACAAGAAGCTCAAGCTCGTCAACATAGTCCAGGTTATGCTCATCCGCCGGATACTCCCGTGCCAACAACAGGAGTTCACCTTGTGGGAGTTCAACCCGGCGCAGCACCGAACTCTGAACAGGCTCTTCGACACGAATCATGAAGATGGCTGGAGGGTGCTGTTCAAGAGCGCCGAGGTCCCTCCTCCCATTAATGAGGATCGCGGATTCAGCGCGAAGCGCCAAGCTAGTGCGGTAAGCTGTTTTACCTTTCACAGGATACTTGTTTTTTATATAGATTGACTCTATGCGGGATCTAAACTCCCGTGCCTTTGACATGATTGGCAGAAGATGGCCGGACAGATCGACTGTCCGGCTCCTTTGCCCGAAGGCCCCGCAGACGCCCTTCTGGCGAAGATGTTGACTCCGGCCCCTTATAAGGTGTTGGAGAAGACCAAGAAGGCCAAGGGAGCTCGAAAGAGTTCCCGACGCCAGGCGTCGTCGGACTCACCATCCGATGACTCTGCGGCGCACTCTTCCCCCGAAGACGAGGAAGAGGAAGAAGAGGCTTCCGCACCGACTGGGGGGGACAAGAAAAGGAAGGCCGCCCCAACTGGGGAGGCCGGAGGGTCCAAGAAGGGAAGGACTCTCCTTCCGGACAGCTCCACCGCTGCCGACGAAAGTGAAGACGAGTGGTTGCCCAGGGCCAAGCCCCCGGGGAGATTGTAAGTATTCGGATACCAAAGTTACCCATAGGATTCCTTTGTCGCACTACTTTTCCTAACGCCGAACTCAATTGTGCAGGCCGCCCCGAGCCAATATCGAGGTATCATCGGACGACTCCCTGGGCTCGTCGGACATGGATAGCGATCCAGTCCCGACCGCCACCTCCCCTCATCCAGCCGACGACACCGAGGTGTTGTCTCAAGAGGCACCGGATCGAGGGGGGACAGTCCCGGAGGCACCTCAAGGCGACCTTCCAGACTCCGGGAGCCAAGGGGACGGGGTCCCCGAGAGCTCCGAGTTCGGGCCTCAGCCAAACACCGCGCCGGACCCTCCAATGGTTCCGAGCTCGGGCAGGCGGTCCCCTTCTAAGAGGAGCAAAACGCCAGTGCCGGTGACCTCTGCCCATCTAGAGGCACTGGACAACCTGCTGGAAGTGCTTCGCAGCGCTTCCATCGACGAGGAGCACGACACCATCATGAGTGCGGTGATCCTGAAGGTTCAGTCCGCCAAGAGCGGATTGACTGAAACCTGTGCCAGCCTTCTAACAGGCTTCGAGGTAAGTGTGTTAAAATATAGTAGAAGTATTACCGCATAGACAGTAGCCCTTGATGCTTTGTTCGGTGTTCACAAAGAAAAACCAAACAGAGGATCAAATAATATCGCAGGAGTCTAATATAAGTATGTCAATATGCATATGCAGGCTTCTCTGCTGGTGTCCGCCGCACTAACTGCGAAGGTCGCCGTACTAAAGCAGGACCTCGATGGGTCCAAGAAAGAGCTCGGCCTTGTCAAGAGGCAGCTCGAGGAGAACGAGGGTAAGTAATACCCTGTCTATAGATATATGTATATCTATACCTACTAATAAAGCAAGACGCGTTTCTCCAATTTTTTCATCCGTTCACCCCATATTATTTTTTTTGAATTTTTTTACTATCCGAGGTGGTACTAATTTTCCGTCCGTCCGTGGTTGGCCTCACATGATTTTTTGTCGATTTTAACGCCTCGCCTGTGGCCGGCCCATCTAGGTCGTGTTAGGCAGCCCAATAGTAGTCCGAGATGGGGAGGCAAAAATATTTGCTGGTATAAGGAATTGAACTCGCAACCTCCAATAAAGGACTTCTACCAACCACCAACTGAGCTAGATTGTCTTGTGCTGATTTTTTACCGCAAGTTTTTCTATTGAATAGTACCACATCGCCCTTCTACGTCCAACCTCATCAATTTATATACGTCTTCAAGTTATTAGGTAACAATCAACTCAATAAGCTAGACCAGGAATCAAAATAGGTATAAGGAGAAAGGAAAGGATTGAAAAGAAGGAATAAAACTAGGGAAGGAAAGGAATTTGAAGAAAGAATAAAATAAAATTCGATGTGCCCTTAAGAAGGAAAGAAATTAATAGAGAGAATAAAGTTGGCTGTGCCTTGGGAAGGAAAGAAAAGGAATTAATAGAGCGAACAAATTTGGCGGATTAAAAGAAGGAATGGACTCTATGTGGCTACCTGCATGGATGAAGGGGCCGGAAAGTGAATAAATTTGGTGGATTAAAAAAAGGAATGAACTCTATATATTGCTGCATGCATGGATGAAGGGGGCAGGTGTTGTTTGGAGTCATCTGGGCCGTATTTGCAATACCAAGAAAATAAAGGTACATGAGGTGCCAAATAATACATCACATGTACATTGTTTCAGGTGATTTCGTGTAAGGTGTAACTGAACGACCCTTTCGTAAGGTGGCAATGGTAAAAAATAACTATGAGTATCTCTCTGTGAGAGAGAGAGAGACAGAGAGAGACAGGATGAACTATTAATCCAACGCCCACGGAAATCAGTGGTGATATAATACATCCTGAACTATTAATCCAACGCCCACGGAAATCAGTGGTGATATAATACAACCATCAACTATGAGTTTGTTGTAGCCTAAACAACATGGATCCATTTTCTAGGAGACAAATTCACTAATTTCCCTGAAAAATGTCGTTGACATCGGAAAATATATTGTTGCTATAGTTGAAGAGTTTTTATATTTTTGGACCTATTTTCGCTACTCATTAAAAAATTAAGATCGTCCTTCTAGATCTAATATTGATATGACTGCTAAAACATTTCATTTATTTCCCCACAAATCTTAGTAATACAAAATTTTGCATGAAGTGCAATATGTTTTGCAGTGCTCACTATATTTTTCCTCCTGTTGCAACACATGATCTCAGGTAGGTGAGTTTCATCTTCCGTTGGTGGTGTTTCACTAATTATGTCCCGTGTCATCTACATCAACATAGTGCGCTCATGGTCGGAGGGAGGTGAACAAGGAGAGACATCTGATCGACCAGCCAGTGCCCATCATCGACGCACTCCACTATTGGGCATCGCTAGGAAGAAGCCGGCACTGCATGATCCGTTGGCACCTGTCACCAATGCACCACCAATTGAACTCATCGCCCGGTGTTTCCGGTAAGAAATCCTCACTCTCCCTATAATATTAGCCGAAGGATAAGGATAAGTGTGCAATGCTCCTCATCATATCCAACATAACCAACGCTCCATATAATGGTACCTTGACCGGGCCAATGGTGGTTCATAGTAACCAACATTTATTTCGTAGCAAAGCACGAGCATTGTCTACAAAATTACAAGTCGGTGTAGGGAGGTCTTGTGAAAGTGGCGTGCTAGACTGTGTTTATCAAACTCATCACCTTGGAATTGAGAGCGTGCATTGTTAATTGGTGGATAGCAAGACCACCATCTGCGATGGTGATGAAGAGGAGAAGTGGCAACACAGATGGATCTCAAGCAACGTGCGAGGATTTTTGTTCTCCCGTTGTAACACACGGGCACATTTGCTAGTATAAAAAAGACGCGATTGCAAAATGACAGGATCATTGTATGTTTTGCCAGGGACCACGACCGAGGTGGCGACCCTGAAGCAAGCGCTGACCAAGGTCGAAGATACAGTGGCCAAGGAGCGCACCGAGCGAGAGAGGCACGAGGCTCGGGTGGGCAAGGTGCAGCAAGAGCTATAGGCTCTCGTGACGAAGCACGAGGCGTTGGAGCTTGACTTGAAGACGCGAGAGTCTGAGCTTGCCGCGGCCCGTGAGAGCGCGAAGAGTGCCAAGGCCGAGGCCCAGAAGGCCCTTCAGGAGATCGACGCGATGAAGAAGATAGCGGTGGGTAAGGCTTTCTATATGCAAAGCAGGCATGTAAAAGTGCATTACCGATTACTTACCCAAATCCGAAGCTCTTCAGGAGCATTCGCAGATTTGCCCCGCAGTGTGTTCGATGCCGCACAATTTTACCAGGACGAGGACGGAAGCTCGACGGAGAAGCTGTTCTGGTCTCAGTATGCTGAGGCCGAACATCCGGTGCCAATGAGCCACCAGCTGAAGCAGATGGTCGAGCTACATAAGGTGGCCGATCAGGCCATGAAGTGCTTCATAGTCCGGTTGTGGCCTGGCGACGCCCTTCCGAACGGCTTCTTCGGCCTGGTGAGGCGGCTTGTGGATGCCTGCCCACGGCTGGAGGTCGTCAAGCGATCCGTCTGCATTGAAGGTGCACGCCGGGCTTTCGCCCATGTAAAAATGCAGTGGGTCAAGCTAGACGCCGTGAAGCTAATCAAGGAGGGGCCGCCGGAGGGCAAGGAGCACTGCCACCCCGAGATGTACTATGAGGGTGTTCTGCCGGATGCCTGTCTTATCGCGGATGAGTGTTCACAAAATGTAATATTTGAATGAGACTTGCTCGTTTTGTCTTGTATGTATGGAAACTTGTACCATATTCACTATGCAAGACTTGTTAGAATTTAAAATATTACCTTCTATTTGGCTGTTTATCCAATATGAGAGATGGCCAGTCCTCGGCTTCTGCCCCCATGCCACGAGTGCTGGGGTGTTCGGGATAAACCTGAGCACTCTTGTTCCCATGTTTGGGTCCTTCGAGGGAGGTGCTTAGCACAACGAACAAGGCAACCCGACTAATAATGCTTTACCACTCTCACTTAGCCGTAGAATTCTATAATTTTAAATTTCGGCGAAGCCCCTAGTATTCGGAAGGCCGAATTCGGGGCGCGATACACGCTTGTAAGCCGGACAGAGCCGACCCCTCGCCCTAAGCGGCATAAGTCTTTAGGGACTCGAAAAACCTCGCCGAACAGCGACCAGTCTCTCGCCTTATCATGAGAGTCAGTTTTAGCATTCTCTACTGAGTTGCTCAGCCCGGCAAAACCGGGGCATAATCACAGTAGTTCTCCTAGCGCTACCTTAGCCGATAGAGCGGAACGTAAGGTACCAAAACATAGGAACCGGGCAAACCCAACATTTAACCAAAGGCATGATTCGGAGCTGATGCATATAATGTTATAAGTTCGGGGTGCCGCACTTGTGACAGTGTTCGGACTTTTCACACTGCATTGTGGGGTATGTGAGCCCCTTGTGTGTTGGCCGTACCAGAGTGTACGGTTGCAAGGCGTCATTAATGAACACACACACACACACACACACACACACACACACACACACACACACACACACACACATATATATATATATATATATATATATATATATAACAAGAATGCAATAATAGCTGTAATGTCATGCATTGTTTATTGAAAAATTGCGTTAAAGCAGGGTGACACAGATAGTGCGATAAGCAAAAGAGTAGGACTATGTCCCTTCCAAGGGCGAGCTGAGGAATGATATGAAATCTGTAATAAACCTGGGAATTCTGTTGTATAACGTAGCTGTCTACCTCCTTGGTTGCTGTATAATGTGTTCGGCAATAGAGCTGCCAGACAGTGTTTCCAGAGATTAAAGTCCTGAAAGGAAAAAAAAATAACCAAACGGGAAGCCCCTAGTGCGGTTTAGGCCGCGTTTTGGGGCGTGCCGCAGTTGTGCCCCCCCTCCCCACCTGTGCCCATGGTATTTTTAATGCGTAATTATGTACGCGCGGCATGAATATCGCCGTTGGGCTGGGATTGGGGTGGCCGCCGTATTGCTACGTGAGCTCAGATCGCGCCAGGCAGTGTATTTGCCGATTTCCCTGAGCACGCTTGAAGGTGTCCGGGCTTTGAAATGCCGAACTGGTAGGTTGCCTTGAGAGGCTGCTTTGTGCTTCTGCTGCGAGGGCCGCGGTGTGCTCCTCTGTTCAGAGAGAGCGCTCTGTGTTTCCATTGACTGTAATAACTCTGTGAGGTCCTGGCATCTTGAGCTTGAGGTATGCATAATGCGGTACCGCATTGAATCTAGCAAATGCAGTTCGTCCGAGCAGCGCGTGATAACCACTACGGAACGGGACTATATCAAAGATTAACTCTTCGCTTCGAAAGTTATCCGGGGACCCGAAGACCACTTCCAGTGTAATTGAGCCTGTGCAATGGGCCTCTACGCCTGGAATGACGCCCTTAAAGGTCGTTTTTGTGGGTTTGATCCTTGAGGGGTCTATACCCATTTTGTGCACTGTGTCCTGATAAAGCAGGTTCAGGCTGCTGCCGCCGTCCATAAGGACTCGAGTGAGGTGAAATCTATCGATGATTGGGTCTAGGACCAGTGCGGCGAATCCGCCATGACGGATACTAGTGGGGTGGTCCCTGCGATCGAAGGTGATCGGACAGGAGGACCAAGGGTTGAACTATGGGCGACTGGCTCCAACGCATATACGTCCCTGAGCGCATGCTTCCGCTCCCTCTTGGGGATGTGGGTTGCGTATATCATGTTCACCATCCCCACTTGCTGGGGAAACCTCTACTGTCCTCCAGTGTGCGGCTGCCGGGGTTCTTCCTCGTCATCGCTATGCGGCCCCTTGTCCTTGTTTTCGACAATTAACTTGCCGGCCTACTTGAACACCCAACATTCCCTGTTGGTGTGATTGGCTGGCTTGTCTGGGGTGCCGTGTATTTGACACGAGCGATCGAGTATGCGGTCCAAGCTGGACGGACCCAGCATACTTTGTTTGAATGGCTTTTTCTGCTGACCGGGTTTAGAGGCTTTGAATCCGGCATTGACTGCCGTATCCTCAGTATTTTCGCTGTCAATGTGGCGCTTATGCTTGTTGCGACGTGACCTGCTATTGCCGTCCTTGGTATCTGAGGTACCATAGTTCTTTGATATGTTATTACTGCGAGCTAGCCAACTGTCTTCCCCCACACAAAAGCGGGTCATGAGCGTCGTGAGGGCTGCCATAGATTTCGGCTTTTCCTGACCAAGGTGCTGGGCTAGCCACTCGTCTCAGATGTTGTGCTTGAAAGCTGCTAAGGCCTCCGCATCCGGACAGTCAACGATTTGATTTTTCTTTGTGAGGAATCGAGTCCAGAATTGCCTAGCCGACTCTTCTGGCTGCTGAATTATGTGGCTTAGATCGTCGGTGTCTGGTGGTCGCACATAAGTGCCCTGAAAGTTGTCGAGGAATGCGGCTTCCAGATCTTCCCAATAGCTAATGGAGTCCGCTGGCAAGCTATTAAGCCAATGCCGCGCTAGTCCTTTGAGCTTTAGTGGGAGGTATTTGATGGCATGTAAGTCATCATCGCGGGCCATGTGGATGTGGAGGAGGACGTCCTCAATCCATACTGCGGGATCTGTTGTGCCATCGTATGATTCAATGCTTATAGGTTTGAAACCTTCTGGGAATTGATTTTCCATTACTTCGTCTGTGAAGCATAAGGGGTGTGCGGCGCCTCTGTATTGGGCTATATCATGACGCAGCTCGAATGGGTCTTGCCCGCTGTCTTCGGCCCGGCCGGATTTGCTTTTACTGTATCCGGCGTGACGTTTACCGTCTCGCAGAGTGGTGCGCCCTCGTGATCCGTAGATCAATCTTGAATGCTTTGCTTTGTCCTCCAATATATCTCGTAGGTCTGGCGTATCTCCCCATGCCTTTTTATTTGAATGGCGTTGGGGTGGAGGCTGAGCTTTTGGCTGGAATGTCTCTCTATCGCGGCCACGAGGTGGCCGATCAGTCATATCATACGCTTCTTCCTCCAGTCGGGGTAGTAACCTGTGCCTTGGGTAACTCTTGGAGGGGCGCTCGAGTTTATAGTTCTCGGCTGCGAGGACTTCAGTCCATTTGTCAGCTAGCAGATCTTAATCAGCTTGAAGCTGCTGCTGCTTTTTCTTCAGGCTATTTGCCGTGGCCATAAGCCGGCACTTGAAGCGCTCTTGTTCGACGGGATCCTCTGGGACGGCGAATTCATCATCGCCGAGGCTTGCCTCGTCTTCGGAGGGGGGCATGTAATTGTCATCCTCCTCCTCTCCGCCAGCTGCTCTCTCAGGAGAGCTGGCGCCTTCATCCTCCTTCTCTAGATCTTGCTAGAGGAGATTGTTGTTGTTTTCGGCGCTATCCAAAGTGTTATTATCTCCTATGCCGGTATCACCACTTTTGCTTTGGCGGGACTTAGAGCGGCACTGCTGACGTTGACGTTTGGGTTGCTTCTTGGAGGGGTCATCCTCCGCTATCTCGTCGCCATTGCCCTCGTTGGGTGTATCCACCATGTATATGTCATATGACGAGGTGGCTTTCCAGTGCCCTATAGGCGCTGGTTCGTGTTCGTCTCCTACATCGTCGTCCGTACCGTCGATGTCTTCGGAGTCGAAGTCGAGCATGTCGGTTAAATCATCGACAGTGCCTACGGAGGGGGTGGTCGGTGGGCGTTGAATTTCTTCGTCTTCCGCATCCCAATCTTGTTGGCCATAATCCGGCCAGGGCTCTCCTGACAAAGAGAGAGTCCTTAGTAAATTCAGAATGTCGCCGAGGGGCGAGTGCTGAAAGATATCCGCGGTGGTGAATTCCATGATCGGCGCCCAATCGGATTCGATTGGCAGGGGCGCGGACGGTTCGGAGTCCGGAAAAGAGTCCGGCACCTTGGAGTCACGGGCTGCGCAGAGGTTTATGCTGGTGTTTGGCTCGATCGCCGTCAAGACTGCAGCCCCTGAGGTGGTGTCTAGCCACCCGTCCTCGATTGGTGCAGTTTGCTCCGAGCTAAGGGTCGGAGCAGATGCGGGCGCGGCCTCTGGGGTACTGTTCGGCGGCAGAGCTAGGTCGTACCCATCGCGGCAGTGGGGTGCGCCCGACTGTGGCTTGAATCCGTCGAAGATCAAGTCTCCGCGGATGTCGGCCGTGTAGTTCAAACTTCCAAATCTGACCTGATGGCTAGGGGCGTAGCTTTCAATCTGCTCCAGATGGCCAAGCGAATTAGCCCGCAGTGCAAAGCCACCGAATACGAAGATCTGTCTGGGGAGAAAAGTCTCACTCTGGACCGCATCGCTATCGATGATAATAGGAGCCATCAAGCCTAACGGCGACGACACAGAGGAACTCTCAATGAAAGCACCAATGTCGGTGTCAAAACCGGCGGATCTCGGGTAGGGGGTCCCGAACTGTGCGTCTAGGACGGATGGTAACATGAGGCAAGGGACACGATGTTTTACCCAGTTTCGGGCCCTCTTGATGGAGGTAAAACCCTACGTCATGCTTGATTAATATTGATGATATGGGCAGTACAAGAGTAGATCTACCACGAGATCAGAGAGGCTAAACCCTAGAAGCTAGCCTATGGTATGATTGTATGTTGTGATTGTTGTCCTACAGACTAAAACCCTTCGGTTTATATAGGCACCGGAGAGGGTTAGGGTTACACAAGGTCGGTTACAAAGGAGGAGATATCCATATAAGTATTGCCTAGCTTGCCTTCCACGCCAAGTAGAGTCCCATCCGGACACGAGATGAAGTCTTCAATCTTGTATCTTCATAGTCTAACAGTCCGGCCAATGGAGATAGTCCGGCTGTCCGGAGACCCCCTAATCCAGGACTCCCTCAGAGACACTCCCCGAGTTGAATCCGCAATGCATTCCATAGATAATCTGACTACTTTTTATGTTTTCATGAATCTCAAATTCTGAACAGCATCGTAATGATTATGAGCTTGCGCACATGAAAAGAATAATGCAGAACAATGCCATGGCTGTCAAACTTGGAATTAAGGGACTGAAATCAAGTCTGGATGCAATGCAATGCAAACGCTCTCCACCTACAGATTCATGCTCAGAATATGATGCTAACAGTGATTCTTAGCTAGAGGGAGACCTAAGTCAATGTAGCTCCCTAGTGGAGGAGTCAGAGGAAGATGCCCTATCTTATTCACCCATCAAGGTACTTGCTCTAACTTTCCAAGGTTACATTGCTCGCACATATCTTGCAACTGATGCTTTGCATTGCTTCTACTTTGTTGAACTACCATTAGCTTAGTTTACACATCGTGTATATGAATACGCCCTGCCTATGCATATTCAGTACATATTCCATCTGTCATCATACCATATTTATCCATTCAAATGCTGTTCTTGTGTATCAAACGTTCAAAAGGAAGAGGGCGATTGTTGATCGTGGAGGAGCACAAGCAAAGTATTTGGAAAAGGTAGTGGCACCTGATAAATCAAAGCCCATTAGGTGTAGTTGCAATATCACCTGAACCACAAAATACCCCAACTCTAGCAAACTCTAGCCCTACTACACTGGTCATTTCTGATGCCCCAACTCAGCAGACCCCAACTGCAGCAAACAGTATGATTATGCCAGTTGACATAGCACCAGCTGTACAACGCAAAACCCCCATTCCGGCAAAGAGTACACCAAATCCAGTTGCCAAATCCCTTTCCGAACCAAAGAGAGCCCCAATTGTAGCAAATAGGACCCCTGTTCCATTTCTTCCCTGTTTAGAAGACGAAGCTTATGTTGTTGTCAGGAACTTTGTGCGCATCTTTCCTTCATGGAAATATTATACCCCAGACACAGAACAATTTCCAGTCTTCCTCCACAACTTACGCGTAAGTAATGTACTAATGTTATTCATGGTCATAACTGCATATGTTTCTGCTGACAGAAGACACAAGATTTCATTATTTTAAATAGGCGTGGAGCAAACTGTATTGTGATGAAGAGCAAGGGTTGGTTGCGCTTTTCAATCACTCGTTGATGAAGTATCATTCCTACCCGAGGCAAGCGCACTTCGATGGCAAGCCTCTGAACGAAATTTCTGTAAAGTCTCCGGTGCTACATTTATCCGACGGTGACTGGAATAATCTTGTTACACATTGGTCTCGGCTGCAGTGTAAGGTACTGTCTATGATATCACATCACAATTTGAACTATATTTCTGCATTTGCCTTAATGTCTCACTTGTACGAAAACTGTTAGCAGAAGAACATTCGTTCTCAAGGGACCACAGAATCTCGCAACTATACTGCACACTGCATTGCTCTTGTGAGTATCTCTTGCCCTGTATGACCATACTTACTTCCATACATGTTTGATTATGTAGCATCACTGCACATGTTAGCCTCGTAATCGTCCATTTGGTGGACATTATAAGATCCGTATGGACTCTTACATAAATTTAGAATCAACCCAATGCTTTTGAAGAGGTTTAGCTCTGCAGTCTTCTTGTAAGGACTGAATGTGGTCTACCATTGTACTTACATTAATAGCTACTCCCTCCGTCCCATAATATAAGAACATTTTGTACAGTACACCAGTGTTCAAAACACTCTTGTATTATGGGAAGAGGGATTGGTTCATTTTGTAGCATTCTGCATCTTATCTCCCTCGCCCACCATTTACTAAAAAAGATCAGATCTATATTTAATCTTACCAACAAGTAGAATACACAGAAAATGCCAGTGCAGAAGTGTAGCCCATTTCTCTTGTCAATACATTTTGTCCTGTAATGCTTGTACTTCCAGGGATTGGTAGTTGATTATGTAGCATCAATCTGCATCTTATCTTCATTATCCTCTATCCCTTCCAGTATTATCATATCTATAATTACTCTCTACAAAATGTAGAGTACAAGTAATGCTTATTAAGAAGATTATGTGCTGAAATTCTTGAGTTATCCTTCCCTTGACATGGAGAAGGGCATTATAAAGCTGGTGTTAACTGTTAATGTAAGTCAGTCCTTCTAAAGCCTTTATCCTCAACTACTGTTTAATTTGCTCATACTCCCTATTGTTTACTGCTGTTTAGTTTGCTGTTTCTACCAAAATGCATGTTCGTAAGAATCGTAAGTTCTAAGTTTTACTTGTAAAACCAAATTCCTTATTCATACCATGCATTACTTAATACTCCCTATATGTATGCTTGTTTTTGTGGATCTATAATCTAGTGTGTGGTGAAGCAGCCCACGTTTGCACCTTGTCATCTCTTGTTTTATCTTACTGATGTGGCTGATCATATGAACAACATGCCATGCACATTATCCAAAATAGATACAATGATTTTCTTTGCTCTTCATCTATGCTTGTTATGTTGATATGGTAATCCAGTAGTGTGGTGAAGCTCCCCGCATTATGAACAATGCCAAATTATGCTATTTATATTTTGAACTTACTCTTTATTTTCCAATTTGAAATTGGATAGAATTGACAGAACAGTTATCATCTTTGCTTATACACATGCAAAACCTGTCATCTCTCTGCTTTGTTTCAGGGTGATATGCCTGATGGCATGCACAAGTCTGCTGAAGGCTGTGAGACAAACCCAACATATATTGCAGCAAAGAAGGCAAAACATCTTGAAGATAGCGAGACAACCCCAAACTCTTATCTTGATTCAGTGTTCAAGTTACTTGAGACTAACAGTCAGACAAGCTCACATAATTCGTTGTCTGAATCAGTTCGACTTCTTCAGTCCCAAGTTCTAGCAGAAAGGCATTCTGCAACTCAATTTCGACAATGATGGAACGTGTCATAATAACGGAACGGTGGAGAGTTGCATGGAAATATATCTCGGAATGGCTATGAAAATGCCATAATAGGTAGGTATTGTGGCTGTTTTGAGGAAGGTAATGGTGGGTGTATGGTACCGGTGAATGTTGCACGGTACAAGGGAGGCTAGAAATGGTGGAAGGGTGATTGTGCGTATAATCCATGGACTCAACATTAGTCATAAAGAACTCACGTACTTATTGCAAAAATCTATTAGTTATCGAAACAAAGTACTATGCACATGATCCTAGGGGGATAGATTAGTAGGAAAAGACCATCGGTCGTCCCCGACTGCCACTCATAAGGAAGACAATCAATAAATAAATCATGCTCCGACTTCATCATATAACAGTTCACCATACGTGCATGCTACGGGAATCACAAACTTTAACACAAGTATTTCTTAAATTCACGACTACTCAACTAGCATGACTCTAATATCACCATCTTCATATGTAAAAACAATCATCAAGTATTAAACTTCTCATAGTATTCAATGCACTCTTTGTGAAAGTTTTTATTATATCCCTCTTGGATGCCCATCATATTAGGACTAGTTTCATAACCAAAGCAAACTACCATGCTGTTTAGGACTCTCAAAATAATATAAGTGACTCATGAGAGCTCATCTATTTCTATAAAATAAACCACTAGAGCAAATGACAAACAACTCCGAAAGATATAAGTGAAGATCAATGAGTAATCGAATAATTATGCAACTATATGAAGACTCTCTAACATTAAAAAATTTCAGATCTTGGTATTTTATTCAAACATCAAGCAAAACTAAATAAAATAAAATGACGCTCCAAGTAAAACACATATCATGTGGTGAATAAAAATATAGCTCCAAGTAAAGTTACCGATGGTAGTAGACGAAAGAGGGGATGCCTTCCGGGGCATCCCCAAGCTTTGGCTTTTAGGTGTCCTTAGATTATCTTGGGGTGCCGGGCATCCCCAAGCTTAGGCTCTTTCCACTCCTTGTTCCATAATCCATCAAATCTTTTACCCAAAACTTGAAAACTTCACAACACAAAACTTAAAGTAGAAAATCTGGTGAGCTCCGTTAGCGAAAGAAAACAAAACACCACTTCAAGGTACTGTAATGAACTCATTCTTTATTTATATTGGTGTTAAACTACTGTATTCAAACTTCTCTACGGTTTATAAACTATTTTACTAGCCATAGATTCATCAAAATAAGCAAACAACACACGAAAAACAGAACAGTCTATAGTAATCTGTAACTAACGCAAACTTATGGAACCCCAAAAATTCTAAAATAAATTGCTGAACGTGAGTAATTTATCTATTAAGCACCTGCAAAAAGAATTAACTAAATATCACTCTCCAGTACAAAGTTTTAGCTAATCTTGTGAGCGCTAAAGTTTCTGTTTTTTACAGCATGATCATAAAGACTTCACCCAAGTCTTCCCAAAGGTCCTACTTGGCACAAACACTAATTAAAACATAAAACCACATCTAAATAGAGGATAGATGAATTATTTATTACTAAACAGGAACAAAAAGCAAGGAACAAAAATAAAATTGGGTTGCCTCCCAACAAGCGCTATCGTTTAACGCCCCTAGCTAGGCATGATGGTTTCAATGATGCTCACATAAAAGATAAGAATTGAAACATAATAATGACCAGTTTTATAAATATAATCATCACTACTTTTTATAGCATACGTGTCATCACAATAATCATCATAAGTAGCAACTTTGTTCTCATCATAATCGATTGAAACCTCTTCCAAGATAGTGGAATCATCACTAAATAAAGTCATGACCTCTCCAAATCGACTTTCATAGTTATCATAATAAGATTCAACATCCTCCAAAATAGTGTGATCATTACTTCCTAAAGTTGACACTCTTCCTAACCCACTTTCATCAATATAATCATCATAAGTAGGAGGCATGCTATCATCATTATAAATTTGCATATCAAAACCTGGGAGACTAAAAATATCATCTTCATTAAACGTAGCATCTCCAAGTTTGGGACAAACATTAATTGCAGCAAATATATTCTCAAAAACATCATCATCAAACATAGCATTCCCAAGCTTGGGCCTTTTCATATCATAAGCATAATCATTCTCATCATTAATAGTATAGATAGCACCAATAGAATAGCAATTATCATATTATTCCAAGCAAGTGCCAAAAAGATTTTAAAGATCATAACAAGTATCATTATCTTCGACAATTATATTTTCATGAGGCACAACAGTAATAGGAGTAGCATTATTTGGTAGAGATATCTTTTTACCTCTCTTCCTTTTTTCTTTTCTTCTTCTTCACCACATCATGTGTGGGTTCAATCCTCTTTTTGGAGCTCCTTATTAATGAGATTGGTTGAATAGGAGGCTCCTCCTCGTTACCTGATTCATCATAAGAAATAATTGGAGGGTATTGGGAAGTCTCTTCCCTTTCATTAGTATTGTCTTCATCTTCTATTTGTTTTCTTTTCTTTATATAGTTCGCAATATAAGGATTTTCAATACAATTCACCGCACAATACATATAAATTTCCTCTAGATCAAAATCAAGAAATTTATCAAGATTAAATTTTGGAATACCCTCAGTTATACGTCTCATTTCTTCATAACCCAAAAGAAGACTAAGCTCTTTATGATGCTCAAGGGTAATCAAGTTATCACAATTTTTGTACACGACTTGATCATGAAACAAATAGCATTGGAGCTTTAAATGACCATGTTCATTGCAAAGTTCACAAGGATGGCGATAAATATTGAATCTTTCAGCACAAACATCTAGCCTTTCTTGCAGCAATTTAGTTTCTAAACGCTTATGCCTCTTGCAATATCTATCTTCCCTATTTGGTGTGTACTTGCAAACCCAATGCACTACACAAAAATTGACATGTTTATAGGAGACATTTTCATCATAACTAGTGCAATCATCATTAGTAGTATGGATATTCAAGGATTTCATACTAACAACATTGCAATCATGCTCATCATTCAAAGATTTAGTGCCAAACATTTTAATGCATTCTTCTTCTAACACTTTGTCACAATTTTCCTTTCCATCATATTCACAGAAGATATTAAAAAGATGAAGCATATGAGGCAAGCTTAATTCCATTTTTTTGTAATTTTATTTTATAAACTAAACTAGTGATAAAACAAGAAACAAAAAGATTCGATTGCAAGATCTAAAGATATACGTTCAAGCACTAACCTCCCCGGCAACGGTGCCAGAAAAGAGCTTGATGCCTACTACACAACCATCTTCTTGTAGACGTTGTTTGGCCTCCAAGTGCAGAGGATTGTAGGACAGTAGCAAATTTTCCTCAAGTGGATGACCTAAGGTTTATCAATCCGTGGGAGGCGTAGGATGAAGATGGTCTCTCTCAAGAAACCCTGCAACCAAATAACAAAGACTCTCTTGTGTCCCCAACACACCCAATACAATGGTAAATTGTATAGGTGCACTAGTTCGATGAAGAGATGTTGATACAAGTGCAATATGGATGGTAGATATAGGTTTTTGTAATCTGAAATTATAAAAACAGCATGGTAACTAATGATAAAATTGAGCGTAAACGGTATTGCAATGCTAGGAAACAAGGCCTAGGGTTCATACTTTCACTAGTGCAAGTCCTCTCAACAATAATAACATAATTGGATCACATAACTATCCCTCAACATGCTACAAAGAGTCACTGCAAAGTCACTAATAGCTGAGAACAAACGAAGAGATTATGGTAGGGTACGAAACCACCTCAAAGTTATTCTTTCCAATCAATCCGTTGGGCTATTCCTATAAGTGTCACAAACAGCCCTAGAGTTCGTACTAGAATAACACCTTAAGACACAAATGAACCAAAACCCTAATGTCACCAGATATTCCAATGTCACCTCAAGTATCCGTGGGTATGATTATACGATATGCATCACACAATCTCAGATTCATCTATTGAACCAACACATAGAACCTCAAAGAATGCCCCAAAGTTTCTACCGAAGAGTGAAGACGAAAACGTGTGCCAACCCCTATGCATAGGTTTATGGGCGGAACCCGCAAGTTGATCACCAAAACATACATCAAGTGTATCAATAGAATACCCCATTGTCACCACATGTATCCCACGCAAGACATACATCAAATGTTCTCAAATTCTTAAAGACTCAATCCGATAAGATAACTTTGAAGGGAAAACTCAATCCATTACAAGAGAGTAGAGGGGGAGAAACATCATAAGATCCAACTATAATAGCAAAGCCCGCGATACATCAAGATCGTATCACCTCAAGAACACGAGAGAGAAAGATCAAACACATAGCTACTGGTACATACCCTCAGCCCCGAGGGAGAACTACTCCCTCCTCGTCATGGAGAGCACCGAGATGATGAAGATGGCCACCAGAGAGAGATTCCCCCCTCCGGCAGGGTGCCAGAACGGGTCTAGACTGGTTTTTGGTGGCTACAGAGGCTTCTGGCGGCGGAAGTCCCGATCTGTTGTGCTCCCTGAATTTTTGAGGGTATATGGGTATATATGGGAGGAAGAAGTACGTCGGTGGACCTTCGGGCTGTCCACGAGGCAGGGGGCACACCCCCACCCTCGTGGGCAGCCCGGGACTCTCCTGGTCCAACTCCGATACTCCATGGGCTTCTTCTAGTCCAAAAATAAGATCCGTGAAGTTTCAGGCCAATTGGACTCCGTTTGATTTTCCTTTTTTGCGATACTATAAAACAAGGAGAAAATAGAAATTGGCACTGGGCTCTAGGTTAGTCCCAAAAATCATATAAAATATCATATAAATGCATATTAAACATCCAAGGTTGATAATATAATAGCATGTAACAATCAAAAATTATAGATACGTTGGAGACGTATCACTAGGCCGTCGGCATACCACTGCCACGCGGCAGCCCCTGGTTTCTCCTGGGCATGGCTATGGCGACGGCAAGGCCATCGACATATATATGTTCTGTTTTGTTTTTAGTTGCTCTGTTTTGTTCATTTCATTCAATTTCACTGCTAATTCAACACATAAATATGAGAGATCACAACAAGATCATCATCATCTCAAGATCATCATCATCATCATCATCTAAAGATCATTGTCATCATCTAAATATCATCAAGATCATGGAGGGAGTCCTGGATTAGGGGGTCTCCAGACAGCCATACTATATCCTTTGGCCGGACTGTTGGACTATGAAGATACAAGATTGAAGACTTCGTCCCATGTCCGGATGAGCTCTACTTGGCGTGGAAGGCAAGCTAGTCAATACAGATATGTATATCTCCTCCTTTGCAACCGACCTTGTGTAACCCTAGCCCCCTCTGGTGTCTATATAAACCGGAGGGTTTTAGTCCGTAGGACAACATACAATCATACAATAGGCTAGCTTCTAGGGTTTAGCCTCTCCGATCTCGTGGTAGATCAACTCTTGTACTACCATATCATCAATATTAATCAAGAAGGACGTATGGTTTTACCTCCATCGAGAGGGACCGAACCTGGGTAAAACATCGTGTTCCCTGCCTCCTGTTACCATCCCCTTAGACACACAGTCCGAGACCCCCTACCCGAGATCCGCCGGTTTTGACACCGACATTGGTGCTTTCATTGAGAGTTCCTCTATGTCGTCGTAGTTAGGCTTGATGGCTCCAACTATCATCGATAGTGATGCAGTCCAGGGTGAGACTTTTCTCCCCGTACAGATCTTTGTGTTCGGCGGCTTTGCACTGCGGGCCAACTCGCTTGGCCATCTGGAGCAGATCGAAAGTTACGCCCCTGGCCACCAGGTCAGGTTTGGAAGCTTAATTTACACGGCCGATGTCCGCGGAGACTTGATCTTCGACAGATTCGAGCCCCAGCCTTGTGCGCCACGCGGTCACGATGGGTACGATTTAGCTCTACCCTCGGACAGTCTTCAGGAGATTGCACCGGCAACCGCTCCGACCCTCAATTCAGAGCCAATCCCGCCATCCGTGGACGGGTGGATAGACCCCGCCACGAAGGCCTTATCCTCAGCGGTGATTGAGCCGAACATCGACCTTACCCTGGACGAGAGCCGTGTTGTCAAAATCCCGGATCCTTCTCCGGCCACGGACTCCGAATTGCCTGTGCCCGTTCCTATCGAATCCGATTGGGCGTCGATCATGGAGTTTACCTTCGTGGATATTTTTCAGCACTCGCCCTTTGGCGACATACTGAACTCATTAAGGTCTCTCTCCTTGTCAGGAGGACCCTGGCCGAACTATGTCCGGCAGGATTGGGATGCGGATGACGAAGAAATTCGCTGCCCACCCACCACCCACTTAGTAGCCACTGTCGATGACTTAACCTACATGCTCGACTTCGAGTCCGAAGACATCGACGGTATGGACGACGATGCGGGAGATGTAGAGGAACCACTGCCCACAGGGCACTGGACAACCACTTCATCACATGACGTATACATGGCGGACACGGCAAAAGAAAACGACGACGAGGAACGGAAGGACGCAACGAAGGGTTGTCCTGTCGAGAAGTAGTCAAAGCGGCGGCGTAAGAGCCGCCCCAAATCCCGCCTCGGCAGAAACAACGATCATATAGACCCAGCGCTAGAGCAGGGTGGACAATCGCCGGACCATGGAAACACGGAGAATCAGACGGAACAACCCGACTCCGTCAAAGATAATAATCCGGACGACATCACACCGGACAGGCACCCGGAGCAACAGAATGACCATCAAAGGCTTGTTGCCACCGCGAGGAGTCTAAAAATGCAGAAGCAAAGGCTCAAGGCTGCGCAAGACGCACTCAGAATCATCTGGAGTAAAGTACTCAACACAGCAGCAGAGTACGGCGGTAATCGCCACACCAAGAGCTACCCGAAGCGGAAGTTGCTACCTGAATTCAATGAGGAGGCCTCAGATCCCCCGCAACCAAAAATTAAAATGGCCATCCGGCCGGATAGACGACCTCACGGCCAACATAGAGCAGCGAACAATGCCGCACATGAGCCAATACGCGATCCATGCGGGGACTCATATCAAAAGGACGGCGCAACCAGATCTATTTATGGACCACACAAGCGCGCTCCGGCATATGATGCAACACAACAAACATCCGAACACCACGGTACACCCAGATACAGGGGTGCCGCACACCCCCTATGTTTCACCGATGAGGTGCTGGACCATGAATTTCTAGAGGGATTCAAACCCGTAAACATAGAGGCATACGACGGAACAACATACCCTGGGGTCTGGATTGAGGACTATATCCTCCATATCGATATGGCTCGAGGAGATGATCTCCATGCCATCAAGTACTTACCCCTCAAGCTCAAAGGGTCGGCTCGGCACTGTCTTAAAAGCCTCCCCGAAAGCTCCATCAGATGCTGGGAAGAGCTTGAAGACGCTTTTACGGGCGAATTTTCAAGGGACTTATGTCCGACCTCCGGATGTGGACGATTTGAGTCATATACTCAACAGCCCAGAGAGTCAGCCCGAAAGCTTTGGAATAGGTTTCTTACTAAAAAGAACCAAATAGTCGACTGTCCGGACCCCGAAGCCTTAGCAGCTTTCAAACATAGTGTTCGAGATGAATGGCTCGCCAGACACCTCGGCCAAGAAAAGCCAAGAACAATGGCCGCATTAACAAGCCTCATGACCCGCTTTTGCGTGGGCGAGGATAGCTGGTTGGCCACATGCAGCACCAGCGACCCAAGTACTTCCGAAGTCTAGGATGGAAACGGGAAATCACGACGCAGCAAAAATAATAAGCGCCGGAATAAAGAAGACAACCCGAAGAGCACGGCGGTCAACGCCGAATTCAGAAGCTCTCGGCCAGGTCAGCAAAAGACGCCCTCTAAAGGCGCCATAGATGAACTGTCCAGCTTAAACAAAATTCTGGACCAAATATGTCAGATCCATAGCACCCCCGATAAACCTGCAAATCATACCCACAGAGAATGTTGGGTCTCCAAGCAGTCCGGCAAGCTCAACGCCGAACACAAGGGGCTGGATACACCAAGCAAAGACGAGGATGAGCCTCGCACGCAAAACACTGGGGAACAGAAGAAATTCCCATCAGAAGTCAAAACAGTAAACGTGTTACACGTGATACAGGGGAGAAGCAAAGCGGCACTCCCAAATAAACATGCCCAAGGGCCTATCACCACGGAGTTCTGCCACTGGCCGTTTCAACCAATCACCTTCGACCATCAGGATTACTCAGCAAGTATCCGGAGCGCAGGATGGGCTACCTTGGTATTAGATCCTATAATTGACGGATACCACTTCACACGAGTCCTGATGGACGGTGACAGCAACTTAAACCTGATATATCAGGACACAATCCGCAAAATGGGGATAGACCCAACGACAATTTGCCGCAGCAGTACTACCTTTAGAGGAGTAACACCAAGCCCAGGGGCTTATTGCACGAGCTCCCTGCTACTAGATGTTGTATTCGGCTTCCCCGACAACATCCGTAGCGAAAATTTAACCTTCCACATTGCTCCGTTCCAAAGTGGCTATCAAGCACTACACGGACGCGAAGCTTTCGCTCGCTTTAATGCAATACCACATTACGCTTCCCTCACGCTTAAGATGCCCGGTCCACGTGGCATCATTATAGTAAATGGAAATATTGAGTGATCCCCGTGCGCCGAAGAGAGTGCGGCTGCCTTGGCAGACGCATACTAAAACGGCCTCACCAACTAAAGCATTCGATAGGTCGTCAAGACCACAGACATGGTTAGACGAGTCTGGCGCAGCTATATGTAATTCATACAGGTTTGATGGCCACACCCCTACTACAAATACAAGGGGCTCAATGCGCGCAGACAAGTGGCAATTTTTACTTATCTTGAACTCTACATGGTTTCTTTAAACCTACCTTTTTGCACGACAACTTTTCACCTAAGTTCCTCTCTTTTACAGATGACCATCGTGCTACACCCGTCCAGGATACGGCACAACGGAGATACAGGCGCAGACGTGCAGCAGGGACCCGTTCCAAGGATTCTTTTTAGATTAAGACCCTGCGTCAACCTTTTGTACTGTCTCTTGTTGATACATCCCTCGAATTCTCAGTACAATTGAGAAGGATGCTGACGTCTTGGCATGTGGCCATGTCAGAACAATGCACGTACCTGGACAACAGGGGATTCTTACAAAGGGCACTGTTTAGGCCCGGTTTACACCATAAAGACCGAATACCATAGGGAGTGTTTGGCGTCGCGAGTTTAGCCTTATATGCATCAGCTCCGAATCATGTATTTAGTCAAATGTTGGGTTTGCCCGGCTCCTGTGTTTTGGTGCCTTACGTTCCGCTCTATCGGCTAAGGCAGCACCAGGAGAACTACTGCGATTGTGCCCAGGTTTATCTGGACGAGCACCTCAGTAGAGAAAGCCGAAAACTGACTGTCATGATATATCGAGAGACTGGTCAACCACTCGATGACCTATCGGAATCTTAGAATTCCTCTGCCTTAACGAAGGGCCATTTCTTGGCCGGGCATGTACGCACCCCGAATTCGGGTGAGTGCTGAGCTACCAGGGGCTATATAGTAGCCCCACTATCAAACTCCTATGGCTAAGTGAAAGTGTTAAAGCATTATAGTCCGGTTGCCTAGTTCGCTGCGCTATCACCTCTTTATTAGGACCAAGACGTTGGACTAACTGTGAATACGCGTCTTCTGCGAACACCCCCGCATTATATGCGTGGGGGCTGAAGCCGACGACTGCAATCTTTCAGGTTATACACATGTATACATAAATGGCCGCACAGGAGGCATCACAATACTTTCGGGCAAAAGTATAAAACATAGCCTTGATAAATTTAATAAAACATTGTTCTTACAATGGGAATACATGCCACTCAAACATAATATCCTTCGAGCACTTGGCTTCTATCAAACGAGCACCCTCAAGAACTTCTTCAAAATAGTGCTCGGCAGCAACTTGGCCTATGGCCGAACCCTGCGCCGCAACTGTGGTAGCATCCATCTCCGCCCAGTATGCTTTCACACGGGCAAGGGCCATTCGCGAGCCTTCTATGCACGCCGACCTCTTCATTGCATTGATGCATGGCACCGCACCAAGGAACTACTGGACTAAGCTGAAATAGCTGCTCGGCTTCGGTTTTTCCGGCCACAGATGATCTATGACGGACCTCATGGCGAGGCCGGACAATCTATTGAGTTCGGCCCATTTGGCAAGTTGATCAGTTAGTGGAAGCGAACGCTCTGGAACGTTAAACTGTGACCAGAATAGCTTGTCCACTTCATGATCTGTTTGATCTCGGAAGTATTCAGCCGCATCGATAGCACTCGCCGTCAAATCCAGATATGCGTCTGCCGAACTCCACAGCCGATCCAGAGGGGCATATCGCGGATCTTCGAACTTCCTCCGCAGCAAAAAGGGCTTCCTAGCCACAATATCACCGGCTTCACGCAGCTCCTCCTTCGCTCTCATGGCAGAGGGGGTGTCTTTGGTCGCCATCGAGGACTTCTCGAGGTCCGTCGCCTTCGCTCGGTTTTCTTCTTCAAGGAACTGGCAATGGTCGGCAGTGTCTTTTAACTTTGTAGCCATCTTGGCCATGTTCTCTTTGCTCTCGCAATGCGCGGCCATCTCGGCTGTCAACTCTTCGGCCGCCTTCAAAGCAGCCGCATTACTACTCGTTGCTTGTTCTTTGGGTCGGGCAAGTTCCGGCCGAAGGGTTTCCAGGGTGGCAGCTCGATCTGCAATCACAAAATATTAAAGATACTGGCATCACACTGCTCTTACTATGTGACATTCACCAGAAAATATCACTTACCCTATGCCTTGTCAAGCCTCTTGTTAACAAGCTCGATGTCGGCATCTGCCGCGTCCAGTTGCCGCTTTAGTTCGGCAAACTCATGATTCCGGCTAGCCACCGGAGCTTCCACTACCTGCAAATTAAAGCGGTATGGTTATTACCTGGGACTATGATCCTCTGTTTGCCGCCGTTCTCGGTGACAACCAGAGTCTCAGGGGCTACTATCCACACAGGGCACACCTAAAAATGTGCGGTACTATTACAAAGGTATATCATTTTACGTACCTCAAAGCCCGTTAGTAGACACATAAAGGCGTCATGCAACCCGCTTTCGGTGGACGAAATCCTTTCCATCATAGTACTCATTAACGTACGGTGTTCTTCCGAGATGGTCGCTCACTTCAACAGACCCCTCAGTGCGTCCGACCGCATACCAGACGGCGCCAGACTCTCTTGTTCGCCCTCTTCAAGAGCCGGATGCTGGGAACTTCGGGTGACTATAGGATTATCTTCTGGCCTCACCGGATCCGGAGAGGCCCTCCATGACGACACTTCAAGGTAGCCCGCTTCTTGAGCGGGGGAGTCCGGGGTAGGCATTTCGCTCTCCATCATCTCCGGAAGAAGGTCCCCTGAAGACGAGCTCAGTTGTGAAGGGCTAAGATCCGAACTGCAAGATAAACGCTTCGGTTATCTTCCTCGAAAATTAGGTAGAATATATTTACTATTAAGTTTTTGATCACTTACGGCTCGTTAGAGGGCTGATCCCCGCGCGGACTTTGTGCGGCAAGAGCAGCCCCCAAGGCAGGACCCTTTTTTGGAGACTTCTTCTCCCGTTTGGAAACCTTGGTTTCTAGATCCTCAGAGGCAGTCATCTTCCTTCCCCGGAGCGACAGAAGGTCGGAATCCTCCCCTTTGTTATCCTCCTTCACGGAGGCGCTCATTCCCTCGGTTGGAATTGGAAGCGATGGGGGCCCGCTTTCGCCCTCATTATTCCCCCCTTTATCTTCCTTTGAGGGCTCCAGGCAAGGTGCTAGCCCGAGCATCTTTTATAATACTGGATTGTCGAAACCCTCAGGAAGGGGGGCCGAACACCGAATCATCTTCACCTTTGTTAGCCAATCCTGATCGAAGGGCAATTTCTCAGAATGATGTCATGGTAAGTGAAAGGCGGTGTGTTCGGCTAGAGGATTACTTACTTGATCGGTGGTGCGGTTGCTGCTCAGGCCCACATCCTCGGTAGTATCCAGACACTCCATTTGAGGTCCGAAAAATGTTTTATACATCTCCTCGTGCATCAGGCCGAGGAAATTTTGAATGGCGCGCGGTCCTTCTGGGTTGAATTCCCACAAGCAGAGGGGCCGGCATTTGCAAGGCTGGGCTCGACGAACCAGCATGACTTGCATTACCATAACCAAACTAAAATCTCCCTCAAAGAGATCCCGGATGCGGCTCTGCAATATGGGCACATCCTTGGCTGGACCCCAGCTCAGCCCCCTGCTGATCCATGACATCAGTTGTGGTGGAGGGCCCGAGCGAAAGGCGGGGGAAGCTACCCACTTGGCACTTCTGGGAGAGGTGATATAGAACCACTCCCGTTGCCATAATCCGGACACCTCTGGAAAGGAGCCTTTTGGCCACGGAGCTCATGCAATCTTGCTTATTAATGCGCCTCCGCACACTTCATACTGCCCTTCTACCGTCTTCGGCTTCACATCAAAGGTCTTGAGCCACAGGCCGAAGTGAGGGGTAATGCAGAGGAAGGCCTCACATACGACAATAAATGCCGAGATGTGAAGAAAGGAATCCGGGGCTAGATCGTGGAAATCAAGACCGTAATAGAACATCAAACCCCTTGCGAAGGGATCCAGAGCGAGGCCTAGTCCTCGGAGGAAGTGGGAGACGAACACAATGCTCTCATTGGGTTCGGGAGTAGGGACGACCTGCCCTCGGGCATGCAGCCTATGCGATATTTCGGCGGTCAGATATCTGGCTTCCCTCAACTTCTTGATGTCCTCCTCCGTGACGGAAGAAGGCATCCACCGGCCTGGAAGGTTGGATCCGGAAATGACTGAAGATCCGAAGCACCTGACCTGGACTTTGGGTGCTAGAACTCGAGGCAGAGGAAGGATTCAATTGAGCACGGGAGGGAAAAAGTAAAAGCCTTGCCCCTTTATAAAGAGGGTGAATATCAAGCGTCCTCCTCGTGGCCGTTTGGGACTTTCCTAAAATCTAGGAGTCCTAGGCACGGTTGGGTTACCCACGCCCGTATTGATGAGAATCCCGTAATAAGGGGAACACGATCTCTGCTTTGACAAGACGTGTCAAGAAACTGACTTGCGTTATGTGCGGGGCTAGGTAGAGAAAAACGGTTCGAATAATCGCCGAGCCATGGCATGATGTCGTGTTGCCTAAACATGTCCGCAGATTAAATTTGTGGAAATATTATTCTCTCTATGGTGGTATGTGGAACTTATTTTGCAGGGTCGGACACTATCCTTGTATTCAAACTCTTCTGTGATGTATTCGGAGGAGGAACCCGCCTTGCAATGCCGAAGACAACACTGCACGCCGGACTCATCGTCATTGAAGCCTGGTTCAGGGGCTACTGAGGGAGTCCTGGATTAGGGGGTCTCCGGACAGCTGGACTATATCCTTTGGCCGGACTGTTGGACTATTAAGATACAAGATTGAAGACTTCGTCCCGTGTCCGGATGGGACTTGCCGGTGTCAAAACCGACGGATCTCGGGTAGGGGGTCCCGAACTGTGCGTCTAGGCCGGATGGTAACAGGAGGCAAGGGACACGAAGTTTTATCCAGGTTCGGGCCCTCTCGATGGAGGTAAAACCCTACGTCCTGCTTGATTAATATTGATGATATGGGTAGTACAAGAGTAGATCTACCACGAGATCAGAGAGGCTAAACCCTAGAAGCTAGCCTATGGTTATGGTATGATTGTTGATGTGTATGTTGTCCTACGGACTAAAACCCTCCGGTTTATATAGACACCGGAGAGAGTTAGTGAGGGAGTCCTGGATTAGGGGGTGTTCGGGTAGCCGGACTATACCTTCAGCCGGACTGCTGGACTATGAAGATACAAGATTGAAGACTTCGTCCCGTGTCCGGATGGGACTTTCCTTGGCGTGTTAGGCAACCTTGGCGATGCGGATATTCAAGATCTCCTACCATTGTAACCGACTCTGTGTAACCCTAACCCTATCCGGTGTTTATATAAACCGGAGGGTTGTAGTCCGTAGGCAATCAAGTCCATACACAACAATCATACCATAGGCTAGCTTCTAGGGTTTAGCCTCCTTGATCTCGTGGTAGATCTACTCTTGTACTACCCATATCATCAATATTAATCAAGCAGGAGTAGGGTATTACCTCCATCGAGAGGGCCCGAACCTGGGTAAAAAACATCGTGTCCCTTGTCTCCTGTTACCATCCGGCCTTGACGCACAGTTCGGGACCCCCTACCCGAGATCCGCCGGTTTTGACACCGACATTGGTGCTTTCATTGAGAGTTCCTCTGTGTCGTCGCCTTTAGGACCGATGGCTCCTTTGATCATCAACAACGATACGGTCCAGGGTGAGACTTTTCTCCCCGGACAGATCTTCGTCTTCGGCGGCTTTGCTCTGCGGGCCAATCCGCTCGGCCACCTGGAGCAGATCGAAAGCTACGCCCCTGGCCATCAAGTCAGGTTTGGAAGCTTAAACTACACGGCTGACATCCGCGGAGACTTGATCTTCGACGGGCTCGAGCCACGGCCATGTGCGCCGCACTATCTCAAGGGGCATGATCTAGCTCTGCCCCCGGACAGTGTCCTGGAGGCCGCACACGCATCGGTTCTGACCCCTAACTTGGAGCCTATTGCGCCAATTGAGGATGAGCGGTTGGACGTCACCTCGGGGGCTGTGATCCCGAAAGCGATCGACCCGAACGCTAGCCCCGCACTCTGCACGACCCGTGACTCCGAGGATCCGGACTCCTCCCCGGACTCCAAACCCCCCGCGCCCCTGCCAATCAAATCTGATGGGGCGCCAATAATGGAGTTCACCACCGCAGACATCTTTCAGCATTCGCCTTGTGGCTATATCCTGAACTCTCTCAAGTCTCTCTCCTTATCAGGAGAGCCCTGGCCGAACTACGGTCAGTGAGGATGGGATACGGACGATGAAGAAATTCAAAGCCCACCCACCACCCACTTGGTAGCCACTGTCGACAATTTAAATGACGTGCTCAACTTCGACTCCGGAGACATCAACAGCATGGATGACGATGCAGGAGATACCGACGAACCAACGCCCAAAGGGCATTGGACAGCCACCTCATCTCACGATGTGTACATGGTGGATACCCCTAAATGAAGCGACAATGAGGAAAAAGGGGATGGGATGGGAGATCGACCCCCCGAAAAGCAATCAAAGCGTCGGCGTAAACGCCAACCCAAGCCCTGCCTCGACAAAAACCCAGCCATAGAGCAGGACGAGCCGGTAGACGACGAGCAGGCCTTAGAGCAACCGTCCAAAAAGGGCAACACGGATAGAGAAACCGAACATCCCTCCCCCGGCGAAAACGGCATTCCGGACGACCTCATGCCGAATAAACCTATGGAGCAGAAGAATCTCCATGAAAGGCTCGTTGCAACTGCACGCAGCCTAAAGAAGCAAAAGCGGAAGCTAAAAACAACGGAAGACGCACTCCGGATTAGATGGAGCAAAGTAATCAATACCACAGATAAGTACGGCGACAGTCGCTGCACTAAAAGCTATCCGAAAAGAAAGCTACTGCCTGAATTCGACGAAGAGGCCCTAGAGCCCTCACATTCAAAAAGTGAAAAAGCCACACGGTCGGATAGACGACCCCATAAAGCGGCAAGCGGCGCCGCACCTAAATCGGCATGCGACCCACTTAAGGATTCGCATCATGGCCCAGTCAGGTCCATTTATGGGCCAAGAAAGCAAGCTCTCGTAAGCAACGCTATGAAGCCATCATCAGAATCCGTCACACCCAAATATAGGGGCGCCGCACACCCCCTATGTTTCACCGATGAGGTCCTAGACTATGAATTCCCAGAGGGATTCAAACCCGTAAACATAGAGGCATATGATGGAACAACAGACCCTGGAGTCTGGATCGAGGATTATATCCTCCACATACACATGGCTAGAGGAGATGATCTCCACGCCATAAAATATCTACCCCTTAAGCTTAAAGGGCCAGCCCGGCATTGGCTTAAAAGCCTTCCCGAAAACACAATTGGAAGCTGGGAAGAGCTCGAGGATGCTTTCTGAGCAAACTTTCAAGGGACCTATGTCCGCCCTCCAGATGCAGACGATCTTAGTCACATAACTCAACAACCCAAAGAATTAGCTCGGCAGTTCTGGAATAGATTCCTCACTAAAAAGAATCAGATAGTCGACTGTCCGGACGCCGAAGCCTTAGCAGCTTTCAGGCATAACGTCCGAGATGAATGGCTCGCCAGACGCCTCGGCCAAGAAAAGCCAAGAACAATGGCCGCACTAACAAGCCTCATGACCCGCTTTTGTGCAGGGGAGGACAGCTGGTTGGCAAGGTGCAGCCCCAGCGACCCAAGTACATCCGAAACTAGGGATGGAAACGGAAAACCGTGACGCAACAAGGACCGTCGCTAGACTAAGGACAAAAGTCCAAAGAGCACGACAGTCAATGCCGGATTCAAAGGCTCACGACAAAATCAGGAAAAATCTCCCCCTCGGGATAACAGGGAAGATCCATCCAACCTAAATAAAATCCTGGACAGGATATGTCAGATACACAGTACTCCCGGGAAGCCTGCTAACCATACCCACAGAGACTGTTGGGTTTTCAAACAATCCGGCAGACTCAATGCTGAACACAAGGGGCTCGACACACCAAGCGAAGACGAGGACGAACCCCAAAAGCAGAGCACGAGGAAACAAAAGAACTTCCCACAAGAAGTAAAAACAGTGAACTCACTTCACATAACAAAATGTGCGGCTCCCGTAAAGGTACGCACCACACGGCCCATCCCCAAAGGGTCCTACCACTGGTTGTCAAAACCGATCATCTTCGATCAGCTATATCAAGAATGTAGTCTGGACTGCCTTGATACTCGATCCAATAATTGGCGGACTCCAGTTTTCAAATGTCCTTATGTACGGCGACAGCGGACTAAACCTGATATATCAGGATACAATCCAGCACATGGGGATAAACCCAGCAAGAATCCGCCGCAGCAAAACCTCCTTTCAAGGGGTAACACCTGGTCCGGATACCCATTGTATGGGTTTTCTCCGGCTCAAAGTTATATTCGGCTCTGCCGATAACTTCCGCCGTGAAAAGCTGACCTTCCATATCGTCCCATTCTCAAGTTGCTATCAAGCACTACTGGGACGCGAAGCTTTCGCCCGCTTTAACGCAATACCGCATTATGCATCTCTCACGCTTAAGATGCCCGGTCCATGAGGCATCATCTCTTTAAAGGGGAAGCACTAAAGTGCGCCTCCCCAAGCGGGGGACTGTGCGGCCGCTTTGACAGCCCCACAGTAAAATGGCCTCACCGGCCAAAAAACTTCGAAATAGGTCATTAAAGACCACAAACATGGATAGACGAGTTCGGTACAAAAT
>NC_041390.1:247805024-247827776 GCF_002162155.2 Triticum dicoccoides | reverse complement strand
TATATATATATATATATATATCTTAAAACGGCCGCACAGGAGGTGTTCCCAATACTTGGAGGCACAAGTATAAAAAAAGGCCACTACAGTTTATCAAAATATTACTTTATAATTACATATGCTATCATAACATAGCATCTTTCGGGCACTGCGTCTCTATTACACGAGCGCCTTCAAGAACTTCCTGAAAATAGTGCTCGGAGGGTACTCGGCTTTTGTCCGAATCTCGGGACGCAACAACGGTGGTCTCCATCTCTGCCCAGTATGTCTTAACACGGGCAAGAGCCATCCTAGCGCCCTCTATGCATGCTGACCTCTTCATTGCATTTATACACGGCACCGCGTCAAGGAATTGCTGCACCAAGCTGAAATAACTCTTCGGCTCCGATCTCCCTGGCCACAGGTGACCCATGACGTACTTCATGGCGAGTCCAGACAACCTATTCAGTTCGGCCCATTGAGCCGATCATCCACTGCCAGTGGATGCTCTGGATTGTGAAACTGCGACCAGAAAAGCTTTTCCACTTCGCGATATTTCTGATCTCGAAAGTGTTCAGTCGCATCAGCAACACTCGCTGCCAAGTCCAGATAGGTATCCTCCACACTCCACATCCGGTCCAACGGAGCAAACTTCGGATCACAAAATATCCTTCGCAGCATAAAGGGCTTTCCAGCCGCAATCTGTTCGGCCTGATGCAGCTCCTCCTTCGCAGCTCTCATCGCAGAGCGAGCGTCCTTGGCATCGGCAACGACCTTCTCTAAGTCCGTCTGTCTCACCCGGTCTTCTTTCTCAAGAAGTTTGCAACGGTCTGCAGCGCTCTTTAACTTCTCGGCCATCTAGGCCATCTCTTCTTTGCTTCGGTAGTGAGCAGCCTGTTCGGCTCTCAGCTCTTCAAGGGCCTTCTCAGCAGCCGCATCGCTTTTTCTGGCTTGCTCCTTAGCTCGGGCAAGTTTTTCCCTAAGATTCTCCACGGCGGCCGTACCATCTGCGTCAAGCACACACATTGTAAGACACTGGCATGAAGCTCCTCTTACCTGATGCCACCCAAAGAATTACATACCTTGAGCCTCATCAAGCCGCTTGTTGACAAGCGCGATGTCGCATCTGCCACGTCCAGTTACCGCTTTAGTTCGGCTACATCATCAGTTCAGCTAGATTCCGGACACCTCGCCACCTACATTCAAAGGCGACATCTTAGACCTGGGATTATGATGCTCTGCATGCCATCATTTCTTGACAATGCACAGAGTCTCAGGGGCTACTATCTACAAAGGGCGCATCTTACTTATGCGCAACTGACAAAAGTGTACACTATCTAACGTACCTCAAAACCCGTCAGTAAACTTTTGACGGCCTCATGCAATCCGCTTTCTGTGGATGAAATCCTTTCAATCACCGTGCCCATCAACGCACGGTGCTCCTCTGAGATAGAAGCTCGCCCCAGCAGAATCTTTAGCTCCTCCGGCCGAGCACCAGACGGTGCCGGACTTGTCCTATGGCCTCTTTCGGAGGCCGCACGCGGAGAGCCTTGGGGGGCCACATGGCTATCTTCCGCCCCTGCCGGATTCAGAGAAACCCTCCGCGACGACACCTTAGGGTCGCCCGCCTTGCTAGGCGGTACGGCAGGGGGAGGCGTCCCGCTCTCCATTAGCTCCGGAAGAAGATCCCCCGAAGACGAGCTCTGTTGAGAAGGGCTGAGGTCCGAGCTACAAGGTAAAATTTTGGTTAATCTTCTCAGATATAAATCAAGGATTTCTTTCATCCCTCAAAAGTAAAACCTCTCTCTACTTACGGCTCGCTGGAGGGCTGATCCCTTTGAGGGCGTAGTTCGGCCGAGGAACTCCCCGGTGTCGGACCCTCTGACGAGGATTTTCTCCCCCACTTCGGGGCCATGGTCTCCGGGTCGTCAGAGGCGGCCCTCTTCTTCCCCTTGGGAGAGGAATTGTTGGTTCCTCCCTTCGGAGCAGCCTCCTTCGATGAGGCCATAGTTCCCTTGTCCTTCCCCTTACTTCCCTCCAAAGGCATTATCTTCAACATCCTGACAAGCATGGGATCCGGCCTGGTTTCGGGAAGGGGAGCCGGACACCTGATCAGCTTTGCCTTCGCTATCCACTCCTGTTTAAAAGGACAGCTCTTTTAGGGGCAAGTTTATGACGATTATATGGATAGTAGGTCCGGACACAAGGTTACTTACTTCAGTATCCGGGCGATTGCAGCTTAGGCCTGCATCCTCGGTCAAACCCGGACACATCATTTGTGATCCGAAGAACAATTTATACATCTCCATGGGCGTTGGGCCCATAAAATGATGGAGAGCTCGTGGTCCCTCCGGATTAAACTCCCACAGACGAAGGGAGCAGCGTTTGCCGGGCAGTGTTCGGTGAATCAGCATGACCTGCGTCACCTTGAACAGGTTGAGGTCTCTTTCTAAGAGATCCCTGATGCGGCCCTGCAACAAGGGCACGTCTTTGGATAACCCCCAATCTAATCCTTTGCTGACCCATGACGCTAGCCGTGATGGGGGACCCGAGCGAAAGGCAGGAGGCGCCGCCCACTTGGCGCTCTTGGGAGCAGTGATATAGAACCATTCTCGTTGCCACAAGCCGAGCTCCTCTTGAAAGGAGCCCTCGGGCCATGGAGCATCAGCATTCTTACTTATGATAGCGCCTCCGCACTCTGCGTGCCGTCCCTCGATCATCTTCGGCTCCACTCCAAAAGTCTTGAGCCATAATCCGAAGTGAGGAGTGACACGGAGGAACGCTTCACACACAATGATGAATGAGGAAATGTGGAGGATGGACTCCGGAGCTAAGTCATGAAATTCCAGCCCGTAATAAAACAGCAGCCCCCTCACGAAGGGATCCATCGGGAAGCCTAACCCCCGAAGGAAGTGAGACATGAACACTACGCTCTCACCGGGATGGGGACTGGGAATAGCCTGCCTTTGAGCAGGAAACCTATGCAAAATTTCGGCGTTCAAGAACTTAGCCTCTCTCAACTTTAGCATGTCCTCCTCCGTGACGGAGGAGGGCATCCATCGGCCTTGAAGGTCGGAACTGGACATTGTCGAAGGTCCGAAGCGCCTGGAATCTGGAGCCTAGGGTGTTGGAACTCAAGGTGACCGGCGAACTCGTTTGAGATTGGAAAAAGGAGTAAGGCCTTGGTCTCTTTATAAGAGGTTGAATACCAGGAGCCCTCCCCGTAACCGTTTAGGACTCGCTTTTAATCGAGAAAACATGCTAACGGGCACGATTGGGTTACCCATGTCCGTATTGATGAGAATCCCGTAAAAGGGGGCACACGATCTCTGCTTTGACAAGACGTGCCAAGGAAACCGCCTCGCAAAACATGCTGAGGTGGAAAAGTGAAAACGATTTGAGTAAAGGACTTGGCTGTAGTGTGATGATGCACTACAGAATACATCAGCAGATTTAATTTGTGTTAATATTATTCTCTCTATGGCAATATGTGGAAGCTTATTTTGCAGAGCTGGACATTACTCTTGGTGTCTACAATCTTCTATGAACGACTTGGAGGAGGAACCCGCCTTGCAATGCCGAAGACAATTTGCGCGCCGGACTCATCGTCATTGAAGCCTGGTTCAGGGGCTACTGAGGGAGCCCTAGATTAGGGGGTGTTTGGGTAGCCGGACTATACCTTTAGCCGGACTCCTGGACTATGAAGATACAAGATTGAAGACTTCGTCCCGTGTCCGGATGGGACTTTCCTTGGCGTGGAAGGCAAGCTTGGCGATGCGGATATTCAAGGTCTCCTACCATTGTAACCGACTCTGTGTAACCCTAACCCTATCCAGTGTCTATATGAACCGAAGGGTTGTAGTCCGTAGGCAATCAACTCCATACACAACAATCATACCATAGGCTAGCTTCTAGGGTTTAGCCTCCTTGATCTCGTGGTAGATCTACTCTTGTACTACCCAGATCATCAATATTAATCAAGCAGGAGTAGGGTATTACCTCCATCGAGAGGGCCCGAACCTGGGTAAAAAACATTGTGTCCCTTGTCTCCTATTACCATCCGGCCTTAACACACAGTTCGAGACCCCCTACCCGAGATCCGCCGGTTTTGACACCGACAGTTAGGGTTACATAGAGTCGGTTACAATGGTAGGAGATCTGAACATCTGTATCGCCAAGCTTGCCTTCCACGCTAAGGAAAGCCCCTTCCGGACACGGGACAGAGTCTTCAATCTTGTATCTTAATAGTCCAGGAGTCCGGCTGAAGGTATAGTTCGGCTATCCGAACACCCCCTAATCCAGGACTCCCTCAGTAGCCCCTGAACCAGGCTTCAATGACGATGAGTCCGGCGCGCAGATTGTCTTCGGCATTGCAAGGCGGGTTCCTCCTCCAAGTACTTTATAGAAGATTTTAAACACAAGGATAGTGTCCGGCTCTGCAAAATAAGTTTTCCACATATTGCCATAGAGAGAATAATATTTACACAAATCTAATCCGCTGACGTATTCCATAGTGTGACACAGCATAGCCAAGCCTTTATCCGAGTCATTTTATTATCCCACCTCTGCGCGTCATGCGAGGCGGTTTCCTTGGCATGTCTTGTCAAAGCAGAGATCGTGTCCCCTTATTTCGGGATTCTCATCAATACGGGCGTGGGTAACCCAACCGCTTCTAGGACTCCTAGATCATAGGCAAGCCCAAACAGACACGGAGAGGACGCTCGATATCCACCCTCTTTATAAAGGGACACGGCCTTTTATTTTTCCCTCCTGTGCTCAATCGAATCCTTCCCCCACCTCAAGCTCAAACGCCCAAAGTTCAGGTCAGGTGCTCCGAACCTTCAATTATGTCCGGATCTAGCCTTCAAGGCCGATGGGTGCCTTCTTCCGTTACGGAAGAAGACGTCAAAATGTTGAGGGAGGCCATATATCTGACCGCCGAGATTCTGCATCGGCTGCCTCCCCGGTGGCAGGATGTCCCCTCCCCTGAACCCAACGAGAGCGTCGTGTTCGTCTCCCACTTTCTCCGAGGTCTAGGCCTTGCATTGGATCCTTTTGTCTACGGGCTAGATTTCCATGATCTAGCTCCGGACTCCTTTCTTCATATCACGACATTTATTGTTGTGTGCGAGGCCTTCCTCCGGGTTACCCCTCACTTTGTCCTATGGCTCAAGACCTTTGAAGTAAAACCGAATATGATCGAGGGGCAACATGCGGAGTGTGGAGGCGCCTCAATACACAAGATGACGGGAGCTGCATGGCCCAAAGGTTCCATTCCAGAGGTGTCTGAATTGTGGCAACAGGAGTGGTTCTACATCATGGCTCCTAGAAGTGCCAAGTGGGCGGCCGCCCCTGTCTTCCGCCTGGGCCCTCCATCACCGCTGATGTCATGGATTAGCAGAGGATTGAGCTGGGGTCCGGCCAAGGACGTGCCTATACTGCAAAGCCGCATTCAAGATCTCTTTAATGGAGATTTCAGTTTGGTTGCGGTAACACAAGTTATGCTGGTTCGTCATGTCCAGCCTTGCAAACGCCAGCCTCTTCGCTTGTGGGAGTTCAATCCCGAGGGACCGCGTGCCATTCAAAATTTCCTCGGCCTGACGCACCAGGAGATGTACAAGTCGTTCTTCGGACCTCAAGTGGAGTGTCCGGAAATCACCGAGGACGTGGGCCTGAGTAGCAACCGTGCCGTCGAACAGGTAAGGCGTCTTCCAACCGAGCGTACTACCTCTCCTTTCATGTGAAGTTATTTCTGAGAGTTTGCTTTTTGACCAGGACTGGCTAACGAAGGCGAAGTTGATTCGGTGCTCGGCCCCCCTCCCTAAGGGTATGGAAAATCCGATATTGGAAAAGATGCTCCAGACCGCACCTTCCCGGAGCCCTTGAAGGAAAATGCGGGCGGTCGCGGGCCCCAAACGCTGGCCGCTCTAGCCGAGGGAGCGAGCGTCTCCATGAAGGAAGACGATTAGAAGAGGAAAAGGATTGTGTCTGGGAATTCGGAAGCCGAAGGTTCCAAACGGGAGAAGAAGTTTCCCACAGAGGGTCCTACCCCGGGGGTGCGGTTGCCGCACAAAGTCCGCGGGGGGATCAATTCTCCCACAAGTTGTAAGTGACCGAAAATACCTTAACAGTACAGATATGTCGTCTTTTCTTCTGAGAAGATAACCACTACATGTATCTTTGCAGTTTGGGCCTTAGCCCCTCTCAAATGAGTTCGTCTTCGGGGGATCTTCTTCCAGAGATGATGGAGAGCGAAACGCCTCCTCCGGACTCCTCCGCTCCGGAAGCGAGCGACCTTGAAGTGTCGTCGCAGAGGGCCTCTCCGAGTCCGGTGAGGCCAAAAGATAATCCCATCGACCCCCAAAGTTCCCAGTGTCCGGCTCCCGTAGAGAGCGGAGAAACAAGTCCGGCACCGTCTAGTGTGCGGTCGGATGTTCTGAGGGAGTTGGTGGGGCGAGTGGCCATCTCAGATGAACACCGTGTGCTGATGAATATGGTGATGGAGAGAATCTTGTCCGCCGAAAGCAGATTGCATAAAGCTTTTATGAGTCTACTGACAGGTTTTGAGGTACGTAAAATAATGTATGATAGTCCTGTACATGCTAAATATGCCCTATGTAGATAGTAGCCCCTGAGACTCTGGTTGTCATTGGGAACGATGACGATCAGAGGATCATAATCCCAGGTAGTAACCATACTGCTTTTATGAGCAGGTGATGGAAGCTCCGGTGGCTAGCCAGACTAGCGAGTTTGCCCATTTAAAACGGCAGTTGGATGCGGCAGATGCCGACATCGAGCTTGTTAACAAAAGGCTTGACGAGGCGCAGGGTAGGTGTTATTATCTGGTAAACGCCGCATAGTAAGAGTAGCATGAAGCCAGTATATTTAACATGTTATTACTGCAGATGGAGCTTCCACTGTTGAAGCCTTGCGAGCGGAACTTGCTCGAGCCAAGGAACAAGCGAGATTGGGTAATGCGGCTGCTTTAAAGGCGGCCGAAGAGTTGCGAGCCGAGAAGGCCACGCATGGCGAGACCCGGGATAAGATGGCTAATATGGCCGTAGAATTAAAAGCCGCCGTCGACCGTTGCCGGGCTCTTGAAAAGGAAAACCAGGCAAAGGCATCGGACCTCGAGAAGGCTGCTGCAACGGGAAAAGACCTCCGCTCTGCTATGAGGGCAAAGAAGGAGGAGCTACGGGAAGCCGGGGATATTGTAGCCGGGAAATCCTTTATGCTGCAAAGGAAGTTCGGAGATCCACGGTATGCCCCTCTGGATCGGCTGTGGAGTTTGGAGGTTGTGTATATGGATTTGGCGGCTAGCGCTGCTGATGCGGCCAAATACTTCCAGAGTCAGACGGACCATGAAGTAGACCAGCTGTTTTGGAAACAATTCCTTTCTCCCGAGCGTCCGCTTTCATTCACGGACCAATTAGCCGAATGGGCCGAACTAAATAGGTTGTCCGGACTCTCCATGAGGTCTATTGTGGATCAGCTATGGCCGGGAAGGTCAAAACCGAGCAGCTATTTCAGCTTGGTGCAGCAGTTCCTTGACGTGGTGCCGCGCATAAATGCGATGAAGAGGTCGGCGTGCATAGAAGGCGCACGAATGGCCTTTGCCCGTGCTAAAGCATACTGGGCAGAGATGGATGCTACCATTGTTGCAGCGCAGGATTCGGCCATAGGTCGAAGGGCTGCTGAGCACTACTTTGAGGAAGTTCTTGAGGGTGCTCGTTTGATAGAGACCCAGTGCTCAAAAAATATTATGTTAGAGTGACATGTAATCTCATTGTAAGTGAAATGCTTTTATAATTTTTCATAAGGCTACTTTTAAACTTTTGCCTGAAAGTAATGTGATGCCTCCTGGGCGACCGTTTATGTATACATGTGTATAACCTGAAAGATCGCAGTCGTCGGCTTCAACCCCCACGCATATAATGCGGAGGTGTTCGCAGAAACACGCGCTCACACTTAACCCAACGTCTTGGTCCTATTAAGGAGGTCATAGCGGAGCGAGCGAGGCAACCGGACTATAATGCTTTAACACTTTCACTTAGCCATAGGAGTTTGACAGTGGGGCTACTAGATAGCCCCTGGTGGCTCCGCACTCTCCCGATCCCGGGGTGCGTATATGCCTGGCCGGAAAGCGGCCTTTTGTTAAGGCGGAGGAATTCTAACATTCCCATGGGTCGTCGAATGGTTGACCAGTCTCGCTCTAGATCATGACAGTCAGTTTTCGGCTTTCTCTACTGAGGTGCTCATCCGGATGAACCAGGGCACAATCGCAGTAGTTTTCCTGGTGCTACCTTAGCCGGTAAAGTGGAACGTAAGGCACCAAAACACAGGAGCCGGGAAAACCCAACATTTGACCAAAGACAATGATTCGGAGCTGATGCATATAGGGCCAAACTTGCGACGCCGAACACTCCCTAAGGTTTTCGGTCTTTGTGGTATAAACCGGGCCTAAATAATGGCCTTCGTACGAAGCCCCTTATGTCCAGGTACGTGCATTGGTCTGGCATGGCCACATGCCAAGACGTCAACATCCTTCTCAACGGTGGATATGTATCAACAAGAGACAGTAAAAAAGGTTTACGCAGGGTCTTAATCTAAAAAGAATCCTTGGAGCGGGTCCCTGCTGCACGTCTGCGCCTGTGTCTCCGTTGTGCCATATCCTTGACGGGTGTGGCACGATGATCGTATGTAAAAGGGAGGAATTTAGGTGAGAAAGGTTGTCGTGCAAAAAGATAATTGAAGAAACTATGCATAATTCGAGATGAGAAGAAATTACCACTTGTCTGCGCGTTGAGCCCCTTGTTTTGACAAATAGGGGTGTGACCATTTATTCGGTATAAGTAGCGGCGCCGGACTCGATTAGTTGTGTCTGAGGTCTTGACGACCTATTGGATGCTTTTGCTAGTCCGGGCGCCTTTAGTGTGCGGCTGCCAAGGCAGCCTCACTCTCTTCTACACGCAGAGATCGCTTGATATTTCCGTGCACTGAAATGATGCCACGTGGATCAGGCATCTTGAGTGTGAGGGAGGCGTAGTGCGGTATTGCATTAAAGCGAGCGAAAGCGTCACGTCCGAGCAGTGCTTGATAGCCACTTTGAAACGGAGCGATGTGGAAGGTTAAATGCTCGCGGCGGAAGTTATCGGGGGAGCCAAATATAACTTGTAGTAGGAGGGAGCCCGTACAACGAGCCCCTGGGCCTAGCGTTACTCCTTTAAAGGTAGTATTGCTATGGCGAATTTGTGTTGGGTCTAACCTCATTCCGCGGATTGTATCCTGATATATTATGTTTAGGCTGCTACCGCCGTCCATCAAGACTCATGTGAAGTGATATCCGCCAATTACTGGGTCTAATACCAGGGCAGCCCATCCTGCGTGTCGGATACTTGCTGAGTAATCATGATGGTCGAAAGTGATCGGTTGAGACGACCAGTGGCAGGACTTCGCGGTGACAGGCACTTGGGTATATATTCCTGGGAGTGCCGCATTGTTTTTTCCCTTGATCACATGTAACACGTTTACTGTTTTGACTTCTGGTGGAAATTTCTTTTGTTCCCCCGTGTCTTGCTTGGGCGGCTCGTCCTCGTCTTCACTTGGTGTGTCCTCCCCCTTGTGTACGGCGTTGAGCTTGCCGGACTGCTTGAAGACCCAACATTCTCTGTGTGTATGATTAGCAGGTTTACCCAGGGTACTGTGGATCTGACATACTTGGTCCAGAATTTTGTTGAGGCTGGACAGTTCATCCCTGGTGCCTTTAGTGGGCGGCTTTTGACCTGGCCGAGAGCTTTTGAATCCGGCATTTACTACCGTGCCCTTCGTGCTGTCTTCTTTATTCCGGCGTTTGTTATTGCTGTTGCGCCATGATTTCTCGTTTCCATCTCTAACTTCTGATGTACTAGGGTCGCTGGTGCTGCATCTGGCTAGCCAGCTGTCCTCACCCGCGCAAAAGCGGGTCATGAGGTTTGTTAATGCGGCCATCGTTCTCGGCTTATTTTGGCCGAGGTGTCTGGTGAGCCATTCCTCACGGACGCTATGCTTGAAAGCCGCTAAGGCTTCGGCGTCCGGACAGTCGACAATCTGGTTCTTTTTAGTGAGAAACCTGTTCCAAAGCTTTCAGGCTGACTCTCCGGGCTGTTGAGTTATATGACTCAAATCGTCCACATCCGGAGGTCGGACATAAGTTCCTTGAAAATTTGCCCGAAAGGCGTCTTCGAGCTCTTCCCAACTTCCAATGGAGCTTTCGGGGAGGCCTTTGAGCCAGTGACGAGCTGGCCCTTTGAGCTTGAGGGGTAAGTATTTGATGGCGTGGAGATCATCTCCTCGAGCCATATGGATATGAACGATATAGTCCTCAATCCAAACCCCGGGGTCTGTTGTTCCATCGTATGCCTCTATGTTTACGGGTTTGAATCCCTCTGGAAATTCATGGTCCAGCACCTCGTCGGTGAAACATAGAGGGTGTGCGGCACCCCTGTAGCTGGGTGTACCGCGTTGTTCGCATATTTGTTGTGTTGCATTGTCTGCTGGGGGGTGCTTGCGTGGTCCATAGATGGATCTTGTTGCGCCGTCCTTTGTGTGCGAACCCTCGCCTGGGTCGCGTGTTGTATTGTGAGCGGCGTTATATGCCGCTCTGTGTTGGTAGAGGGGTCGTCTATCTGACTAGGTGGCTGCTTTGATATTTGGTTGTGGGGGGTCTGCGGCCTCCTCATCGAATTCGGGTAGCAGCTTCTACTTTGGGTAGCTCTTGGAGGGGCGATTGTCGCCGTACCTTGCTACAGTGTTGAGTATTTTTCTCCATCTGAATTGGAGTGTGTCTTGCGCGGCCTTGAGCCTTCACTTCTGCTTTTTAAGGCTCCTCGCGGTGGCAACAAGACTTTTACGAGCGTTCTGCTGCTCCGGGTGCCTGTTCAGCGTTATGTCGTCTGGACCATTATCCTTGATAGGATTTGTTTGTTCGGTTTGATTATCCGGATTGTCGTTGTCCGGTAGCGGTTCGCCCTGCTCCAGCGCTAGGTCTGTGTGATCGCTATTTCTGTCGAGGCGGGATTTGGGGCAGCTCTTGCGTGGCCGCTTTGACTGCTTTTCGAGGGAACAATCCTTCGGTGCGTCCTTCTGCTGTTCGTCGTCATCTTTTGGTGAGTCCACCATGTATACGTCGTATGACGAGGTGGCATTCCAGGGCTCAATAGGCGCTGGTTCTTCATCGTCTCCTTCATCGGCGTCCATACCGTCAATGTCGTCGGAGTCAAAGTCGAGCATGTCGGTTAAGTCGTCGATAGTGGCTACGAAGTGGGTGGTGGGTGGGTTTTGAATTTCTTCATCGTCCGTACCCCAACCTTGCTAACCGTAGTCCGGCCAGGGCTCTCCTGATAAAGAGAGAGACTTCAGTGACTTCAGGATATCGCCGAAAGGCGAGTGCTGAAAGACGTCCGCGGCTGTGAACTCCATGATCGGCGCCCAATCAGATTCGATCGGCAGGGGCGCGGAGGGTTCGGAGTCCAGGGAAGAATCCGGCTCCATGGACTCATGAGTCTTGCAGAGTACGGGGCTGGTGTTCGGCTCAACCGCCATTGGGATTACAACCCCCGAGGTGGCGTCCAACCGCCCATCCTCGATCGGCGCGGTTGGCTCCGAACTAAGGGTCGGAGCCGATGCGGGTGCAGCCTCTAGGGCACTGTTCGGCAGCAGAGCTAGATCGTGCTCGTCGTGACAGTGCGACGCGCTCGGCAGTGGTCCGAATCCGTCGAAGATCAAGTCTGCGCAGATGTCAGCCGTGTAGTTTAAACTTCCGAATCTGACCTGACGGCCAGGGGCGTAGCTTTCGATCTGTTGTAGATGGCCAATCGAATTGGCCCGCAGTGCGAAGCCACCAAAGACGAAGATCTGTCTGGGAAGGAAGGTCTCACCCTGGACTGCATCGCTATTGGTGATCATAGGAGCCATCGGGCCTGACGGTGATGGCACAGAGGAACTCTCAATGAAAGCACCAATGCCGGTGTCAAAACCGGTGGATCTCGGGTAGGGGGTCCCAAACTGTGTGTCTAGGCCGGATGGTAACAGGAGGCAAGGGACACGAAGTTTTACCCAGGTTCGGGCCCTCTAGATGGAGGTAAAACCCTACGTCCTTCTTGATTAATATTGATGATATGGGTAGTACAAGAGTAGATCTACCACGAGATCAGAGAGGCTAAACCCTAGAAGCTAGCCTATGGTATGATTGTTGATGTGTATGTTGTCCTACGGACTAAAACCCTCCGGTTTATATAGACATCGGAGAGGGTTAGGGTTACATAGAGTCGGTTACAATGGTAGGAGATCTGAACATCCGTATCGCCAAGCTTGCCTTCCACGCCAAGGAAAGTCCCTTCCGGACACGGGATGGAGTCTTCAATCTTGTATCTTCATAGTCCAGGAGTCCGCTGAAGGTATATTTCGGCTATCCGAACACCCCCTAATCCAGGACTCCCTCAGGACTCTACTTGGCGTGGGAGGCAAGCTAGGCAATACGGATATGTATATCTCCTCCTTTGTAACCGACCTTGTGTAACCCTAGCCCCCTCCGGTGTCTATATAAACCGGAGGGTTTTAGTCCGTAGGACAACATACAATCATACCATAGGCTAGCTTCTAGGGTTTAGCCTCTCCGATCTCGTGGTAGATCAACTCTTGTACTACCCATATCATCAATATTAATCAAGCAAGACGTAGGGTTTTACCTCCATCGAGAGGGTCCGAACCTGGGTAAAACATCGTGTTCCCTGCCTCCTATTACCATCCTCCTTAGACGCATAGTTCGGGACCCCCTACCCGAGATCCACTGGTTTTGACACTGACAATCATCATCAGCGAAACTTAATGAACACAAGTATGAGACACAGACATCATCATTGTCATCTAAAGAACGGTAAATAAGAACTACAGAACATGAAAAGTATGACACGGCATGCACCAACACGGGTATCATTATCGACATCAGCCAAGACTGCCACCACCAAGACCACCACTGCCAAGACCGCCACCGCCAAGACCACCACTGCCAAGACCGCCACCTCCTTGCCAGATCGGAGTGAATGGAGTCGAGCCACCGGTCCCCTACATGTTTGAGAAGAGATTGTAATGGTAAATATGATTTGATAGTGTTGAATGAAGATATTGTAAGGGAAAATGTACTAACCGGAGTATCACTGCCTAGTGCCACCCATTCATCGAACATGGGCATGTTTGGTGGTTGTCTAGCAGGTGGTGGTGGGGGTCCCATTTGTGGTGGATCCGTGCGGTTAATCCAAGACGTCAACATAGCCTGGATGTTAGTTAAACAAGCAAACTAGAAGGTCAAAAGGAATGAAAGTACAAATTTTAGCTTGGTTTTAAGATGGCAAAATTAACCGTCATCATCTGACGGTTGTAATCATCGTTTTCCTTCACTCTTTGCAAGTACTCCCGCACCTCGAGATTCCTATGCTCGACAAAGGCCTTATATGCCTACAAAATTTAGGTTTTTTCTAAGTGGGCAATGCCAAAAATAAACCGAGAAAGTTAGAGAGAAAGAAGATAAGGGTTAGTACTTACATCATGTTGGCGGGCTAAGGGAGGTTGTGAACACCCCGTGCTCTCTAACAGGCTCAAGTTGGTTGCCCAAAGCCATGTGTATGAGACAGAAGGAGTGATCAAGCCATCGAAACACGGGTACCGGGCATGGGACCTCGGCTGGATGGCCACCACTGCTGTGTCATCGATCTGAGACTGGAAGACGTCAGGAGCATCCAGACCAGGCAGATGCAACATCTCAACCTACTCCTTGTAAGACTCCAAGTGCTCCTCTGTTTTTCCATAGTACTCGCTCTCGCCGGCCTTGTGATCACTCCGCTCACGGGCCATCTTCCCCAACTCCATATCTGAGAGCGGCCTCTTCAACTTGTCCTCCTGCAACGTCAAACGGAAGTTAGCCATACATAAGAACATGACGGCAAAAAGAAGAACAAAAATGCATCATGCATATAGATATACCTTCATGGCCTTGAAGCCCCAGTGGTTCCTGTTTCCTTGGCCGTGTATCCCATCTTTTCCATGGTTAGCCCGGGCCTTGCTCCTCTCAGCAGCAAACTCTGCATCGTCGCCGAGCCACCTATCCACCAAACTCGCCCATCCGTCATCCTTTGCATAGCACTGATACGTCTCCAACGTATCTATAATTTTTGATCATTCCATGCTATTATATTATCAACTTCGGATGTTTTATATGCATGAATATGCTATTTTATATTATTTTTGGGACTAACCTATTGACCAAGAGCCCAGTGCCAGTTCCTGTTTTTTCCTTGTTTTTGACCTTTTTCAGATAGGAATATCAAACGGAGTCCAACCAAAATAAAACTTTCTCTGTGATTTTTTATGGAAAATATCAAAAATACCAGAAAGAAAAGATACTTGAGGGGAGTCCCGAGGAAGTCACGAGCCTGGGAGGCGCGCCCGCACCCCCTGGGAGCGCCTGGGTGGCTTGTGACTATCTTGTGGGTCCTCCTGACTTGTTCTCGACGCCATACACTCTCATAAATTCCAGAAACTCCGAAAAGAAACCTAGATTGGGACTTCCGCCGCCGCAAGCCTCTATAGCCACCAAAAACCAATCGGGGCCCATTTCGGCACCCTGCCAGAGGGGGAACCATCTCCGGTGGCCATCTTCATCATCCCGGCGATCTCGATGACAAGGAGAGAGTAGTTCTCCCTCGTGGCTGAGGGTATGTAACAGTAGCTATGTGTTTGATCTCTCTCTCTCTCTCTCGTGTTCTTGAGATGTCTTTATCTCGATGTACCGTGGGCTTTGCTACTATAGTTGGATCTTATGATGTTCTCCCCCTCTCCCTTGTTGTAATTAATTGAGTTTTCCCTTTTTAGTTATCTTATCTGATTGAGTCTTTAAGAACACTTGATATATGTCTTGCACGTGTCTATCTGTGGTGACAATGGGATATTCATGTGAGTACTCGATGTATGTTTTGGTGATCAACTTGCGGGTTTCGTGACCTTGGGAACCTATGCATATGGGTTGGCACACGTTTTGACTCTCCGGTAGAATCTTTGGGGCACTCTTTGAAGTTCTATGTGTTGGTTGAATAGATGATTATGAGATTGTGTGATGCATATCATATAATCATGCCCACGGATACTTGAGGTGACAATGGAGTATCTAGGTGACATTAGGGTTTTGGTTGATGTGTGTCTTAAGGTGTTATTCTAGTACGAACTCTAGGATAGATTGAACGGAAAGAATAGCTTCGTGTTATTTTACTACAGACTCTTGAATAGATTGATCAGAAAGACTAACTTTGTGGTGGTTTCGTACCCGACAATAGTCTCTTCGTTTGTTCTCCGCTATTAGTGACTTTGGAGTGACTCTTTGTTGCACGTTGAGGGCTAGTTATAAGATCCAATTATGTTATCGTTGTTGAGAGAACTTCCACTAGTGAAACTATGAACCCTAGGCCTTGTTTCTACGCATTGCAATACTATTCGTGCTCACTTTTATTATTATTTACCTTGTTGTTTTTATAATTTCAGATTACAAAAACCTATATCTACTATCCATATTGCACTTGTATCACCATCTCTTCGCCAAACTAGTGCACCTATACAACTTACCACTGTATTGGGTGTGTTGAGGACACAAGAGACTCTTTGTTATTTGGTTGCAGGATTGCTTGAGAGAGACCATCTTCATCCTATGACTCCCACGGATTGATAAACCTTAGGTCACCCACTACTTGAGGGATAATTGCTATTGTCCTACAAACCGCCGCACTTGGAGGACCAACAATGTCTACAAGGAGAAGGTTGTGTAGTAGACATCAAGCTCTTTTCTGGCGCGATTGCCGGGGAGGTTAGCACTTGAAGGTATATCTTTAGATGTTGCAATCGAATCTTTTAGTTTCTTGTTTTATCACTAGTTTAGTTTATTAAGAGAAAAAAATGGAATTAAGGTTGCCTCATATGCTTCATCTTTTTAATGTCTTTCATGAAAATGATGGGAAGGAAAATTGTGCTCAAGTGCTTAAAGAAGAATTACATAGAATGCTTCGCATAAAATATGTGAATGATGAGCATGATTGCAATGTTGTTAGTATGAATTCTTTGAATACCCATGATGCTAATGAAATGCAAAGCCACAAGCTTGGGGATGCTATGTTTGATGAAGATGATGTTTTTAGTTCCCCCACTCTGAATGATCAAACTTACTATGATGAAAGCATGCCTCCTATTTATGATGATTATTATGATGATACTTATTCTAATAAGAAGAATGATGAGACTTGTCACAATTACGAGTACCATTTTACTGAACATTACTCTTTTAATGTGGAAACAATTGGTAGCATTCAAGTCTTTTACGATACTCCCACTATTAATCATGATAATAATTTTGCTTATGTGCAGAGTAGTAAAATCTCTATGCTTGTAGATCATGAAAAGAATGCTTTAGGTGCTGGTTATATTGTTGAATTCATTCATGATGCTACTAAAAATTATTACGAGAGAGGATCATATGCTTTTACATATTGCAATAATATCAAGCTTCCTCTCCATGTGTTGAAATTTTTGAAGTCATGCTTGTTTTGCCTTCCTATGCTAGTTGATTCTTGCTTCAATAAATTGTTTGATCACAAAATACCAATGCATAGGAAGTGGGTTTGACTTAAGTGTGCTAGTCATATGCTTCATGATGCTTCCATTATGTTTCAATCCTTATCTTCTATGTGAGCATCATTGAAATCATAATGCCTAGCTTGAAAGGCATTAAATAAAAGAGCTTGTTGGGAGACAAACCAATATGTATCCTTCCTGTTTTTATCTGTTAACATTATTAAGCTACTGTATTAATCATGTTTTATAGCTTTTATTTCAATAAATTGTCAAGTAAAGCCTTTATGATTAGTTTGGGTGATAGTTGTTTGATCATGCTGAAAAAGACAGAAACTTTGCGCTCACGAAATCATTTTTAGTTTCTATCTAGTGATTTTAGGTTGATTCTTTTGCTGCTGATTAATATACAAATTCCCTTAATTCATAATTGTTTAAGAATTTTTGGAGGTGCATAAGTATGGTTATTATTCAGATCATTACAGACAGTTCTGTTTTTGACAGATTCTGTTTTCAATGCATAGTTTGCTTGTTTTAGTGTTTCCGTTGATTATATAAGTGATATAAATTGTGGAAATGATAAGATACAGTAGGAATTGTGTGAGAACAATTAAGGATCTTATCTTTGACAGTACCTAAGTGAGTGGTTTGCTCTTTATCATACTAACCCATCTCACGAAGTTCTGTTAAGTTTTGCGTTGTGAAGTTTTCAAGTTTTGGGTAGAGTTTCGATGGACTATGGAATAAGGAGTGTCAAGACCCTAATCTTGGGGATGCCCAATGCACCCCAAGGTAATATTCAAGGAAGATCCACGAGCCTAATCTTGGGGATGCCCCGCGAAGGCATCCCCTCTTTCTTGTTCAATCCATCGGCAAATTTACTTGAGGCTATATTTTTATTCACCACATGATATGTGTTTTTCTTGGAGAGTAATTTTTTTATTATTACTTGCTTTCTGTTATATATATTAATGTTTTGCATCATTTATTTCAATAAAAATGTCAAGGATAGCCTTTGCCATGCTTAATTTGCAAGTATAGGAGTTGTTGGAAAACAGAAAGTTTACTTGTAGTGCAAACATTCCCTAGAATTTTCTGTATGTCAGAATAGCTTGAAATTTGGACACAGTATCATCTTATAAATTATCTACACCGTGGAGTTGTTTCAGATTTTTTGGAGTTAATTAAGTATGGATCTTGCTGCATTCTTTATAGACTGTCCTGTTTAGGCAGATTGCTGTTATGTTTGCATACATTTTCTTGTTTAATGATTATATTTGACGATAGGAGTTTTAAATATGCAGAGGCATTTAATATGCAATATAAAATAATAATTTTAGTGATTTGCTACAGTAGAGGTTGATAAAGTTTTGCATTGATGTATACTAACATATCTCACGAGTTCTTGTTGAGTTTTGTGTGGATGAAGTTTTTAAGATTTCAGAAACCGTGACATGAGAGGAATTAAGGAGACACAAAAGCTCAAGCTTGGGGATGCCCAAGGCATCCCCAATCCATATTTCAAGAAGTCTCAAGCATCTAAGCTTGGGGATGCCCAGGGTGGCATCCCACCTTTCTTCTTCAACAATTATCGGTTAGTATCGGTTGAACCTCAGTTTTTGCTTCTTCACATGATTCGTGATATCCTTGAACTCATTTTATTTTGTTTGAATAAGGTACTTAAGATATGAAATTCTTAGATGGGAGAGTCTTCACACAGCTAAATAATTATTCAACTACTCATTTGTTCTTCACTTATATCTTTTGGAGTAGTTTGTGTTTTGCTCTAGTGCTTCACTTATATCTTTGTAGAGCATTGCAATGGTTCTATTTTATAGAAATAGTTGAACTCTCATGCTTCACTTATATCATTTTGAGAGTCTTAAGAAACATGGTAATTTGCTTACGTTATGAATCTAGTCCTAATATGATGGGCATCCAAGAGGGATATAATAAAATTTTTCATATAAAGTGTATCGAATACTATGAGAAGCTTGATTCCTTGCATATTGTTTTGAGATATAAGTATGGTGATATTAGAGTCATGCTAGTAAGTAATTGTGAATTCGTAGAAATACTTGTGTTAGAGTTTGTGATTCTCGTAGCATGCACGTATGGTGAACCGTTATGTGACGAAGTCGGAGCGTGATTTATTTATTGATTGGCATCCTCTATGTGGAGGTCAGGATCGCGCGATGGTTAACTCCTAACAACCCTTCCCCTAGGAGCATGCGTCTAATACTTTGTTCCTATAACTAATAAAACTTTTGCAATAAGTATGTGAATTCTTTATGACTAATGTTGAGTCCATGGATTACACGCACTCTCACCCTTCCACCTTTGTTAGCCTCTCTAGCACCGCACAACTTTCGCTGGTGCATTACACCCACCATATATCCTTCCTCAAAAAAGCCACCGTACCTACCCATCATGGCATTTCCATAGCCATTCTGAGATATATTGCCATGCAACTTTCACCGTTCAGTTTATTATGACACACATCATCATTGTCATATTGCTTTGCGTGATCATGTAGTTGACATCGTATTTGTGGCAAAGCCACCGTTCATATCTTTCATACATGTCACTCATGAGTCATTGCACATCCCGGTACTCTGCCGGAGACATTCATATACAATCATATCTTTTGTTCTAAGTATCAAGTTGTAAGTAAATAAAAGTGTGATGATCATCATTATTAGAGCATTGCCCCATGTGAGTAAAGGACGGAAGCTATGATTCCCTCACAAGTTGGGATGAGACTCCGGACTTAAAATAAAAATAAAATAAAAGAGGCCAAAGAGCCCACCAAAAAAATGAATGAAAAAAAAATGAAAAAAGAGGCCAAAGAGCACAAACAAAAAAAGTGAGAAAAAGATAGAAGGGACAATGCTACTATCCTTCACCACACTTGTGCTTCAAAGTAGCACCATAATCTTCATGATAGAGAGTCTCATATTTTTTCACTTTCATATACTAGTGGGAATTTCATTATAGAACTTGGATTGTATATTCCAATGATGGGCTTCCTCAAATTTCCATAGGTCTTTGTGAGCAAGCAAGTTGGATGCACACCCATTTAGTTTCTTTTTGAGCTTTCATACACTTATATCTCTAGTGCATCTGTTGCCTGGCAATCCCTACCCACTCACATTGATATCTATTGATGGGCATATACATAGCCCGTTGATACGCCTAGTTGATGTGACCATCTCCTCCTTTTTGCCTCACAACCTCCACCGTATTCTATTCCACCTATAGTGCTATGTCCATGGCTCACGCTCATGTATTGTGTGAGAGTTCAAAAAGTTTGAGAAAGTAAAAGTGTGAAAACAATTTCTTGACTAATATCGGGGTTGTGCATGATTTAAATACGTTATGTGGGGAAGATGGAGCATAGCCAGACCATATGATATTGTAGGGATAACTTTCTTTGGCCATGTTATTTTGAGAAGACATGATTGCTTTGTTAGTATGCTTGAAGTATTATTGTTCTTATGTCAATATTAAACTTTTGTTTTGAATCATATGGATCTGAATATTCATGCCACAATATATGTCAAGAAGCATTCCACATCAAAAAATTCGGTTTTTATCATTTACCTACTCGAGGACGAGCAGGAATTAATCTCGGGGATGCTTGATACGTCTCCAACGTATCTATAATTTTTGATCGTTCCATGCTATTATATTATCAACTTTGGATGTTTTATATGCATGAATATGCTATTTTATATTATTTTTGGGACTAACCTATTGACCTAGAGCCCAGTGCCAGTTCCTAATTTTTCCTTGTTTTTAACCCTTTTCAGATAGGAATATCAAATGGAGTCCAAACGGAATAAAACTTTCGCCGTGATTTTTTATGCAAAATATCAAAAATACCAGAAAGAAAAGATACCGGAGGGGAGTCTTGAGGAAGTCATGAGCCTGGGAGGCGCGCCCACACCCCCAAGGCGCGCCTGGGGGGGCTCATGACTATCTGGTAGGTCCCCCTAACTTGTTCTCGATGCCATACGCTCTTATAAATTCCAGAAACTCCGAAAACAAACCTAGATCGGGAGTTCCGCCGCTGCAAGCCTATGTAGCCACCAAAAACCAATCAGGAGCCCGTTCCGGCACCCTGCCGGAGGGGGAACCATCTTCGGTGGCCATCTTCATCATCCTGGCGATCTCCATGACGAGGAGGGAGTAGTTCTCCCTCAGGGCTGAGGGTATGTAATAGTAGCTATGTGTTTGATCTCTCTCTCTCTCTATCTCTCTCTCTCTCTCTCTCTCTCTCGTGTTCTTGAGATGTCTTTTTCTTGATGTACCGTGGGCTTTGCTACTATAGTTGGATCTTATGATGTTCTTCCCCCTCTCACTTCTTGTAATGAATTGAATTTTATGTTTGAAGTTATCTTATCAGATTGAGTCTTTAAGAACACTTGATGTATGTCTTGCACGTGTCTATCTGTGGTGACAATGGGATATTCATGTTAGTACTTGATGTATGTTTTGGTGATCAACTTGCAGGTTTCATGACCTCGGGAACCTATGCATATGGCTTGGCACACGTTTTGACTCTTTGGTAGAATCTTTGGGGCACTCTTTGAAGTTCTATGTGTTGGTTGAATAGACGATTCTGAGATTGTGTGATGCATATCATATAATCATGCACACGGATACTTGAGGTGATAATGGAGTATCTAGGTGACATTAGAGTTTTGGTTGATGTGTGTCTTAAGGTGTTATTCTAGTACGAACTCTAGGATAGATTGAACGGAAAAGAATAGCTTCATGTTATTTTACTACGGACTCTTGAATAGATTGATCAGAAAGAATAACTTTGTGGTGGTTTCTTACCCGACAATAATCTCTCCGTTTGTTCTCCGCTATTAGTGACTTTAGAGTGACACTTTGTTGCACGTTGAGGGCTAGTTATATGATCCAATTATGTTATCATTGTTGAGAGAACTTCCACTAGTGAAAGTATGAACCCTAGGCCTTGTTTCTACGCATTGCAATACCGTTCATGCTCACTTTTATTATTATTTATATTGCTGTTTTCATAATTTCAGATTACAAAAACCTATATCTACTATCCATATTGCACTTGTATCACCATCTCTTCGCCGAACTAGTGCACCTATACAACTTACCATTGTATTGGCACTAGTAGAAAACAGGGCAATGTTTCACAGCAGGAAAGCCCATTAGTCCCGGTTTAGTCACGAACCGGGACCAATGGGGGCATTTGTCCCGGTTCATGAGGCCAGGGGGCCGACCGGGCCACGGGCGGCATTGGTCCCGGTTCATTTGGGCCCTATGGTCCCGGTTCCAGGCACGAACTGGGACCAATGGGCCTCGCTCCTGGCCCACAACCATTGGTCCCGGTTGGTGGCTTGAACCGGTACCTCATGGGGTCCATTAGAACCGGTTCCATCCATGAACCGGGACCAATGAGTTGCCTATATATACCCACACTCTTGGCTCACTCACTGTGCTCATTTTTTTGAGAGAGGTGTGGGAGAGGTGTGTTGTGCTCTAGCTCACCTCCTATGCACATGAGGTGTTCGATGAAATGCCCGACACTACTAGGAAAAGGGCTATAGATGGAATTGACACTAATGGCGCACCAGACATGTGGTGCGCCATTACTATATACTAATGGCGCACCATCTGTTGGAGCGCCCTTAGTGTGGAAGACACTAATGGCGCACCAGGCACACGGTGCGCCACTAGTAACAAAATGTTTTTCATTTTTTCAAACATACTAATGGCGCATCCGGGTAGAGTGCGCCATTAGTAGTTAGAACTACTAATGGCGCACCAGCCATAGAGTGCGCCACTACTGTATTTTTTTTACTTTTTTGCAAAACTACTAATGGCGCACCATTGCATAGTGCGCCATTACTAGTTTAAACTAGTAATGGGCACTTTTTTTTTACATTTTGATATCATGAATATTTTTATATTTCGTGGGCACTTTTTGAATTCATGAGTATTTTTTCAAATTTGATGATATTTTATCAAATTCCATATGAAAAATTATTGAATATTCATGAGGACACTCGATCTCAATCCCGCTCCCTCTTGATAGCTACCCCCCTCGCCAGAGCCCCCTCGCCGCCGAGCACCCCCCCTGCA
>NC_041390.1:247779335-247804192 GCF_002162155.2 Triticum dicoccoides | reverse complement strand
GCAAGTCCACGAGCTCCGCTTCGTCCTCCCCGACCCCGGCCTCGAGCTCGTCTTCGCTGCATCGCCCTTGTCTTCCCCCTCGGGCACCGCCACCCTCTGCTGCTACTAATCTCTCGCCGGCCTCCTTGTGCCACCCGGTGAGCTTCCCCTCTCCCCATGCTGCTCTCCTCTTCCACCTGGTGCACTGTCGAGGTTTCCAATTGAAACATGTTCAACAATTGAAACAAGTTCAAAAATGTACAGTCTTAGCTAAAGTAATTCAGATGTTTGGGCTTGAACTTGGAGTAGAAAATCTACTATAAATTCAGATGGTTACTGGATTCAGTTTGAGTTTGCTACTGTACATTGTTATTCACAGTAATCTTCAGTTTTTCCTCTTCAGTTTGCTACTACATTCGAGCAAGATCTATAGGCTTCCTTGCAGATTAACTGAAGCAAGATCTATAGACTTTTCTTAAACTTGTAAATGCATGCCTTATTACTGTCCTAGTAGATTGCATTGAGTGTTCCAACCAAGGTAGTATGGGTGACATCTGTACCTAAGTCTGCTTTGAAATATTCAGCTAACAACTAAGTTTGATAATTGGTGGTGTCTGGCTAGCTAGTACCCCAAATAACTATTCTGCTCTTAGTTCCATGTTACTGAAGTTGCGTTGTTTATTTAAATATAAACAACAGAAACTAGCAAAATTTGAAATTCAAGTGCTCCTGAAGTGTTCCGGGATTCAGGTTTTTTGACTTGGGGATCTGTTGTTTCTAAATAAACCAGCAGAAATCAAATGCCATTGTTATTCATTAAAAAAACTAATTATTACTGAACAAGAGGAAACAAAATTTTATGTTATGTTTCATGAACTAAATAGTCCTACCTTTGAAAATATTCAGCTCAGCTTGGAGTATTACATTGTAAATCACAATGCTATTTTGTTGTAAGGGAAAAGTATATTTAGATCGCATCAATTTGTAGTTTGTGTTTTTATTTGTTCCTGATTTGAGGTTGTGGCTTTGGCATTGTTCTGCTCCTTAGATCTATCACTATCGTATATGTCAAACTTGAGATCAAGCAAATAACTATTCTGGATACTCCTGTTTACTTCATGCTGAGAACTTCAGCTTTTTCAAGTTGCTGGACTATATGTTCATTGGTACTACTTGTGATGCTGCTCCTATACTACTTGGGAATTTTGTCAACTTGTGATGCTGCTGCTGTACCCCGAGAGGCCCTTGAGTTTGCCGGAATGTCGATTAGCTTCCGTTCTGGCAAATTCTGGTACTCCATATGTCCTATTTTCAGCAAAGGTCATGCCGAAATTTTCCGTGAATTTGAGCATGACTTTGCTAAAAATAGGACATATGGGGTACTTGCGACTAATGCATGGGCCGGGGTATCTTAGTACTTAGTTAAGTAGGATCAACTACCCCGCCATTCTTGCTGCATTAAACCATAGGTGGTAATAGAGCCAAGTGATTAGGCCCAACTTAGAATTCTCGTTAGCATCGATAAACCCTAGATGATAAACCCAACATAGGTGGCAATAGAGACAAGTGATTAGTGCCAAGTGATTAGGCCCAACCTAGGGTGCCTCGGCATCGGTAAACCCTAAATGATGAAAACTTAATTTGGCTTCTATAGGGTGCCTCGGTGTTGATGAGAACCTAAATGATGTACGCTTAGGCTTTTAGGGTGCCTCGGCATCGACAAAACCTAAATGATGAAAGCTTAGGCTTTTAGGGTGCCTCGACGTAGACAAACCCTAAATGATAAAACCTTGGCTTTTAGGGTGCTTCGGTGTCGATAAGAACCTAAATGATGAAAGCTTAGGCTTTTAGGGTGCCTCAGCGTCGACAAACCCTAAATGATAAAAGCTTAGCTTTTAGGATGCCTTGGTGTCGACAAACCCTAAATGATGTAGTTTTGAATTATGAACGTAGGATATGTCGTCATCATCATCGGACGACGAAAGTCTCCCAGGGGAGTGCGACTGGTGCCATGACGATCGAGGTCTGTGCGACATGCCTCACCTGGACGATGATTGGCGCTCCAGCATTAAGCTCGAGGAGACCTTCGAAGTTGAAATGGTACACAACGACGACAAGTGTTATTTTCATAATTAAGCATGACTTCAACTATTTCAACGTGTAATTTTCATCTTTTACAATTCGAGTATAGCTTATCCCATGCCATGCAAGACGCTATGTATTCGAGAGGATGGATTTTGAAGACCATGAAATTTCTGAAACAAAGAAAATTCACCTAAGGACTCATCACGATGTGGACTTTGAAGTAAATCTATATAATTCTGAGAGCGTAACCCGATTTTGTTGCAAAAATTGGGAAGCATTTTGCAAGATGTATGGTTTTGATGAGGGTATGCTTATCACCATGGATCTTGGTAATCCTGACATCAACCAAGACAATATGGGCATTTGGGACCTTGTTGATACGCCTCCAGTTCTACCGCTATGTGAGTTTCTCAAACATAGTTATTAGCTAATTTATATTGTTTATTTCAAAATAGTTGATAGCTTATTTCCATTGACAGCTTATTTTTATTGTTCAAAGAATGTGCGGGAGATGGTAGACAAAACCCACTACACCGATGGCTCCGAATTAACAACTTACAAGGAGAAAAATCATCTGGTCGGATTTTGTACTGACATTGAGAATTACAATATCCACAATCAAACTCCTCTACATTATGGTAAATACGTGCCACTAGTGCATGTCTTCAACTACGGTAACTACCATGGAGATACCCTGGTAAGATTTTTACTATTACGACATCCGTGCATCTTTTGCATACTTCTAAAACTAGTACATCATTGCTAACTATGAAGTTATTACTATGTTTTTCAACAGATAATCCCAGAGAATTGTGTGCCTCATATGATGAATCAGAAAGGTAGTCTTAATGTTTTGAACATACAGCCAGGTCATCCTACGAATCTCAACTGTCCATACGAGATTTCTAAAAGAAGTGGAGACATGAAAATCAAAGGATGGAAAAAATGTATGGACAGTCGTAAGGAGCTTCTTGGAAGCAAAAGGAAGCGAAGCGCAAGAATTGGAGACATGATGTTCTCCATTCTCCATAATGGAGAGTCAGGGTCTATATTGTTTTATGCTATTTTAGCTTAAATAGGGTATTTAGGTCATGCCTAATACCGATGATCATGTGCTAAGAACAATTAAGTAGGGTTGGTTCGATGACTATCAAGATGATGATCGTATGACTTGTTATGAATAACGAGTAGAAGTTGTATGATGATGATTAGTAGGACTTGTTAGGATTAGTATTACTTCCGACAAACTCGATACTCGCGGTCTCGAGACATGTAATGTTTTATCTTTGTTCGGTCTTTTGAATTCGGAGACTAATATGATGAATTGTATTCGGAGAATAATCTTCTATTGTATTCGATGAATCAGCTGTTGTTGTGTGCTACTGTCTATATTCTGTCAAATAATATATTGTGTAACCTATGCAAAAATCAGAAAAGTAAAAAAAAACCTAATATTCATACTAATGGCACATCACTACAGAGTGCGCCATTAGTATGCCAAGTATACTAATGGCGCATCCATCCGCAGTGCGCCATTAGTGTGCCAAAGCACATGGTTAAATATGGCCCTGGGAGGCATACTAATGGCGCATGGTGTTATATACTAATGGTGCACTAGGTGGTGTGCCATTAGTATACCAGATACTAATGGCGCACCAGTGGTGCGCCATTAGTAATAAATACTAGTGGCGTGATACTAATGGCGCACCAGTGATGCGCCATTAATAGGCAAAACTGGTGCGCCATTAGTAGGCCTTTTCCTAGTAGTGCGAGCCACACTTGAGCTTTCTACTCTCGAAGATCCTTCTCCGAAATCCATTTTTCTCGAGTTTGGCTAGGTTTGCCGGTCCGTCTTGTCCCATCCCCGTCCTCATCACCGTCGATCGCTCGTGCCCATCTCGTCGCCGGCACCACCATGGTGAGCTTCTTGATCTTATCTTCTTTCTGAAAGAAAAAAAACAACCTTACTTGTATGGTTTAGATAGATACTTGCATATTTTTCTTACTTTTATTAATATTTGTTATTATATAGTGCGATGGTTTTGGTATCCGCCCCCGTTGGCCCTCCTCCTGTCTATGATTCGGATGTGGTATATTATCTTCTATAACTATTTGTTTCATTTAGTGTTTATGCCAATTATGCCCACCAACGTGACAGATGATTTTATCTAGGAGGTATGTTAACCAGAAATTCAAACCGACATAGAACTTCTTGTCGAGAAGTTAAATTTGGTTGAAAAAGAAAACACGTATTTGAAAGAAAAACTGAAAAGAAATGAAGAAGAGAAGATGAAACTGGAGTTGTATGTTGCCGATGTCGTCGATGATCACAAGATCAAGATGGATGAAATGCGGTTGAAGATTAGAAGCATTAGAAAATATGCCATTGATAACAAGGCTTGGTATCATTATGCTGTTGGATCAATTGTTACCTTACTTGCGATAATTTCAATGTATGTTTTAATTAGATGCTCTAGCTAGCAGAGAGCTATATGTTGTTCTATGAGAACTATGTATGAACTTTATGTATTAATTTTTTGAGTAATAACATTTGATCACTACAGTACTTTGGGTTTAATGTGATGATGAACTTCTATTAATTTGTTCACTTCTTTATTCATGATGTTCTGTAATGGTTTTTGACACACTTAATTATATGTAATGCACGCAGATGAACCGGCAATGGATGTACGCTAACAGATGCACCTCTGAGTACACGAACGGTCTGCGTAATTTTATCGCAGTGGCTGAGGCAAACAAGCAGAATGGTTTTATGTGTTGTCCATGCCCTATATGTGGGAATACGAAGTCTTACTCTTCGTCGAAAACCCTTCACGTCCACCTTCTTGAGAAGGGTTTCATGCCACACTATACCGTTTGGACCAAGCACGGAGAAAGATGTGTTATGATGGAAGACAACGAAGAAGAAGAGTATGATGACAACTATGTGCCCCTTGAATACGGTGATGCTGCAATGGGGGAAGCTGAAGATAAAGAGGAACCAGAGGCTGTACCTGATGATGATCTTCGCCGGGTCATTGTTGATGCACAAAGAGAATGCGAGACTGAAAAGGAGAAGTTGAAGTTCAATCGCATGTACCCAAATGTTAGAGGATCACAAAAAACCGTTGTACCCAAATTGCGAAGATGGCAACACAAAGCTCGGCACCACACTGGAAATGCTGGAATGGAAGGCCAAGAATGGTGTATCTGACAAGGGATTTGAGCGGCTGCTGAAAGTAATGAAGTAGAAGCTTCAAAGGATAATGAATTGCCTGACAGTATGTACGAAGCAAAGAAGGTTCTCTGCCCTCTAGGATTAGAGGTGCAGAAGATACATGCATGCCCTAAGGACTGCATCATGTACCGTGGTGAGTACGAGGAATTGAACGCATGTCCGGTATGCGGTGCATTGTGGGATAAGATCAGACGAGATGACCCTAGTGATGTTGAGGGCGAGCGCCCCAGGAAGAGGGTTTCTTCCAAGGTGATGTGGTATGCTCCTATAATACATAGCTCCTTTGATCTCCATCTTGGGGCTCCGTGATCATCTTGTCACCGGCTTGACACCATGATCTCCATCATCATGATCTCCATCATCGTGTCTCCATGAAGTTGCTCGCCAACTATTACTTCTACTACTATGGCTAACGCGTTTAGCAATAAAGTAAAGTAATTTACATGGCGTTTCTCGATGACACGCAGGTCATTAAAAGAATAAAGACAACTCCTATGGCTCCTGCCGGTTGTCATACTCATCGACATGCAAGTCGTGAATCCTATTACAATAGCATGAACATCTCATACATCACATATAGATCATTCATCATTCATCACAACTTTGGCCATATCATATCACAAACCACTTGCTGCAAAAACAAGTTAGACGTCCTCTAATTGTTGTTGCAAGTTTTTTACGTGGCTGAATTAGGGTTCTAGCAAGAACGTTTTCTTACCTACGTTAAAGCCACAACGTGATTTGTCAACTTCTATTTACCCTTCATAAGGACCCTGTTCATCGATTCCGCTCCAACTAAAGTAGGAGAGACAGACACCCGCCAGCCACCTTATGCAACTAGTGCATGTTAGTCGGTGGAACCGGTCTCACGTAAGCGTACGTGTAAGGTTGGTCCGGGCTGCTTCATCCCACAATACCGCTGAAGCAAGAAAGGACTAGTAACGGCAAGAAAGTTGACAAATCTACGCCCACAACAAATTGTGTTCTACTCGCGCAAGAAGAACTACGCATAGACCTAGCTTATGATGCCACTGTTGGGGAACGTTGCAGAAAACAAAAATTTTCCTACTCGTTTCACCAAGATCATCTAGGAGTTCATCTAGCAACGAGTCATTGGATGCATCTACGTACCTTGTAGACCGCAAGCGGAAGCGTTCAAAGAACGGGGATGATGTAGTCGAACACGACGTGATTCGAATCACCGGAGATCCTAGCACCGAACGGACGGCACCTCCGCGTTCAACACACGTACGGAACAGCCACGTCTCCTCCTTCTTGATCCAGCAAGGGAGGGAGGAGAGGTTGAGGGAGATGGCACCAGCAGCAGCACGACGGCGTGGTGTTGATGGAGCTGCAGTACTTCGGCAGAGCTTTGCTAAGCACTATGGAGGTGGAGGAGGTGTTGGGGAGGGAGAAGGAGGCAACCAAAGGCCAAGGACTCAAGGTATGAAGTCCCTCCTCTCCCCCACTATATATAGGGGTGCCAAGGGGGGTTGGCCGGCCCTAGGAGATCCAATCTCCTAGGGGGTGCGGCGGCCTAGGGGGGTTTCCCTCCCCCCCAAGGCACCTAGGAGGTGCCTTCCACTAGTAGGACTCCTCCCCCTTGGAAACCCTAGGCGCATGGGCCTTGTGGGGCTGGTGCCCTTGGCCCAAGCAGGCCAAGGCACACCCCCTACAGCCCATGTGGCCCCCGGGGATGGGTGGCCCCACCCGGTGGGCCCCCGGGACCCCTCCGGTGGTCCCGGTACAATACCGATAACCCCGAAACTTGTCCCGATGCCCGAAACAGGACTTCCCATATATAAATCTTTACCTCCGGACCATTCCGGAACTCCTCGTGACATCCGGGATCTCATCCGGGACTCCGAACAAAATTCGGGTTACTGCATATACATATCCCTACAACCCTAGCGTAACCGAACCTTAAGTGTGTAGACCCTACGGGTTCGGGAGACAAGCAGACATGACCGAGACGACTCTCCGGTCAATAACCAACAGCGGGATCTGGATACCCATGTTGGCTCCCACATGCTCCACGATGATCTCATCGGATGAACCACGATGTCGAGGATTCAATCAACCCCGTACGCTATTCCCTTTGTCTATCGATATGTTACTTGCCCGAGATTCGATCGTCGGTATCCCAATACCTCGTTCAATCTCGTTACCAGCAAGTCACTTTACTCGTACCGTAATGCATGATCCCGTGACCAGACACTTGGTCACTCTGAGCTCATTATGATGATGCATTACCGAGTGGGCCCAGTGATACCTCTCCGTCATACGGAGTGACAAATCCCAGTCTTGATCCATGTCACCCAACAGACACTTTCGGAGATACCCGTAGTCTACCTTTATAGTCACCCAGTTACGTTGTGACGTTTGGCATACCCAAAGCACTCCTACGGTATCCGGGAGTTACACGATCTCATGGTCTAAGGAAAAGATACTTGACATTAGAAAACTCTAGCAAACGAACTATACGATCTTGTGCTATGTGTAGGATTGGGTCTTGTCCATCACATCATTCTCCTAATGATGTGATCTCGTTATCAATGACATCCAGTGTCCATAGTCAGGAAATCATGACTATCTGTTGATCAACGAGCTAGTCAACTAGAGGCTCACTAGGGACATGTTGATGTCTGTTATTCACACATGTATTACGATTTCCAGATAACACAATTATAGCATGAATAAAGACAATTATCATGAACAAGGAAATATAATAATAATGCTTTTATTATTGCCTCTAGGGCATATTTCCAACAGTCTCCCACTTGCACTAGAGTCAATAATCTAGTTACATTGTGATGAATCGAACACCCATGGAATTCTGGTGTTGATCATGTTTTGCTCTAGGGAGAGGTTTAGTCAACGGATCTGCTACATTCAGGTCCGTATGTACTTTACAAATCTCTATGTCTCCATCTTGAACATTTTCACGAATGGAGTTGAAGCGACGCTTGATGTGCCTTGTCTTCTTGTGAAACCTGGGCTCCTTGGCAAGTGCAATAGCTCCAGTGTTGTCACAGAAGAGCTTGATCGGCCCCGACGCATTGGGTATGACTCCTAGGTCGGTGATGAACTCCTTCACCCATATTGCTTCATGTGCTGCCTCCGAGGCTGCCACGTACTCCGCTTCACATGTAGATCCCGCCACGACGCTTTGCTTGCAACTGCACCAGCTTACTGCCCCACCATTCAAAATATACACGTATCCGGTTTGTGACTTAGAGTCATCCAGATTTGTGTCGAAGCTAGCGTCGACGTAACCCTTTACGACGAGCTCTTCGTCACCTCCATAAACGAGAAACATTTCCTTAGTCCTTTTCAGGTACTTCAGGATATTCTTGACCGCTGTCCAGTGTTCCTTGCCGGGATTACTTTGGTACCTTCCTACGAAACTTACGGCAAGGTTTACATCAGGTCTGGTACACAGCATGGCATACATAATAGAACCTATGGCTGAGGCATAGGGGATGACGCTCATCTCTTCTATATCTTCTGCCGTGGTCGGACATTGAGCTGAGCTCAATTTCATACCTTGCAACACAGGCAAGAACCCCTTCTTGGATTGATCCATATTGAACTTCTTCAATATCTTATCAAGGTATGTGCTTTGTGAAAGACCTATGAGGCGTCTCGATCTATCTCTATAGATTTTGATGCCTAATATATAAGCAGCTTCTCCAAGGTCCTTCATTGAAAAACTTTTATTCAAGTAGGCCTTGATGCTGTCCAAGAGTTCTATATCATTTCCCATCAAAAGTATGTCACCTACATATAATATGAGAAATGCTACAGAGCTCCCACTCACTTTCTTGTAAACGCAGGCTTCTCCATAAGTCTGTGTAAACCCAAACGCTTTGATCATCTCATCAAAGCGAATGTTCCAACTCCGAGATGCTTGCACCAGCCCATAAATCGAGCGTTGGAGCTTGCACACTTTGTCAGCATTCTTAGGATCGACAAAACCTTCCGGCTGCATCATATACAATTCTTCCTTAAGGAAACCATTAAGGAATGCCGTTTTGACGTCCATTTGCCATATTTCGTAATCATAGAATGCGGCAATTGCTAACATGATTCGGACGGACTTCAGCTTCGCTACCGGTGAGAAAGTCTCATCGTAGTCAACCCCTTGAACTTGTCGATAACCCTTAGCGACAAGCCGAGCTTTATAGATGGTCACATTACCATCCGCGTTTGTCTTCTTCTTAAAGATCCATTTATTTTCTATGGCTCGCCGTTCAACGGGCAAGTCAGTCAAAGTCCATACTTCGTTCTCATACATGGATCCTATCTCGGATTTCATGGCTTCTAGCCATTTGTCGGAATCTGGTCCCGCCATCGCTTCTTCATAGTTCGAAGGTTCACCGTTGTCCAACAACATGATTTCCAAGACAGGGTTGCCGTACCACTCTGGTGTGGAACGTGTCCTTGTGGACCTTCGAATTTCAGTAGGAGCTTGATCAAAAGTATCTTGATCATTATCATTAACTTCCTCTCTAGTCGGTGCTGGCACCTCAGGAACATTTTCTTGAGTTGCGCCATTTTCCGGTTCAAGAGGCAATACTTCATCAAGCTCTACTTTCCTCCCACTTACTTCTTTCGAGAGAAACTCTTTCTCCAGAAAGGACCCATTCTTGGCAACAAAGATCTTGCCTTCGGATCTAAGGTAGAAGGTGTACCCAATAGTTTCTTTTGGGTACCCTATGAAGACGCATTTTTCCGATTTGGGTTCGAGCTTTTCAGGTTGAAGTTTCTTGACATAAGCATCGCATCCCCAAACTTTTAGAAACGACAGCTTAGGTTTCTTCCCAAACCATAATTCATACGGTGTCATCTTAACGGATTTCGACGGAGCCCTATTTAAAGTGAATGCGGCAGTCTCTAAAGCATAGCCCCAAAAAGAAAGCGGTAAATCGGTAAGAGACATCATAGATCGCACCATATCTAACAGAGTGCGATTACGACGTTCGGACACACCATTACGCTGAGGTGTTCCAGGCGGCGTGAGTTGTGAAACTATTCCACATTTTCTTAAGTGTGCCCCAAACTTGTGACTCAAGTATTCTCCTCCACGATCTGATCGTAGAAACTTGATTTTCCTGTCACGTTGATTTTCAACCTCACTCTGAAATTCCTTGAACTTTTCAATGGTTTCAGACTTGTGTTTCATTAAGTAGATATACCCATACCTACTTAAATCATCAGTGAGGGTGAGAACATAACGATAGCCACCGTGAGCCTCAATACTCATTGGACCGCACACATCGGTATGTATGATTTCCAATAAGTCGGTTGCTCGCTCCATTGTTCCTGAGAACGGAGTCTTGGTCATTTTACCCATAAGGCATGGTTCGCACGTGTCAAATGATTCATAATCAAGAGACTCTAAAAGTCCATCAGCATGGAGCTTCATCATGCGTTTGACACCTATGTGACCAAGGCGGCAGTGCCACAAGTATGTGGGACTATCATTATCAACTTTACTTCTTTTGGTACTCACATTATGAATATGTGTAGCATCACGTTCGAGATTCATAAGGAATAAACCATTCACCATAGGAGCATGACCATAAAACATATCTCTCATAAAAATGGAACAACCATTATTCTCAGATTTAAAAGAGTAGCCATCTCGAATTAAACGAGATCCCGATACAATGTTCATGCTCAAAGCTGGCACTAAATAACAATTATTAAGGTTTAAAACTAATCCCGAAGGGAGATGCAGAGGTAGCGTGCCGACGGCGATCACATTGACCTTGGAACCATTCCCGACGCGCATCGTCACCTCGTCCTTTGCCAGTTTCCGCTTATTCCGCAGCCCCTGCTTTGAGTTACAAATGTGAGCAACTGCACCGGTATCAAATACCCAGGAGCCCCTACGGGCACTAGTAAGGTACACATCAATTACATGTATATCACATATACCTTTGGTTTTGCCGGCCTTCTTATCCGCTAAGTACTTAGGGCAGTTCCGCTTCCAGTGACCGCTTCCCTTGCAATAAAAGCACTCAGTCTCGGGCTTGGGTCCATTCTTTGGCTTCTTCCCGGCAGCTTGCTTGCCGGGCGCGGCAACCTCCTTGCCGTCCTTCTTGAAGTTCTTTTTACCCTTGCCTTTCTTGAACTTAGTGGTTTTATTGACCATCAACACTTGATGTTCCTTTCTGACTTCTACCTCTGCTGATTTCAGCATAGCAAATACTTCAGGAATGGTCTTTTCCATCCCCTGCATATTGAAGTTCATCACAAAGCTCTTGTAGCTTGGTGGAAGCGACTGGAGGATTCTGTCAATGACCGCATCATCCGGGAGATTAACTCCCAGCTGAGTCAAGCAGTTATGCAACCCAGACATAGTGAGTATGTGCTCACTGACAGAACTGTTTTCCTCCATCTTACAGCTGAAGAATTTGTCGGAGACTTCATATCTCTCGACCCGGGCATGAGCTTGGAAAACCATTTTCAGCTCTTCGAACATCTCATATGCTCCATGTCTCTCAAAACGCTTTTGGAGCCCCGGCTCTAGGCTGTAAAGCACGCCGCACTGAACGAGGGAGTAGTCATCGAAACGTGCCTGCCAAGCGTTCATAACATCTTGTTCTGCAGGGAGAACTGGTGCGTCACCAAGCGGTGCTTGTAGGACATAATCTTTCTTGGCAGCTATGAGGATGATCCTCAGGTTCCGGACCCAGTCCGTATAGTTGCTGCCATCGTCTTTCAGCTTAGTTTTCTCTAGGAACGCGTTGAAGTTGAGGACTACGTTGGCCATTTGATCTACAAGACATATTGCAAAGATTTTAGACTAAGTTCATGATAATTAAGTTCAACTAATCAAATTATTAGTGAACTCCCACTTAGATTAGACATCCCTCTAGTCATCTAAGTATTACATGATCCGAGTTAAACTAGACCGTGTCCGATCATCACGTGAGACGGACTAGTCAACATCGGTGAACATCTTCATGTTGATCGTATCTTCTATACGACTCATGCTCGACCTTTCGGTCTTCTGTGTTCCGAGGCCATGTCTGTACATGCTAGGCTCGTCAAGTCAACCTAAGTGTTTGCATGTGTAAATCTGTCTTACACCCGTTGTATGTGAACGTCTGAATAAAACACCCGATCATCACGTGGTGTTTTGAAACAGCGAACTGTCGCAACGGTGCACAGTTAGGGGAAACACTTCTTGAATTTTATTGTGAGGGATCATCTTATTTACTACCGTCGTTCTAAGTAAACAAGATGCAAAACATGATAAACATCACATGCAATCAAATAATAAACGTGACATGATATGGCCATTTTCACATAGCTCCTTCGATCTCCATCTTGGGGCTCCGTGATCATCTTGTCACCGGCTTGACACCATGATCTCCATCATCATGATCTCCATCATCGTGTCTCCATGAAGTTGCTCGCCAACTATTACTTCTACTACTATGGCTAACGCGTTTAGCAATAAAGTAAAGTAATTAACATGGCGTTTCTCGATGACATGCAGGTCATTAAAAGAATAAAGACAACTCCTATGGCTCCTGCCGGTTGTCATACTCATCGACATGCAAGTCGTGAATCCTATTACAATAGCATGAACATCTCATACATCACATATAGATCATTCATCATTCATCACAACTTTGGCCATATCATATCACAAACCACTTGCTGCAAAAACAAGTTAGACGTCCTCTAATTGTTGTTGCAAGTTTTTTACGTGGCTGAATTAGGGTTCTAGCAAGAACGTTTTCTTACCTACGTTAAAGCCACAACGTGATTTGTCAACTTCTATTTACCCTTCATAAGGACCCTGTTCATCGATTCCGCTCCAACTAAAGTAGGAGAGACAGACACCCGCCAGCCACCTTATGCAACTAGTGCATGTTAGTCGGTGGAACCGGTCTCACGTAAGCGTACGTGTAAGGTTGGTTCGGGCCGCTTCATCCCACAATACCGCTGAAGCAAGAAAGGACTAGTAACGGCAAGAAAGTTGACAAATCTACGCCCACAACAAATTGTGTTCTACTCGCGCAAGAAGAACTACGCATAGACCTAGCTTATGATGCCACTGTTGGGGAACGTTGCAGAAAACAAAAATTTTCCTACTCGTTTCACCAAGATCATCTAGGAGTTCATCTAGCAACGAGTCATTGGATGCATCTACGTACCTTGTAGATCGCAAGCGGAAGCGTTCAAAGAACGGGGATGATGTAGTCGAACACGACGTGATTCGAATCACCGGAGATCCTAGCACCGAACGGACGGCACCTCCGCGTTCAACACACGTACGGAACAGCCACGTCTCCTCCTTCTTGATCCAGCAAGGGAGGGAGGAGAGGTTGAGGGAGATGGCACCAGCAGCAGCACGACGGCGTGGTGTTGATGGAGCTGCAGTACTCCGGCAGAGCTTTGCTAAGCACTATGGAGGTGGAGGAGGTGTTGGGGAGGGAGAAGGAGGCAACCAAAGGCCAAGGACTCAAGGTATGAAGTCCCTCCTCTCCCCCACTATATATAGGGGTGCCAAGGGGGGTTGGCCGGCCCTAGGAGATCCAATCTCCTAGGGGGTGCGGCGGCCTAGGGGGGTTTCCCTCCCCCCCAAGGCACCTAGGACGTGCCTTCCACTAGTAGGACTCCTCCCCCTTGGAAACCCTAGGCGCATGGGCCTTGTGGGGCTGGTGCCCTTGGCCCAAGCAGGCCAAGGCGCACCCCCTACAGCCCATGTGGCCCCCGGGGATGGGTGGCCCCACCCGGTGGGCCCCCGGGACCCCTCCGGTGGTCCCGGTACAATACCGATAACCCCGAAACTTGTCCCAATGCCCGAAACAGGACTTCCCATATATAAATCTTTACCTCCGGACCATTCCGGAACTCCTCGTGATGTCCGGGATCTCATCCGGGACTCCGAACAACATTCGGGTTACTGCATATACATATCCCTACAACCCTAGCGTAACCGAACCTTAAGTGTGTAGACCCTACGGGTTCGGGAGACAAGCAGACATGACCGAGACGACTCTCCGGTCAATAACCAACAGCGGGATCTGGATACCCATGTTGGCTCCCACATGCTCCACGATGATCTCATCAGATGAACCACGATGTCGAGGATTCAATCAACCCCGTACGCTATTCCCTTTGTCTATCGATATGTTACTTGCCCGAGATTCGATCGTCGGTATCCCAATACCTCGTTCAATCTCGTTACCGGCAAGTCACTTTACTCGTACCGTAATGCATGATCCCGTGACCAGACACTTGGTCACTCTGAGCTCATTATGATGATGCATTACCGAGTGGGCCCAGTGATACCTCTCCGTCATACGGAGTGACAAATCCCAGTCTTGATCCATGTCACCCAACAGACACTTTCGGAGATACCCGTAGTCTACCTTTATAGTCACCCAGTTACGTTGTGACGTTTGGCATACCCAAAGCACTCCTACAGTATCCGGGAGTTACACGATCTCATGGTCTAAGGAAAAGATACTTGACATTAGAAAACTCTAGCAAACAAACTATACGATCTTGTGCTATGTTTAGGATTGGGTCTTGTCCATCACATCATTCTCCTAATGATGTGATCTCGTTATCAATGACATCCAGTGTCCATAGTCAGGAAATCATGACTATCTGTTGATCAACGAGCTAGTCAACTAGAGGCTCACTAGGGACATGTTGATGTCTGTTATTCACACATGTATTACGATTTCCAGATAACACAATTATAGCATGAATAAAGACAATTATCATGAACAAGGAAATATAATAATAATGCTTTTATTATTGCCTCTAGGGCATATTTCCAACAGACATGACCTAGAACTATTCTCGGTCAATAACCAATAGCGGAACCTGGACGCCCATATTGGTTCCTACATATTCTACGAACATCTTTATCGGTCAAACCGCATAACAACATACGTTGTTCCCTTTGTCATCGGTATGTTACTTGCCCGAGATTTGATCGTCGGTATCCAATACCTAGTTCAATCTCGTTACCGGCAAGTCTCTTTACTCGTTACGTAATGCATCATCCCGTAACCAACTCATTGGTCACATTGCTTGCAAGGCTTATAGTGATGTGCATTACTGAGAGGGCCCAGAGATACCTCTCCGACAATTTCCTCTCTAGTCGGTGCTGGCACCTCAGGAACATTTTCTTGAGTTGCGCCATTTTCCGGTTCAAGAGGCAATACTTCATCAAGCTCTACTTTCCTCCCACTTACTTCTTTCGAGAGAAACTCTTTCTCCAGAAAGGACCCATTCTTGGCAACAAAGATCTTGCCTTCGGATCTAAGGTAGAAGGTGTACCCAATAGTTTCTTTTGGGTACCCTATGAAGACGCATTTTTCCGATTTGGGTTCGAGCTTTTCAGGTTGAAGTTTCTTGACATAAGCATCGCATCCCCAAACTTTTAGAAACGACAGCTTAGGTTTCTTCCCAAACCATAATTCATACGGTGTCGTCTCAACGGATTTTGACGGAGTCCTATTTAAAGTGAATGCGGCAGTCTCTAAAGCATAGCCCCAAAAAGAAAGCGGTAAATCGGTAAGAGACATCATAGATCGCACCATATCTAACAGAGTGCGATTACGACGTTCGGACACACCATTACGCTGAGGTGTTCCAGGCGGCGTGAGTTGTGAAACTATTCCACATTTTCTTAAGTGTGCCCCAAACTCGTGACTCAAGTATTCTCCTCCACGATCTGATCGTAGAAACTTGATTTTCCTGTCACGTTGATTTTCAACCTCACTCTGAAATTCCTTGAACTTTTCAAAGGTTTCAGACTTGTGTTTCATTAAGTAGATATACCCATACCTACTTAAATCATCAGTGAGGGTGAGAACATAACGATAGCCACCGCGAGCCTCAACACTCATTGGACCGCACACATCAGTATGTATGATTTCCAATAAGTCGGTTGCTCGCTCCATTGTTCCTGAGAATGGAGTCTTGGTCATTTTACCCATAAGGCATGGTTCGCATGTGTCAAATGATTCATAATCAAGAGACTCTAAAAGTCCATCAGCATGGAGCTTCTTCGTGCGTTTGACACCTATGTGACCAAGGCGGCAGTGCCACAGGTATGTGGGACTATCATTATCAACCTTACTTCTTTTGGTACTCACATTATGAACATGTGTAGCAATTCATAAAGAATAAACCATTCACCATAGGAGCATGACCATAAAACATATCTCTCATAAAAATGGAACAACCATTATTCTCAGATTTAAAAGAGTAGCCATCTCGAATTAAACGAGATCCCGATACAATGTTCATGCTCAAAGCTGGCACTAAATAACAATTATTAAGGTTTAAAACTAATCCCGAAGGGAGATGCAGAGGTAGCGTGCCGACGGCGACCACATTGACCTTGGAACCATTCCCGACGCGCATCGTCACCTCGTCCTTTGCCAGTTTCCGCTTATTCCGCAGCCCCTGCTTTGAGTTACAAATGTGAGCAACTGCACCGGTATCAAATACCCAGGAGCTACTACGGGCACTAGTAAGGTACACATCAATTACATGTATATCACATATACCTTTTGTTTTGCCGGCCTTCTTATCCGCTAAGTACTTAGGGCAGTTCTGTTGTGGAACGTTGCAGAAAACAAAAATTTTCCTACTCGTTTCACCAAGATCATCTAGGAGTTCATCTAGCAACGAGTGATTAGATGCATCTACATACCTTTGTAGATCGCGCACGGAAGCGTTCAAAAGAACGGTGATGATGTAGTCGTACTCGACGTGATCCAAATCACCGATGACCAGCGCCGAACGGACGGCACCTCCGCGTTCAACACACGTACGGAACAGCCACGTCTCCTCCTTCTTGATCCAGCAAGGGAGGGAGGAGAGGTTGAGGGAGATGGCACCAGCAGCAGCACGACGGCGTGGTGTTGATGGAGCTGCAGTACTCCGGCAGAGCTTCGCTAAGCACTATGGAGGTGGAGGAGGTGTTGGGGAGGGAGAAGGAGGCAACCAAAGGCCAAGGCGTTCAGGTATGAAGTCCCTCCTCTCCCCCACTATATTTAGGGGTGCCAAGGGGGGGTGGCCGGCCCTAGGAGATCCAATCTCCTAGGGGGTGCGGCGGCCAAGGGGGGTTTCCCTCCCCCCCAAGGCACCTAGGAGGTGCCTTCCCCTCCTAGGACTCTTCCCTCTTGAAACCCTAGGCGCATGGGCCTATGTGGGGCTGGTGCCCTTGGCCCATTAGGCCAAGGCGCACCCCCTACAGCCCATGTGGCCCCCCCGGGACAGGTGGACCCACCCGGTGGACCCCCGGGACCCTTCCGGTGGTCCCGGTACAATACCGATAACCCCGAAACTTGTCCCAATGCCCGAAACAGGACTTCCCATATATAAATCTTTACCTCCGGACCATTCCGGAACTCCTCGTGACGTCCGGGATCTCATCCGGGACTCCGAACAACATTCGGGTTACTGCATATACATATCCCTACAACCCTAGCGTAACCGAACCTTAAGTGTGTAGACCCTACGGGTTCGGGAGACAAGCAGACATGACCGAGACGACTCTCTGGTCAATAACCAACAGCGGGATCTGGATACCCATGTTGGCTCACACATGCTCCACGATGATCTCATCGAATGAACCACGATGTCGAGGATTCTATCAACCCCGTACGCTATTCCCTTTGTCTATCGATATGTTACTTGCCCGAGATTCGATCGTCGGTATCCCAATACCTCGTTCAATCTCGTTACCGGCAAGTCACTTTACTCGTACCGTAATGCATGATCCCGTGACCAGACACTTGGTCACTCTGAGCTCATTATGATGATGCATTACCGAGTGGGCCCAGTGATACCTCTCCGTCATACGGAGTGACAAATCCCAGTCTTGATCCATGTCACCCAACAGACACTTTCGGAGATACCCGTAGTCTACCTTTATAGTCACCCAGTTACGTTGTGACGTTTGGCATACCCAAAGCACTCCTACGGTATCCGGGAGTTACACGATCTCATGGTCTAAGGAAAAGATACTTTGACATTGCAAAACTCTAGCAAACGAACTACACGATCTTGTGCTATGTTTAGGATTGGGTCTTGTCCATCACATCATTCTCCTAATGATGTGATCTCGTTATCAATGACATCCAGTGTCCATAGTCAGGAAATCATGACTATCTGTTGATCAACGAGCTAGTCAACTAGAGGCTCACTAGGGACATGTTGATGTCTATTATTCACACATGTATTACGATTTCCAGATAACACAATTATAGCATGAATAAAGACAATTATCATGAACAAGGAAATATAATAATAATGCTTTTATTATTGCCTCTAGGGCATATTTCCAACAGTGATATGGCGCAATGTCTTGTCAGTTTCGAGCTGGTGTTCCCACCATCCTTCTTCAACATCATGACACACACCCTAGTTCATCTAGTCGACGATATTGCCATTCTGGGCCCTGTATTTGTACACAATATGTTCCCCTTTGAGAGGTTCATGGGATTCATGTCAGGACCCCAATGCCAAGTCACATCGATCTAGCCGGTAACCCCTCATATCACTTTGCGGCTTGGCACACGTTTTTCCCACGGGTGTCGCCTTACCATGGCCCGGGACCGTTTGCGCCTTTTGGCTCACGTATATGATAGTGTCGCTAGCATCCATATGACAGAGAACCTGGGCCAACATGGCTAGTCGTGAACCCAAAGCGGCACCAACCTATGGGGACAGGAATACATGAATCACATCGAGCATGTCGGTCAGCAGCGTGTGAATCCGGGCTGTAGCACTGGGCTAACAGGACTCCGGGAACCCGGGCTGTAGCAAGCTAGGCAGGACTCCGGATGTCACCACGTGACATTTCCCCAAAGGGACAGACATAGGAACAAAGTGAAACACATGCCGGCCAGTCAAGTGTCCTGAGCAGTAGTGCTGGGCTAGCAAGACTCCAGTGAACCGGGCTGTAGCGGACTACTACGGCTCATGGAACCACTAGACTACATTTCCCCATAAGAGAGGCTGCTAAGGATAAACAACTAGATTGACGGATCCCACACATACCAAGCATTTCAATCAAACACACAATATGCTCGATATGTGTAAATACAACATGGCATCACAACATAACTCTACGACTCAAGTATTTATTCATTAGGCTACGACGAGCGAGATATTACAAACATGGGTCTCATGCCCCAACAATCATAGCATACAAATGAAAGCACATGCGGAAGGTTAACATGTCTGAGTACAGACATCTACAAATGAAAAAGGCTATGAAGCTTGACTATCTACCAGATCCTGCCAAGGGCACAAGATTGTAGCTGAGGTATCAAGCTAAACATCGAAGTCCACGCGGAACTACTAGCGAGACTGAAGTCTCTCTGGAAACATAAATTAAGCAAACGTGAGTACAAAAGTACTCAGTAAGACTTACATCAGAACTAGCTACATATGCATCGGCATCAACAAAGGGATGGTGGGGTTTAACTGCAGCAAGACAGCTTTGACTCGGTGGCTAACCTGAACTACGACTGCAAGCAACTCTTTTGAGGTGGCGCACACGAGTCCACATATTCACCAATCAATACACCACTATGGATCCGCTCCTATCTACCTACGAGAACGCCATCCATATCACTCACGCCTATCATGCGCATTTTAGAGTATCCACTTCCACTTGTCTATAAACTGTTATAGGCAACCCAGAAGTCCTTTACGGCGGATGTGGCTATTCGAATAGTTTTATACCCTACAGAGGTGTACTTCGTCACACATGTTTCCATCACTTAGCGTCTGCACACGACATGTGCTCGGCAGACTTCAAGCGAAAGCCGACGTGGGTGTAGACCACGACCTGACTAACCACACAAGTCTCTAGTCCAGGTTTATCGCCTATTCGGGTTCCATCCGCAAGGAAATCCGCCCGGAGTGTGCTCAACGGCCCCAAACAATGTGTACAGGGTCCCGAGACACCAAACGGGCGCCCGCATACCCGGCCACGGTGTATCTACCGCATCATAGCCCACCCTAGGGTCCGCGCTACGCACGGCCGCCAACACATAACCTATAAACACCAGAAACTAGTTGCAACTCCTGGACAGAGGACGAGAGGGGTCGGTAAGTCGAGCGAGGTCATATTTCAGGGCCCAAAGTGTGGTAGTAGCTGTTTCATGGATCACAAACACAAAAATAAGTTCCTAAGGACGGCTTCAATGAAACAACCCACCATGTACTCCTACATGGCCTCTCATCGATACCTTTAACAAATCATGTTCACACACTGAGCTCTCAACAGTAGGACATGTTCACACACCTCCGACTCATCCCCGATGAATCAGAGCCGACCCAACTCTAAGCAGTAGCAGGCACGACAAATAAGCATGAATGAGTAGGCACATCAGGGCTCAAACAACTCCTATGCATGCTAGTGGTTTTCATCTATTTACTGTGGCAATGATAGATCATGCATAGGATAAGGGGTTCAACTACCGCAGCAAGTAACAGATGAATTGTTGTTGTCCCAATGCAGTAAAAGAGAGCAGAAGCGAGGGAGTGGGATTGTATCGGAATGAGCAAGGGGGTTTTTCTTACCTGGCACATCTGAAGATAGTATAACTCTTCATCGGTGTCAATGATCACATCGTCGAAGCGACGTCTACTGAGAGGGGAAAATTATCGGCAATAGAGAAAGCAACACAATTAATGCAGTGCACAATATGATGCATGATCATGACATGGTAAAATGTGTGTGTTGGGCTAATGCAACTACAAACAGATGGGTTTGAGCTGTTTTGAACCAGAGATTCAAAGTTCAAACTCATTTGTGATCTTAAATAGTGCTTTATCATGTTTTGCACTAAACAGCAAGTTAACTTGTTTAAACATGCATGAAACTAGTACAGATGGATAGATTGGATTTTTCTGATCATTTTTCATATATAATTTGTTTAATTTGGAGCTATGGTTGATTTGCTATGATTTTTAGAAGTTTTGGCTATTTTCTGGAATTTCCTATATAAGAATAAATCCAGAAAAGGATTAACTGCGTCAGCCTGGCATCTGTGTGACGTCAACGGTCAACTGAGACGGTCCAGGTCAACCCTGCCCTGTGGGTCCCGTTTGTCAGTGTCAATTAAGCTAACTAAGTTTAGTTAGCGTTATACTAATACTAACCTAGTTTAGTTAGTGGCCTGGGGCCCACACGTTAGTGATCCAGAGGGTCAAACTGGGTCCACCCGGGGTCAACGGTCAGCGGGGTCAAACTCGCCGTCGGCTCGACGCCGGCGAGGCCCGAGATGGCGGCGCGGCTCGGAAAACGCCCACAAGGCACAAGCGAGGCCGTTCTTGGGCTCGTTGGACAGCTCTTGCAGGCGTGCGTCGAGTGGTGGTGGAGGCCGGGCCTATGGTGGCCAGAGCCGACGACGGCAAGCTCCAAGGCGGCGGCCGGAGTTTGGCCGACGACGGGTTCGGCTCTACGGTGTGCAAACGAGCGCAGCGTGTCACTGGGAAGACTCTAAACGCGGCGGTGAGCATGTTGGGCGCACGCCCGGGACCAAATGGTCACCGGAGCGTCACCGGCGACGAGCGCAGGCGGCGGCACATGCGGGTGAATGCAGGCAGCAGCTACGGCGTGCGAGACAGGGAGCGGAGAAGGGGAGCAGGGGCAGGAGCTCACTGCGGGGTCGGAGACGGTATCAGCGAGCTCGGGGAGGCGGAGACGGTGGCAAATCAACGGCGGGGATCCTCGGTGGCCGAGGAGGGGAACGACGGAGCTGGCGGCATCCAGGGCTTCCGGCGCCTTCCGTCTTGGTGAGGAGTTAGAGGGGGACGAGGCGGGGCTTCTTGGCAAGTCGCGCGAGGCGAGGGGAGCACGGTGGCCGTGGCAAACGGCGTCGATGGCGACGGCAGCGCTCGGCTGTGGGGAGGAGAGCGAGACAGAGGAGGGGAAAATCTCGGGGGGGGGAGTGAGGGAGGTCCAGGGGGTGCGTGGCGTCTCCCAGAGGCGTCTAGGCGCCAAGGGGCAGCGGCAAGAAGGAGGTGGCCGGCGCGCGTGGCCGGCGCGCGGCGACCACGCGCGTGGCGTCCGACTGGCGGGAGCTGGACTACGACTGGCAGCGCCAGGTGGTGGGCTGGGCCGCTTCTGCCAGGTAAGGCCCAGGTGAGGTGCACAGGTAACCTCTCTCTCTCCTTTTATTTCTGTTTTCTATTTTCTGTCTGTTTGTTTTGATTTAGTAGGGGTACTAAACAAATTTATTTGCTTCTCTAAATTATTGTATGGACTATAGATATTATTCTAGAGCCACACAATAATTTCCAAAATTATTGGGCATGTATTTCTTTTATAACAGAAATGAAGCCAATTCAAATACATTATGATTTAATTCAAATGCCCAAAATAAATATTTCTGTGACTCCAAAAATATTGGTTTGAATTTTACCTACTACCAATATTTTCTCAGAGTAACAGGAACATTTCCTTGGACTCATTTGATGAGAATTAAAAGTTGATTATTTTTGAACTGGTTTCCACTAGTAGAAAAAGGGCCTGTTGTCCCGGTTCGTAAGGGCCTTTTGTCCCGGTTCCCGAACCTGGACTAAAGGGTCGGTACTAATACCCTGTCCCTTTAGTCCCGGTTCAATCCAGAACCGGGACAGATGGGCCTCCATGTGGCCTGTGCGTGGAGCCCAGGCAGGAGGGCCTTTGGTCCCGGTTGGTGGCACCAACCGGGACCAATAGGCATCCACACGTCAGCATTTTTGTGGCTGGGGTTTTTGTTTTTTTGAAGGGGGGGGGGGTTGGGGGTTTTGGGGGGTTAATTTAGGTGTTTCATATATTGTGTTAGCTAGCTATAATTAATAGAGAGGAGTGTCCTCTCTTATGTCCGTGCTTGGTCGACGCTACGTACCATACATACGTATAGAGAGGACTAGACACGCTAGCTAGCTAGTAAGCAAACGAAGGAAACAGAAGATCGTCATGAACATATATGCATACAGACAGAAGTGATATCGACCACCTCTCCTTCTCCGGGAGATTGGTCGAACAACAAGTTCTCGTATATCTATCCGACACTACCGGCTACATATATACAATAATTACCTCTTACAAATATAATCTCCTAACATACGGACTCATGGTCCACATAGTATTCTCCGTCTTCAGTGATCACGTGGTCAAGAAAGAATGCCGCCAATTCCTCTTGAATTGCTCGCATGCGAGCTGGTGCTAGGAGTTCATCCCGCTTCTGAAACATCTAATTTGAAGAAGGGGGTCAATACATATATATATGAATGAATGAAACTCAACACGAATGATGGTAATAAAATAAAATTGTGAATGTTGTTATTTACGCACTTCATATTGTTCGTCAGAGTAGCCCCGCTCACAGGTCGTGTGGCGGATGGACTCGCAAACATAGTATCCACAGAAATCATTCCCTTGTTCCTGCCACAACCACTTTACAAGAAATAGAGGTCAATCAAACTGATAAGCAAGAATGCCAAATGGTATTGATGAAACTAGCGCTTGAATCAATAGGAGATGCGCGGAACATGCTACTATAGTACTTACTTTCGGGTGTCTAAAATGCAGCTTCTTCGGGAGTCCCAGAGCTTTTTTGGTGAATTTTTTCCAAACCCTGCCAGACAAAGAAAACAATTACTTGATATATATGGAAATGAACAAAGTTGCTGATATGGTGGATAATGATCGATTTAACTTACTTCTCGAGCATTTGAGTCATGTCCGCATAGTCCTGGGGATCTTTTCGTCTTGAGTCTAAGACGGTTACTAGTCCCTGCTCAAGCTTAATCTCTAGGAGAATATAGTGGAAACTGCACATGCATGCATAACTCATCAATTACATTACTATAACCTTGACTAACATATAAGGGAAACCGAATACGCACAAGACAGTAACACTCACTTGAAGTTGTAAGGAAAGAGTATTATATCTTTGTTTTCATTTATTACCAATGATCGTAGCAAGTTGGCCTCGGTATCTGCGGCATGAAATTTAACCTGAGTTGCATCTATGATATTTGTGTTAATGAACCCAATATCACCGATTTGTCTTTTTCTCCAATTCGCCGATCTTCAATCTGCATAATATCGTGAGGATAATTATAAATACACGCAATGAAAGAGATGAGCTATATAGAGAGACTTAATGACCGAGGTAGTACTACTTACAGACAGTAGCAGGTGACCGTTGCTTTATCGAGAGCGAATTGATTGAAAAACTGAAAGAACTCCTCAAATGGAACAGGCAACAGATCAATTCCAACGAGGTCATGCTCCTTTTTAACTCTCACATACAAAGTACTGCTCCCCCCAGACTCTCTGCAGATTTTCAAGTACCAATCATGCAATCTTCGCATCATCGTTGATAGAGATCTTTCATCTTTGACGAGAGGCTTCCCGTACTCGTATCTTTGTATCTACACCTCCATGAAATCATAATGTACATCGTCGGGCAGGTAATCTCCAAGATTCCTATAACCGGCCACCATCCTCGGATCATTAGCGACGATGTCGCTAGGCACCTTGAGCGGG
>NC_041390.1:247776548-247779266 GCF_002162155.2 Triticum dicoccoides | reverse complement strand
CTTCCCGACCGCTCCGCTTCCGCAAATTCCTTTCCAATAATGCGCTCATAGTTTCCTTTCGGCGGAGACTTGGGTGGTTTTGTCACGGCAGGCAGAGTGCGCTTCGCTTTCACCGGATCTACCTTGTCCTCCGGAGGTGGATGTTTCTTTGCTTTCACCCCTTCAAAGAAGTTCCTCACTTCTTCTCGCGTGATCTTGGCGTTCTCCTCCGGGGTCCTCTCATATGGTAACTTCTCTGGAGTCTTCAGAGAAGGACCGAATCTTTATGTCCTCCCGCCTCTGGCTCTACTGCTACATGCCGGCAGAGTAGGCGGAGCGGTTTTCTTCTTTACTTGCTTACGGGGCAGAGGAGAAGGACTACAATGCGCCGGAGCAGCTGGAGCGGCGGCAGGTCTCTTCCGCCCTTGCTGACGAGGCGGAGAAGGAGGAGGCTGGCTGCTCGGGCGCGCCGACGCAGGCGGAGAAGGAGGCAGAGTGCCGCCAAGCGCCGAAGAAGGAGCCGGCTGAGTGCCCTGATCGTCACTCATCGGAGGAGGAGGCGGTGGAGGAGGCGGAGTGCCCTGACTCGCCGGAGGAGGAGGAGGAGGCGGAGGCGTCCAGTTCGGAAGGTTGATGAGCTCCTTCCGGCATAGGCATGGAGTCTTCAGAGCAGAACCCAGCCGAGTCTCCCCTTCACCAGTAGGGTGGTCAAGCTGGAGGTCCTCAAATCCCTCTGTTATTTCATCCACCATCACCCTAGCATATCCTTCTGGAATCGGCCGGTAGTGAAAAGTTGCGCCTGGTTCAGTAGGAAAAACAGAGCCAACAGCTGCCTTGACCTTCATATTAATCCATTGCGTCATAAGGTGGCAATTTTGAGACTCCGTGATAGCATCCACGGGATAGCTGGCAGGAGCCGTCAAGACATGCTCCGGCTGAAGCAGCTCGGTGGAAGCCACGCTGCTTCTCTGCTGAGATGGCGAGGTAACTTCGGGGGAAGCTTCGGAAGTTCGTTTGCTGCGATTTGCTTCTCGTTCCTCTATCGCTTGTACCCTAGCGTGCAGCGCCTGCAGTTGGGTCTGCTCCACTTTCTTCCTCCTCTCGTGGCATTTGTAACCGCCTGCGTCCGGAAACCCAGCCTTCCACGGAATGGAGCCTGGTGTGCCTCGTGTCCGTCCAGGGAGCTCAGGATTCCCGAGGGCCATTGTGAGCTCGTCATTCTATCTGTCTGGAACGAATGTCCCTTGTTGTGCTGCTTCGATATAGTGCTTAAGCCTCTTGACTGGTATTTCCATTTGCTCGTCCGTCCAAATGCACTTCCCTGATACAGGGTCCAAGGTTCCGCCAGCCCCGAAGAACCAAGTCCGGCAACGGTCTGGCCAGTTAAATGTCTCTGGTTCGATCCCTTTATCAACCAGATCATTCTCAATCTTGGCCCACTTAGGCCGGGCTGCGAGGTAGCCACCTGACCCTGTGTGATGGTGATGCTTCTTCTTCGCAGCAATTTGCTTGTTTGTCGCCGACAATTTCTTACTCTTTTCTGATGTCTTGTGGGCCACAAATGCGGGCCAGTGATCTCTGATCTTCTCATATCTGCCCTTGAATTCTGGTGTCTCTTTATTTTCGACAAATTAATTCAGCTCTTTCTTCCACCTCCTGAATAGTTCTGCCATCCTATTAAGACCAAGAGACTTGATTAATTGCTCTTTAACTGGCTTCTCCAGATCATCCTCTAGCGGTAGGGTGAAATTTGACTTCAGCTCAGTCCAAAGATAATTTTTCTACATATCATTGACATAAGACACCTCAGGGTCTTCTGTAGCCGGCTTTAACCATTGCTGGATGCTGACCGGGATCTTGTCCCTAACCAAAACCCTGCACTGAGCAACAAATGCACTCTTTGTCCAGAGGGGTTCAATCGGTTGGCCGTCGGGCGCGATTGCTATGATCTCAAACTTTTCATCCGAGCTCAACTTTCTCTTCGGGCCTCGTCTCTTTACCGAAGTTGTGCTCGATCGGGAGGGCTAGAAAAAAGAACAAAGACTTAATTAATATGTGTACATACCAAAACAATGAATGCATCAATTAGTTAGTCAGCAGAAGCTTAACTAATATATATACCTGGCCGGACTCAGTTCGGTCACCGGAGACGTCATCACAGTCTCCTTCTTGCACCGACATTGTGTCACCGGAGCCGTCCTCACAGTCTCCTTCTTGCACCGGCATTAGGTCACCAGAGCCATCATAATCATAGCCAGCTGCTTCCAGACCATCGGTGTCATTGAGAAACAACGAGTAGACCGCATCACTTCCTCGTGTGATTATGTCCCCCAACAACTCTTCTTGTACTTCGTCTCGGGCGGTGTCCATAGTTTCTTCCAATATTTACAACATGGCAATTATTATTCAAACATGACAGATGGATATATTAGTGGCAAACGTAGAACTAATATTAATTAGTGGCCTCGTCGCTGCTTCTGTAGGGTTTGGGGTGGCCTCGACGCTGCTTCTCTAGGGTATGGGGTGGCCTCGACAATGCTTCAAGGATAAAAAAAGAAGAGGAAGAAGAAAAAAAAGAGGAGAAGAAAGAATAGTGGAGTAAGAACTCCTCTATTCTTTCTTCTCCTCTCTTTTTTCTTCTTCTTCCTCTTTTTTTAGCGGGAACGAGGGTCGTCGAGGGTCACCGAGTGGTAGAGGAAACCCTAAATAGCAAGTATCGTGGGTGTGATATACATGTGG
>NC_041390.1:247775158-247776538 GCF_002162155.2 Triticum dicoccoides | reverse complement strand
GTCGGTGTCGGACACTACATCCACGTCCCACAAGTGACGCGGGTCGACGCCCGCATCACTTGTGGGACGTGGATGTACTGTCCGACACCGACGGCCACATGTATCTCACACCGATGATGCTTGCTATTTAGGGTTTTCTATACCGCTCGGCGACCCTGGACGACCCTCATTCCCGATAAAAAAAGAGGAAGAAGAAGAAAAAAAGAGGAGAAGAAAAGAATAGAGGAGAATAACTCCTCTATTCTTTCTTCTCCTCCTTTTTTTTCTTCCTCTTCTTTTTTTATCCTCTTCTTACTCTCATGTTCGACCCCACCCCTCGTGTTAGTGTTATCGGGAGGGGGTATATCGACCCCCCCACGTGTCGAAGTTATCGGGAGGGGGTATATCGACCCCACCCCACATGTTGAAGTTATCAGGAGTTTATATCGACATGACATACGTACATGCGGGAAAATAATATTATCGGGGATGGGGTATATATATCGACCCCCCCTCGTGTTGAAGTTATCGGGAGTTTATATGGACATGACATACGTACATGGGAAAATAATATTATCGGGGAGGGGGTATATCGACCCCCCTCGTGTTGAAGTAATCGGGAGGGGGTATATCGACCCCCCCTCGTGTTGAAGTTATCGGGAGGGGTATATCGACCCCCCCCCCCACGTGTCGAAGAAAAAAAAGAAGAAAAAAAGATGAGAAGAAGAAAGGAATAGAGGAGAAAAAAGAAAATAGATTATATATTCTATTTTTCTCTTCTTCTCCTCTATTCCTTTCTTCTTCTCCTCTTCTTTTTCTTCTTCTTATTTATTTCTCCTTGTCGTCCTCTCCCCTCTTCTTCTTCTTTCTTCCTCTTCTGATTTCCTTTTTTCCTCTCATTCTTTTTCTTCTTGTTCCTTCTTAAAAATACATGAAGTAGTATTGCTTGTTTTTTTTAAAATAATGTTCAAATAGAAATTTTAGAAAAAAAAGTAAAGGTTTTACCTAATTTATTGTTCATATGAATATGCAAACATTTGCATATTTACAATAATCAATATCTCCAAAAAAATCTATGAACAGAAAAAAATACAATCTATCTTTTGCATACATATACACACATACATATACTATACATATACATATAATCAAGAAAAAACATATATGAATTTGCAAAAAAACAGGGGGGAAGAGGGGGGTGGTGCTGGCCCTGACCAAAGCGAGAGGCGACGGCGGCCCGGGGCAGCGACGACGAGGCAGAGGCGGGGCGGCGACAGCGTAGGGGCATGACGCGGGGCGGCGACGGCGTCGGGCCGGTGCGGGGAGGTGACCGCGACAGCACGGGGTGGCGCGCGACGACGGAGTCCGGGCGGCGCGGGGTGGCGATGGCGTCTGGGCGGC
>NC_041390.1:247773447-247775148 GCF_002162155.2 Triticum dicoccoides | reverse complement strand
TGAGAAGAAGAAAGGAATAGAGGAGAAAAAAGAAAATAGATTATATATTCTATTTTTCTCTTCTTCTCCTCTATTCCTTTCTTCTTCTCCTCTTCTTTTTCTTCTTCTTATTTATTTCTCCTTGTCGTCCTCTCCCCTCTTCTTCTGCTTTCTTCCTCTTCTGATTTCCTTTTTTCCTCTCATTCTTTTTCTTCTTGTTCCTTCTTAAAAATACATGAAGTAGTATTGCTTTTTTTTTAAATAATGTTCAAATAGAAATTTTAGAAAAAAAGTAAAGGTTTTACCTAATTTATTGTTCATATGAATATGCAAACATTTGCATATTTACAATAATCAATATCTCCAAAAAAATCTATGAACAGAAAAAAATACAATCTATCTTTTGCATACATATACACACATACATATACTATACATATACATATAATCAAGAAAAAACATATATGAATTTGCAAAAAAACAGGGGGGAAGAGGGGGGTGGTGCTGGCCCTGACCAAAGCGAGAGGCGACGGCGGCCCGGGGCAGCGACGACGAGGCAGAGGCGGGGCGGCGACAGCGTAGGGGCATGACGCGGGGCGGCGACGGCGTCGGGCCGGTGCGGGGAGGTGACCGCGACAGCACGGGGTGGCGCGCGACGACGGAGTCCGGGCGGCGCGGGGTGGCGATGGCGTCTGGGCGGCGCGGGACGGCGTTGAAGGTAGGGGCAACGACGGCGATAGCGAGGCGCAGAGGGGCAGCCTGGCGGGGAATACGAACTGAATGGAAATTTTCACAAGTGCTAGTTATATAGACGAAACATTGGTCCCGGTTCGTGGCACCAACCGGGACCAATGCCACCTTTAGTCTCGGTTGGTGCCACCAACTGAGACCAAAGTCCTCTTTTCAGCAGCCCAAAGGGCAGGAAGCGGCGGCCTTTGGTCCCGGTTGGTGACACCAACCGGGACTAAAGGGGGGCATTGGTCACGGTTTGTGCCACGAACCGTGACCAATGCCCCCTTTAGTCCCGGTTGGTTCCATCAACCGGGACCAAAGGCCTGCGCCTGCCAAAGGCCTCTTTTCAGCAGCCCAAAGGGCTGGAAGCGGCGGCCTTTGGTCCCGGTTGGTGGCACCAACCGGGACTAAAGGGGGGCATTGGTCACGGTTTGTGCCACGAACCGTGACCAATGCCCCCTTTAGTCCCGGTTGGTTCCATCAACCGGGACCAAAGGCCTGCGCCTGCCAAAGCCGCGGTATGGTGAGAACTGCAGGCCTTTGGGCCTAATCTCACACCGCTATGTCTGTGGGCCTGCTGGGCGTTCTGCGGGCCTGAATCCTGGCCCATGGATGGGCTTCTAGTCGTATTCAGGCCGTGGTGGCCCAGTAGGTGGCATTTTTTTTACTATTTGTTTTCCCATTTCTACTTAGAACTAAATACTTATAGTTTTTTAGTGATTTTTTTCTTTTAGGTCAGAAAATAATAAACTTTCTGTTAGTGCCATTAGTTTTAAAATTTGAATAGTTTAAAATTGATTTTTTTTTAAAATTTGTGTGAATCACTAGTTTATGAATAACTTTACTATGAAAATTGATTTTTGAGTCATTCTTTTTCTTGCTATTCAATATTACTGTGTTTTATCATTATACTCAATTTGGTAATTTTAGTTAGTCATAACAAATATTATAGGCATTTTTTATTTTTTGCTATTTATTTTTTCATTTCTA
>NC_041390.1:247748507-247773437 GCF_002162155.2 Triticum dicoccoides | reverse complement strand
CCTTTAGTCCCGGTTGGTTCCATCAACCGGGACCAAAGGCCTGCGCCTGCCAAAGGCCTCTTTTCAGCAGCCCAAAGGGCGGGAAGCGGCGGCCTTTGGTCCCGGTTGGTGGCACCAACCGGGACTAAAGGGGGGCATTGGTCACGGTTTGTGCCACAAACCGTGACCAATGCCCCCTTTAGTCCCGGTTGGTTCCATCAACCGGGACCAAAGGCCTGCGCCTGCCAAAGCCGCGGTATGGTGAGAACTGCAGGCCTTTGGGTCTAATCTCACACCGCTATGTCTGTGGGCCTGCTGGGCCTTCTGCGGGCCTGAATCCTGGCCCATGGATGGGCTTCTAGTCGTATTCAGGCCGTGGTGGCCCAGTAGGTGGCATTTTTTTACTATTTGTTTTTCCATTTCTACATAGAACTAAATACTTATAGTTTTTTAGTGATTTTTTTCTTTTAGGTCAGAAAATAATAAACTTTCTGTTAGTGCCATTAGTTTTAAAATTTGAATAGTTTAAAATTGATTTTTTTTAAAATTTGTGTGAATCACTAGTTTATGAATAACTTTACTATGAAAATTGATTTTTGAGTCATTCTTTTTCTTGCTATTCAATATTACTGTGTTTTATCATTATACTCAATTTGGTAATTTTAGTTAGTCATAACAAATATTATAGGCATTTTTTATTTTTTGCTATTTATTTTTTCATTTCTACTTAGAACAAAATACTTATAGTTTTTTAGTGATTTCTTTTTTCTTTTAGGTCACAAAAATTATAAACTTTCTGCATTATTTATTTTCTTTTCTTTTTGCTTTTAGTTTTAGAAAAATTATAAACTTTCTGTTAGTGCCATTAGTTTTCAAATTTGAAAACACTTTTTTAGTTTTCTTGTTTTCTTTGTTGCTTTATTTATTATATTTTGTTTCTACTTACAACAAAATACTTATTGTTGCTATTTTTATTTTTTTCAGTTTTTTTGTTTTGTTTTCTGTATTATTTATTTTCTTTTGTTTTTTGCTTTTGTTTTGTTTTGCTTTTAGTGCCATTAGTTTTAGAAAAATTATAAACTTTCTGTTAGTGCCATTAGTTTTCAAATTTGAATAGTTAAAATTTGAATTCTTTGAAATTTGTGTGAATCACAAGTTTGTGATTAACTTTATTAAAAAATGAACATAGATGCACCTATAGAGAAAATTCGACCTAAATTCATAGTTTCCAAATGAACTCTGAAAAAGTTGGCATAGGATACTCGTGTGTTACAAAGTTGGCATGGTATCATCATAATAGTTGCGGGAGAAAGTCTTCACTTTTTGTTCACTTGTGTCATTTGCTTATTGCGCCATAACCATGGATAATCTTCATCGTTTATCAGGATGCTTGGGTCAGCCTTGACATTGAAGGTAGGAATTTCATGAAACTTTTCATAATTTTCAGACATGTCTGTCTTGCCCTCCACTCCCAGGATATCCCTTTTTCTTGAAAGAACTATGTGGCGCTTTGGCTCATCGTATGATGTATTCGCTTCCTTATCTTTTCTTTTTCTCGGTTTGGTAGACATGTCCTTCACATAGATAACCTGTGACACATCATTGGCTAGGACGAACGGTTCGTCAGTGTAACCAAGATTTTTCAGATCCACTATTGTCATTCCGTACTGTGGGTCTACCTGTACCCCACCGCCTAACAGATTGACCCATTTGCACTTAAACAAAGGGACCTTAAAATCATGTCCGTAGTCAAGTTCCCATATGTCCACTATGTAACCATAATATGTGTCCTTTCCGCTCTCGGTTGTTGCATCAAAGCGGACACCGCTGTTTTGGTTGGTGCTCTTTTGATCTTGGGCGATCGTGTAAAATGTATTCCCATTTTTCTCGTATCCTTTGTAAGTCAATACAGTCAAAGATGGTCCCCTGGACAACAAGTACAGCTCATCACAAACAGTGTTGTCACCTCTGAGACGTGTTTCCAACCAACTGTTGAAAGTCCTGATGTGTTCACATGGAATCCAGTCGTCACACTGCTCCGGGTGTTTGGAGCGTATACTGTTCTTGTGTTCATCGACATACGGGATCACCAAGGTAGAGTTCTGTAGAACTGTGTAGTGTGCTTGAGACTAAGAATATCCGTCCCTACATATTATTGAGTCACTTCCAAGAGTGCCTTTTCCAGTCAGTCTCCCCTCATACCGCGATTTAGGGAGACCTATCTTCTTAAGGCCAGGAATGAAGTCAACACAAAACCCGATAACATCCTCTGTTTGATGGCCCATGGAGATGCTTCCTTCTGGCCTAGCGCGGTTATAGACATATTTCTTTAGGACTCCCATGAACCTCTCAAAGGGGAACATATTGTGTAGAAACACGGGCCCTAGGATGTCAATCTCGTCGACTAGATGAACTAGGACGTGCGTCATGATATTGAAGAAGGATGGTGGGAACACCAGCTCGAATCTTACAAGACATTGCGCCACATCACTCCTTAGCCTTGGTATGATTTCTGGATCGATTACCTTCTGAGAGATTGCATTGAGGAATGCACATAGCTTCACAATGGCTAATTGGACGTTTTCTGGTAGAAGCGCCCTCAATGCAACCGGAAGAAGTTGTGTCATAATCACATGGCAGTCATGAGACTTTAGGTTCAGAAACTTTTTCTCTGGCATATTTATTATTCCCTTTATATTCGACGAGAAGCCAGTCGTGACCTTCATACTGAGCAGGCATTCAAAGAAGATTTCTTTCTCTTCTTTCGTAAGAGCATAGCTGGCAGGACCTTTATATTGCTTCGGAGGCATGCCGTCTTTTTCGTGCAAATGTTGCAGGTCCTCCGGTGCCTCAGGTGTATCTTTTGTCTTCCCATACACGCCCAAGAAGCCTAGCAAGTTCACGCAAAGGTTCTGCGTCACGTGCATCACGTCGATTGAAGAGCGGACCTCTAGGTCTTTCCAGTAGGGTAGGTCCCAAAATATAGATTTCTTCTTCCACATGGGTGCGTGTCCCTCAGCGTCATTCGGAACAGCTAGTCTGCTGGGACCCTTTCCAAAGATTACGTGTAAATCATTGACCATAGCAAGTACGTGATCACCGATACGCATGGCGGGCTTCTTCCGGTGATCTGCCTCGCCTTTGAAATGCTTGCCTTTCTTTTGACATTGATGGTTGGTCGGAAGAAATCAACGATGGCCCAGGTACACATTCTTCCTTCATTTGTCCAGGTATATACTTTCAGTGTCATCTAAACAGTGCGTGCTTGTGTGGTATCCTTTGTTTGTCTGTCCTGAAAGGTTATGAGAGCGGGCCAATCGTTGATGGTCACGAACAGCAACGCCTTTAGGTTAAATTCCTCCTGTCTGTGCTCATCCCATGTACGTACACCATTTCCATTCCACAGCTGTAAAAGTTCTTCAACTAATGGCCTTAGGTACACATCAATGCCGTTGCCGGGGGCTTAGGGCCTTGGATGAGAACTGGCATCATAATGAACTTCCGCTTCATGCACATCCAAGGAGGAAGGTTATACATACATAGAGTAACGGGCCAGGTGCTGTGATTGCTGCTCTACTCCCTGAAAGGATTAATGCCATCCGCGCTTAAAGCAAACCATACATTCCTTGGGTCCTTTACAAACTCATCCCAGTACTTTCTCTCGATTTTTCTCCACCGCGACACGTCAGCGGGTGCTCTCAACTTCCCGTCTTTCTTCCGGTCCTCACTGTGCCATCGCATCAACTTGGCATGCTCTTCGTTTTTGAACAGACGTTTCAACCGTGGTATTATAGGAGCATACCACATCACCTTCGCAGGAACCCTCTTCCTGGGGGGCTCACCGTCAACATCACCAGGGTCATCTCGTCTGATCTTATACCGCAATGCACCGCATACCGGGGATGCGTTCAGATCCTTGTATGCACCGCGGTAGAGGATGCAATCATTAGGGCATGCATGTATCTTCTCCACCTCCAATCCTAGAGGGAATACGACCTTCTTTCTTGTGTATGTACTGTCGGGCAATTCATTATCCTTTGGAAGCTTCTTCTGCAGTATTTTCAGTAGCTTCTCAAATCCTTTGTCAGCCACAACATTCTCTGCCTTCCACTGCAGCAATTCCAGTATGGTACCGAGCTTTGTGTTACCATCTTCGCAATTGGGGTACAACCCTTTTTTGTGATCCTCTAACATGCGATCGAACTTCAGCTTCTCCTTTTGACTTTCACATTGCGTCCTTGCATCGACAATGACCCGGCGGAGATCATCATCATCGGGAACATCGTCTGGTTCCTCTTGATCTTCAGCAGCTTCACCCGTTGCAGCATCATTGGGCACATCGTCTGGTTCCTCTTGATCTTCACCAGCTCCCCCCGTTGCAGCATCACCGTATTCAGGGGGCACATAGTTGTCATCGTACTCTTCTTCTTCGCCGTCTTCCATCATAGCCCCTATTTCTCCGTGCCTCGTCCAAACATTATAGTGTGGCATGAAACCCTTGTAAAGCAGGTGGGAGTGAAGGATTTTCCAGTTAGAGTAAGACCTCGTATTCCCACATTCAGTGCATGGACAACACATAAAACCATTCTGCTTGTTTGCCTCAGCCGCATCGAGAAACTCATGCACGCCCTTAATGTACTCGGAGGTGTGTCTGTCACCGTACATCCATTGCCGGTTCATCTGCGTGCATTATATATAATTAAGTGTCCAAATTAATAGAAGTTCATCATCACATTAAAACCAAAGTACATACATAGTTCTAATCTAACAACATATAGCTCTCCAGAGCATCTAATTAATTAAACCATACATTGAAACTATGTAAAACATTTCAATGCGAAAACAAATGCGATCATAATCGCAACCAAGGTAACAAGTGATCCAACGACATAATGATACCAAGCCTCGGTATGAATGTCATATTTTCTAATCTTTCTAATCTTCAAGCGCATTGCATCCATCTTGATCTTGTGATCATCGACGACATCCGCAACATGCAACTCCAATATCATCTTCTCCTCCTCAATTTTTTTATTTTTTCCTTCAACAAATTGTTTTCTTCTTCAACTAAATTTAACCTCTCGATAATAGGGTCAGTTGGAATTTCCGATTCACATACATCCTACATAAATAAAATCTATGTCACGTTGGTCGACATAATTTTCAAAAACAATAAATGAACCAATAGTTATAAAGATAATATATATACCACATCCGAATCATAGACAGGACGAGGGCCGATGGGGGCGGATACCAAAACCATTGCACTATATAAGATACAATAATAAAAGTAAGAAAATAATACAAGTATCTATGTAAACATACAAGTAAGAATATTTTTCCTTTCAGAAAGAAGATAAGAACAAAAGGCTCACCACGGTGGTGCCGGCGATGATCTCGGCGCGGGTGATCGACGGCGGTGAAGACGGGGACGGGGCGTGACGGACCGCTAAACCTAGACAAATATTGAGGAAAATGGAGCTTGGAGTTCGAGCTTGGAGAGGAGAAAGCTTAAGTAGTGTGGCTCGGGCATTCCATCGAACACCTTGTGTGCATAGGAGGTGAGCTAGAGCACCACCAAGCCCTCTCCCCCTCGGCCAGAAAAAAATAGAGCAGTGTGCTCTGCTCTTACGCGATGGGGTATATATAGGCACCTCATTGGTCCTGGTTGGTGGCATGAACCGGGACTAAAGGGGAGCCTTTGGTCCCAGTTCAAGCCACCAACCGGGACCAATGGTGGTGGGCCAGGCGCGAGGCCCACTGGTCCCGGTTCATCCCACTAAACCGGACCAAAAGGACTGGATGAACCGGGACCAATGGCCAACGTGGCCCGGCCGGCCCCCTGGGCTCACGAACCGGGTCCGATGCCCCCATTGGTCCCGGTTCTGGACTGAACCGGGACTAATGGGCTGACTCGGCCTGGACCGTTGCCCCCTTTTCTACTAGTGTTCTGAGGGTTTCAACAAACCTCAATTCAACTTTCGGAAATTTTGGCCATGAGTGCAGATGCAACTATTCCACTCAGGTATTCTAGGGCTGTGACAACTCACCCCTACTAAACAAGAATATTGTCCCGAGATTCAAGTCGTGAGGTAAGAAGACAGAGGGACACAAGCTAACATGATATTTTTGATCCAACTACCCTTCTTAAAGATGTCGACTCCTTGTGTCATATTGATCTTGGCATCTTTTCTTGCGAGATCTTCACCCAAGACGAGGACAAAAGAGCAAGATAACTCTATAGGTATCGATCTTCTTAAAGACCGAGCAAGTCACGATCAACTCACAGAATGAGACGTTGAACATCTCTTGAGCTGAGAAACAAAACACACCTTAAAAAAGGATGGAATTTTGATCTGCGGAATACAACTGCTTTGACCCAATCCTAGATATGGATGAGGTACTGGAGTTTGTTTCTCCTAGTCATTCTGAAATAGAACGGCTCGACGGACCACAAGAATAATAGGCGTCGATGAACACGACTGCACAACTATTCCTGACTATCAATTGATAGACTAGGGCCATAATACAGTTGAGGAGGGTCAACTCAAGGAACATATAACTTTCTGGGTTGTGGATGCATAGATTAGTATGTCGAACCAAGTTCAACATGTTTCTTCCGGATAACCCATGCAGAGAGGTAGGACTAGCAGAGTCACGATTATGAATGGAGAATTCCTCAAGAGTACTCTAATTGTGATCCTTTGGTTCAAATAACTTCTGCCTTAATGGTTCATGGTATTTGGAAGAAGGAAATTCCACGGACCTCGAGGACTGTCGCAAGGTTTCTAATATCCTAATGGAACGAGCAACACAATCTACACGAATTAAGTAGAGTGAATCTAGGGTTCAAGAACCGAGGAAAGAATACCTACTAACTAATAACATCACGAGATGCTTTCGAGAATGGTGGTCAGAATCATCACATCGGGAACACAAAACATGGCTAGATTACTAGGTGACTCCCTAAAACACCTAGGGTCATAATAATAGCTCCAACATATATATAGAGGTAGTAGAGTACCTCAACAGACCATTAGTGTGCTTAATCTGGCCCAAATGCATCAGACTAGTTAGAGACCTGTGATGACTCGGACAACATAACGACTGTAAATGCTCAAAAAGAATTGAGACATCACAATATCAAGGTTCTGAGGCCAACTATGAACATACAGAGGTAGTAGAAACTGAACTGAGACTGGAAACTATCAATCCTACAAGTCTACGGATTAGTAACACGTGATCCTGATAGATAGATGAGAAGTCTAGTTCTTAATCCCCATAGAAGAGAAGAGGGTGACTCAGATCAGAAGGGCATAAGGTAAAGGAGTAAAAAGAGCCTTACGTTCCCTTCCACAATCAATTCCCTTATATAGCTAAAGCATTTCTAGACTCGACTTCGACCAGTTTGGCTTGGTAATCCTACAGGCAGTCAGGCTCTGATACCAAAGCTGTCAGGACCCCGATTCCAAGTCACATCGATCTAGCCGGTAACACCTCATATCACTTTGCGGCCTCACGCACGGTATTCCCACGGGTGTCGCCTTACCATGGCCCAGGACCATTTGCGCCTATTGGCTCACGTATATGATAGTGTCGCTAGCATCCATATGACAGAGAACCAGGGCCGACATGGCTAGTCGTGAACCCAAAGCGGCACTAACCTATGGGGACAGGCATACATGAATCACATCGAGCATGTCGGTCAGCAGCGTGTGAACCCGGGCTATAGCACTGGGCTAACAGGACTCTGGGAACCCGGGCTGTAGCAGGCTAGGCAGGACTCCGAATGTCACCGCGTGACATTTCCCCGAAGGGACAGACACAGGAACGAAGTGAAACACATGCCGGCCAGTCAAGTTTCCTGAGAAGTAGTGCTGGGCTAACAGGACTCCGGTGAACCGGGTTGTAGCGGACTACTGTGGCTCATGGAAGCACTAGACTACATTTCCCCATAAGAGAGGCTGCCAAGGATAAACAACTAGATTGTCGAATCCCACACATACCAAGCATTTCAATCATACACACAATATGCTCGATATGTGTAAATACAACATGGCATCACAACATAACTCTACGACCCAAGTATTTATTCATTAGGCTCCGAGGAGCGAGATATTACAAACATGGGTCTCATGACCCAACAATCATAGCATACAAATCAAAGCACATGCGGAAGCTTAACTTGTCTGAGTATAGACATCTACAAATGAAAAAGGCTAAGAAGCCTGACTATCTACCAGATCCTGCCAAGGGCACAAGATCGTAGCTGAGGTATCAAGCTAAATGTCGAAGTCCACGCGGAACTACTAGTGAGACTGAAGTCTCTCTGGAAAACATAAATTAAGCAAACGTGAGTAGAAAAGTACTCAGCAAGACTTACATCAGAACTAGCTACATATGCATCGGCATCAACAAAGGGATGGTGGGCTTTCACTGCAGCAAGCCAGCTTTGACTCAGTGGCTAACCTGAACTACGACTGCAAGCAACTCTTTTGAGGTGGCGCACACGAGTCCACATATTCACCAATCAATACACCACTATGGATCCGCTCCCATCTACCTATGAGAACGCCATCCATAGCACTCACGCTTATCTGGAGCATGTTAGAGTATCCACTTCCACTTGTCTATGAACTGTTATAGGCAACCTAGAAGTCCTTTACCGCGGACGCGGCTATTCGAATAGTTTTATACCCTGCAGGGGTGTACTTCGTCACACATGTTTCCATCACTTAGCGTCTGCACACAACATGTGCTCGGCAGACTTCAAGAGAAAACCGACGTGGGTGTAGACCACGACCTGACTAACCACAGAAGTCTCTAGTCCAGGTTTATCGCCTATTCAGGTTCCATCCGCAAGGAACTCCGGCCGGGGTGTCCTCAACAGCCCCAAACGATGTGTACAGGGTCCCGAGACGCCAAACGGGAGCCCTGCATACCCGGCCACGGTGTATCTACCGCATCATAGCCAACCCCTAGGGTCAGCGCTACGCACGGCCACCAACACATAACCTATAAACACCAGAAACTAGTTGCAACTCCTGGACACAGGACGAGAGGGGTCAGTAAGTCGAGCGGGGTCATATTTCATGGCCCAATGTGTGGTAGTAGCTGAGGGAGTCCTGGATTAGGGGGTCTCCGGACAACCGGACTATATCATTTGGCCGGACTATTGGACTATGAAGATACAAGATTGAAGACTTCGTCTCGTGTCCGGATGGGACTCTACTTGGCGTGGAAGGCAAGAGAGGCAATACGAATATGTATATCTCCTCCTTTGTAACCGACCTTGTGTAACCCTAGCCCTTTCCGGTGTCTATATAAAGCGGATGGTTTTAGGCCGTAGGACAACATACAATCATACCATAGGCTAGCTTTTAGGGTTTAGCCTCTCCGATCTCGTGGTAGATCTAGTCTTGTACTACCCATATCATCAATATTAATCAAGCAGGACGTATGGTTTTACCTCCATCAAGAGGGCCCGAACCTGGGTAAAACATCGTGTCCCCTGCCTCCTGTTACCATCCGCCTTAGACGCACAGTTTATGACCCCCTACCCGAGATCCGCCGGTTTTGACACCGACATTGGTGCCTTCATTGAGAGTTCCTCTGTCTCATCGCCGTTAGGCTTGATGGATCCTACGATCATCGATAGCGATGCAGTCCAGGGTGAGACTTTTCTCCCCGGAAAGATCTTTGTGTTCGGCAGCTTCGCACTGCGGGCCAACTCGCTCGGCCATATGGAGCAGATCGAAAGTTATGCCCTTGGCCACCAGGTCAGGTTTGGAAGTTTAAACTACACGGCCGATATCCGCGGAGACTTGATCTTCAACTGATTCGAGCCCCTACCTTGTGCGTCACACGGTCACGATCAGTACGATTTAGCTCTACCATCGGACAGTGTTCAAGAGATCGCACCGGCAGCCGCTCCGACCCTCAATTCGGAGCCAGTTGCGCCATCCATGGACTGGTGGATGGACCCCGCCGCGGAAGCCTTATCCTCAGCGGCGATCGAGCCGAACATCGACCTTACCCTGCACAGGAGCCGTTTCATCAAACTGCCGGATCCTTCTCCGGCCACGGACTCCGAACCGCCTGCGCCCGTTCCTAGCGAATCCGATTGGGCGCCGATCATGGAGTTTACCTCCGCGGATATTTTTCAGCACTCACCCTTTGGCGACATACTGAACTCATTAAGGTCTCTCTCCTTGTCAGGAGGATCCTGGCTGAACTATGTCCGGCAGGATTGGGATGCGGATGATGAAGAAATTCGCTGCCCACCCACCACCCACTTAGTAGCCACTGTCGACGACTTAACCTACATGCTCGACTTCGACTCCAAAGACATCGACGGTATGGACGACGATGCGGGAGACGAAGAGGAACCGCTGCCCACAGGGCACTGGACAGCCACCTCATCATACGATATATACATGGTGGACACACCCAAAGAAGGCAATGATGACGAGACAGCGGAGGATGACCCCTCCAAGAAGCAACACAAGCGCCGACGTCAGTGGCGCCGCTCTAAGTCCCGCCAAAGCAAAAGTGGTGATACCGGCACAGGAGATAATAGCACTCCGGATAGTGCCGAAGATGGCTATAATCCCCTCCAGCACAATTTAGGGCAGGAGGATGGAGAGGTCAGCCCTCCTGAGAGAGCGGCAGATGAGGAGGATGATAATTACGCACCTCCCTCCGAAGACGAGGCAAGCTTCGACGATGACGAATTCGTCGTGCCAGAGGATCCCGTCGAACAAGAGCGCTTCAAGCGCCGGCTTATAGCCACGGCAAATAGCCTTAAGAAAAAGCAGCAGCAGCTTCAAGCTGATCAAGATCTGCTAGCTGATAGATGGACTGAATTCCTGGCAGCCAAGGAATACAAACTCGAACGCCCCTCCAAAAGTTACCCAAAATGCAGGTTGCTACCCCGACCGGAGGAAGAAGCGTATGTTGCGGCTGATCGGCCACCCCGTGGCCACGACAGAGAGGCATTCCAGCCAAAAGCTCAGCCCGCACCCCGACGCCATTCAAATAAAAAGGCATGGGGAAATACACCAGACCTGCGAGATGTATTGGAGGACAAAGCAAAACATGCAAGATCAATCTACGGATGACGTGGGCGCGCAACTACGCGAGACGATAATCGTCACGCCGGATACAGTAAAAGTAAATCCGGACGGACCGAGCACAGTGGGCAAGACTCATTAGAGCTGCGCCACGATATAGCCTAGTACGGAGGCGCCGCACACCCTTTATGCTTCACAAACGAAGTAATGGATCATCAAATCCCAGAGGGTTTCAAACCCGTAAATATAGAATCATACGACAGCACAACAGATCCTCCGGTATGGATCGAGGATTTCCTCTTGCATATCCACATGGCACGCAGTGATGATCTACACGCCATTAAATACCTCCCACTCAAACCTAAAGGACCAGCTCGGCATTGGCTCAATAGCTTGCCAGCAGAGTCCATTGGCTGTTGGGAAGATATGGAAGACGCATTCCTCGAAAACTTTCAGGGCACTTATGTGCAACCACCAGATGCCGATGACTTGAGCCACATAATTCAGCAGGTAGAGGAATCGGCCAGTCAATTCTGGACATGGTTCCTAACAAAGAAAAATCAAATCGTCAACTGTCCGGATGCAGAGGCCCTAGCAGCTTTCAAGCACAACATCCGCAACGAGTGGCTAGCCCTCACGACACTCATGACCCGCTTTTGTGCGGGAGAAGATAGCTGGTTGGCTCGCAGTAATAACATATCAAAGAACCATGGCACTTCGGATACCAAGGACGACAATAGCATGTCACGTCGCAACAAACATAAGCGCCGCTTTAACAGCGACAATACTGAGGATTCGGCAGTCAATGCCGGATTCAAAGGCTCTAAACCCGGTCAGCGGTAAAAGCCATTCAAACAAAGTACTCCGGGCCTGTCCAGTGTGGACCGTTTACTCGATCTCTCATGTCAAATACATGGCACCCCAGACAAGCCAGCCAAGCACACCAACAGGGATTGTTGGGTGTTCAAGCAGGCCGGCAAGTTAATTGCCAAAAACAAAAATAAGGAGCCACATAGCGATGACGAGGAGGAGCCCCAGCAGCCAAATACCGGAGGACAGAAGAGGTTCCCCCCACAAGTGCGGACAGTGAACATGATATATGCAACCCACATCCCCAAGAGGGAGCGAAAGTGTGCGCTCAGGGACGTATAGCGTTGGAGCCAGTCGCCCCAAAGTTCAACCATTGGTCCTCCTGTTCGATCACCTTCTATCGCAGGGACCACCCCAATAGTATCCGTCATGGCGTTTATCATTGACGGATTTCACCTCACTCCAGTCCTTATGGATGGCGGCAGCAGCCTGAACCTGCCTTATCAGGACACAATGCGCAAAATGGGTATAGACCCCTCAAGGATCAAACCCACAAAAACGACTGTCGGTGTCAAAACTGGCGGATCTCGGGTAGGGGGTCCCAAACTGTGTGTCTACGCCCGATGGTAACAGGAGGCAAGGGACATGAAGTTTTACCCAGGTTCGGGCCCTCTCGATGGAGGTAAAACCCTACGTCCTGCTTGATTAATATTGATGATATTGGTAGTACAAGAGTAGATCTACCACGAGATCGGAGAGGCTAAACCCTAGAAGCTAGCCTATGGTATGATTGTTGTTGTGTATGTTTTCCTACGGACTAAAACCCCCCGGTTTATATAGACACTGGAGAGGGTTAGGTTTACACAAAGTCGGTTACAATGGTAGGAGATCTACATATCCGTATCGCCAAGCTTGTCTTCCACGCCAAGGAAAGTCCCTTCCGGACACAGGACGGAGTCTTCAATCTTGTATCTTCATAGTCCAGGAGTCCAGCTGGAGGTATAGTCCGGCCATCCGGACACCCCCTAATCCAGGACTCCCTCAGTAGCCCCTGAACCAAGCTTCAACGATGACGAGTCCGGCGCGTAGATTGTCTTCGGCATTGCAAGGTGGGTTCCTCCTCCAAGTACTTCATAGAAGATTTTGAACAAAAAGATAGTGTCCGGCTCTGCAAAATAAGTTTCCACATATTGCCATAGAGAGAATAATATTTACACAAATCTAATCTGCTGACGTATTCCATAGTGTGACACACCACAGCCAAGCCTTTATCCGAGTCGTTTCATTATCCCACCTCAGTGCGTCATGCGAGGCGGTTTCCTTGGCACGTCTTATTAAAGAAGAGATCGTGTCCCCTTATTCCAGGATTCTCATCAGTACGGGCATGGGTAACCCAACCGCGCCATTGATTACGGCGCTTGGAGATAAGCGAGTTTTACCAGGCTGGTGGGGACATGTAGTTGCGTCCACCCATATAAGGGGATAAGGATCCACCTTTTCACCTACGCCTTCTTCCTCCCTTGCTTATCCATTCTCGCGCACTAGAGCTCCAGCGCCCACGTCCGCACTCCCCACCTCAACCTTCTCCAGCCATGTCCAGAGCGGGAGGCAAATGGATGGTCTCCTCCGTCACGGAGGGACACATCAAAAAACTGAGGAAGGCCGGATACTTGTCTAACGACATTCCGTACCGGCTTCCCGAAAAGGGGCAGCTCATCCCCACCCCTAGCCCCATGAGAGGGTGGTGTTCCTCCCCCATTTCCTCCGCGGACTGGGCTTCCCTCTTCACCCATTTGTCCGGGGGCTCATGTTCTACTATGGCCTGGATTTCCACGATCTGGCCTCGAACTTTGTCCTCAACATCTCGGCGTTTATCATCCTGTGCGAGGCTTTCCTCCGCATCCGCCCCCCATTTCGGCCTATGGCTCAAGACTTTCAATGTCAAGCCGAAGGTGGTGCGCGGCCACCAGGCGGAGTGCGGAGGCGCCATGGTGGGCAAGATGGCCAACGTCTTATGGCTCGAGGACTCCTTTGTGGAGACCCTGAAGGGGTGGCAATCGGGGTGGTTTTACATCACCGAGCCGCGCGACCCCGAATGGGTCGCAGCCCCCGAGTTTCGATCCGGACCCCCTATGCGGCTCACCTCTTGGAAGGAGACGGGCCTGCTGTGGGGTAAAAAAGGAGAGCTGACCGGACTCCAAACATGCGTCCAAACCCTGGTGGACAAGAAGCTCAAACTTGTCAACGTAGTCCAGGTTATGCTCATCCGTCTGATCCTCCCGTGTCAACAACGGGCTTTCAACCTGTGGGAGTTCGACCCGGCACGGCACCAAACTCTGAGCAGGCTCTTCGACACAACGTACGAAGATGCCTAGAAGGTGCTTTTCAAGGGTGCCGAGGCCCCCGCATCCGCTACCGAGGATCGCGGATTCAGTACGCAGCGTCACGCTCATGCGGTAAGCTATTTTTTCCTTTTACAGGGTATCAGTTTTTTCATAGTTTGACTCCATGCGGGATTTAAGCTCCCTTACCTTTGACAGGATTGGCAGGTGACGTCCGGACAGATCAACTGTCCGGCTCCTTTGCCCGAAGGCCTAGCGGACGCTCGCTTGGCGAAGCTGCTGGTTCCGGCACCCTATGTGGTGACGGAGAAGAAGGCCACGAAAAAGGCCACGGGGACTCGAAAGAGTGCCCGCCGCCAAGAGGTGTCGGACGCATCATCCGACGGTTCCGAGGCGCATTCCTCCCGTGAAGACGAGGAGGAAGAAGAAGAGACCTCTCCCCCTCCAACGGGAGGAGAGAAGAAAAGGAAGGCCGCCCTCTCTGGGGAGGCCGGACGGTCCAAGAAGGGGAAAACCCTTCCTCCGGACTACTCCACCGACGCCGACGACGGCGGAGAGGAGTGGCCGCCCAGGGCCAAGCCCCTGGCAAAATCGTAAGTATCCGGATAAGAGTAATTCATAGTATTCATTTATTGCATAGCTTTCCCTTATGTCGAATATGTTTATGCAGCCCACCCAAAGACCGGCTCGACACGTCGTCGAGCGGCTCACTGGTCTCGTCGGATGTGAACTCGCTTCCGACAGCTTCCTCCCCCGCCCTACGGACAACACCGAAGTGTTGTCCCAACAGGTTCCAAGCCGGGAGGAGGTGGTCCTGGAGGCGGCGCAAGGCGACCTCCCGGACTCCAGGAGTAAAGGGGATGAAACCCCCCAGGGCTCCAAGTCCGGTTCTAGGCCGGACACCGCTCCGGAACCTTCAAAGGTTCCAGAGTCCCGCGGGGGACCTCCTTCCAAGAGGAGCAAGCCCACCGTGCCGGTGACCCCCGTCCAACTGGAGGCGTCGGACAATCTGTTGGAGGCACTCCAAGGCGCCTCCATCGACGAGGAGCACCGCGCCATTATGAGTGCGGTGGTCCAGAAGGTTCAGTCCGCCAAGAGCGGACTGACTGAAGCTTGTACTAGCCTTTTAACAGGCTTTGAGGTAAGTAAAGAATGTGTAAATAATATTACCATATAGACAGTAGCCCCTGATGCTCTCTTTGGCATTCGAGAAGAAAAGCCGAATAGAGGATCAAATAAAATTCGCAGGAGTCTAACAAAAAGGAGTCAATATGCGTATGCAGGCTTCTCTACTTGCGTCCACCGCACTGACTGCGGAAGTGGACACGCTAAAGTAGAACCTCGAGCGGTCCGAGCAAGAGCTCGAGCGTGCCAAGAAGCAGCTCGAGGACAATGAAGGTAAAAAATAACTTGTTTAAATATATATAAAAAGGTGCAATTGCCAAAAATGACAGGATTATCGTGGCTATTGTAGGGGCCACGTCTGAGGTGGCGACCCTTAAGCAAGCGCTGGTCGAGGCCGAGAAGAGGGCGGCCACGGAGCGCACCGAGCGGGAGAAGTATGAGGCCGAGGTTGGCAAGGTACGGCAAGAGCTCCAGGCTCTCATGGAAAAACATTAGAGTTTGGAGCTTGACTCAAAGACGCGAGCGTCCGAGCTCGCGGTGGCTATTGAAAATGCCAAGTATGCCAAGGCCGAATCCCAGAAGACCCTCCAGGAGTTGGATGAGGTGAAGAAGATAGCGGAGGGTAAGGCATTCTTTATGCAAAGCAAACACATAAACGTGAGTTACTTGTTACTTACCCGAATCCGGAGCTCTCCAGGAGCGTTCGCAGATCTTCCCCGGAGTGTGTCCGATGCCGCCACATTCTATCGAGCCGAGGAGGGAAGCTTGACAGAGAAGGTGTTCTAGTCTCAGTATGCTAAGGCCGGACACCCCGTGCCACTGAGCGACCAGCTGAAGCAACTGCTCGAGCTCCACAAGGCGGCCGAACAGGCCATGAAGGGCCTCATAGTTGGGCTGTGGCCTGGAAGGGCTCTGCCTGGGAGCTATTTTGGGATGGTGCGCCGGCTGGTGGAGGCCTGTCCAAGGCTCGAAGTCATCAAGTGCTCCGTCTACATTGAAGGTGCCCGTAGGGCCCTTGCCCATGCTAAGGTGCACTGGGGCAAGCTGGATGCTGAGAAGCTTGTGAAGGACGGGCCACCGCCGGGGAAAGAACTATTATAAGGATGTTCTGAAGGGTGCCTGCCTTGTGGCGGATGAATGTTCTAGGGATGTAATTTTTGAGTGAAACTTGCTCATTTTGTCCTGTGCGTTGAAAACTTGTTCATATGCGCTAAGCAATGCTGTTGGAATTTAAAATATTACCTTCTATGCGGCTGTTTATCAATTCTGAGAGATGGCAAGTAGTCGGCTTCTGCCCCCGTGCCGCTAGTGCTGGGGTGTTCGAGGATAAACCTGAGCGCTCTTTTTCCCATGTTTGGGTCCTTTGAGGGAGGCGCTCAGCCCAACGAACAAGGCAATCGGACTATAATGCGTGAACACTCTCACTTAGCCATGGAATTCTATAATTTTATATTTCGGCGAAGCCCCTGGTATTCGGAAGACCGTGTTCGGGGCACTATCCACGCCTTGGCCGGATAGAGCCAGATCCTCGCTCTAAGCGGCATAAGTCTTTAGGGACTCAAAAAACCTCTCGAACAGCGACCAGCTCTCGCTTCATCATGACAGTCAGTTTTAGCTTTCTCCACTGAGGTGCTCGAGCAAGCTCAACTGGGGCACAATCGCAGTGGTTCTCCTAGTGCTACCTTAGCCGATATAGCGGAACGTAAGGCACCAAAACATAGGAGCCGGGAAAACCCAACTATTGACCCAAGACATGATTCGGACCCGATGCATATAATGCTATAAGTTCGGGGTGCCGCACTCGTTAAAGTGTTCAGACTTCTCACACCATATTGAGGGGTACTAAAGCCCCTGGCGTATTTTGGTCGTACCAAAGTGTATGGATGCAACATGTCGTTAAGGAACATATATTAAAAAAGAGTAATGCAAAAATAGACAAAAGCTATGCATTGTTTATTAAAGAGGGCTGCAATCAAAGCAGAACGATACAAATAATGCGATAAGCAAAAGGTTGGACTATGTAACATGTCCGTTCCAGGGGCAAGCTGCAGAATAGTATGCGAAACAGGTATATTGTTCATGATAGAGACCACCAGGGAGTTCCGTAATGCGGCGTGGCTTGTCTGCTTCCCTGGTTCTTGCATCATTTGTGCGGCAATGGAACTGCCGAACGGGCCTTCCGAAGAGTGGAGTCCTGAAAGTAAGAGAAAATTAAAAAATCGGCAGCCCCTGGTGCGGTTTAAGCCGTGTTTCGGGCGTGTCGTGATGGTTCCCCTCCCCCTGTACCCATGGTATTTCTAGAGCGTAGTTATGTACGCGAAGTACTGGTATCGCATTTTTGCGAGGGCTGGGGTTGGGGCCGCATTGCTATGCCTGCTCGGGTCATGCCAGGCGGTCTTGTTGTAGGTTCCTCCGGGCGTGCTTGACGGTGTCCGGTCGTTTAATGGCCGGACTGGAGAACTGCCTGGAGAGGCTGCTTTGTACTTCTGCTGTAAGGGCCGCCGTGTGCTCCTCCGTTCGGAGGGAGCGTTTGGTGTTTCCATTGACTGTAATTACTCCTCGAGGGCCTGGCATTTTGAGCTTAAGGTATGCGTAGTGCGGTACCACATTGAACTTGGTGAATGCGGTTCGCCCGAGCAGTGCGTGATAGCCACTGCGGAATTGGACCATGTCGAAGATTAACTCCTCGCTTCGGAAATTATCCGGAGATCCGAAGACCACTACAAGTGTGACTGAGCCTGTACAGTTGGCCTCTACACCTGGTATTACGCCTTTAAAGGTCGTTTTGGTGGGCTTAATCCTCGAGGGATCTATGCCCATTTTCCGCACTGTATCCTGGTAAAGCAGGTTCAGGCTGCTGCCGCCGTCCATAAGGACTCTAGTGAGATGAAATCCATCAATAATAGAGTCTAGAACCAATGCAGCGAATCCACCATGAAGGATGCTAGTGGGATGGTCCCTTCGATCAAAGGTGATCGGGTAGGAGGACCATGGGTTAAACTTTGGGGTGACTGGCTCTACCGCGTATACGTCCCTTAACGCGCACTTCCGCTCCCTTTTGGGGACGTGGGTTGCGTATATCATGTTCACCGTCCGCACTTGTGGAGGAAAACCCTTATGTCCACTGTTGTTCGGCGGTCGGGGCTCCTCGTCGTCATCGCTATGCAGCCCCTTGTCTTCATTTTCGGCGTTTAACTTGCCTGCCTGCTTGAACACCCAACAATCCCTGTTGGTGTGATTGGCCGTCTTTCCGGGGGTGCCATGTATTTGGCACAAGCGGTCGAGTATTTGGTCCAAACTAGATGGGCCCCTGGGATTCCTTTTGAATGGCTTTTTCCGCTTACCGGATTAGAGCCTCTAAATCCGGCATTAACTGCCGTATCCTCAGCATTGTCGCCATTAATGTGGCGCTTCTGCTTGTTGCGACACGACCTGCCACTACTGTCCCTGGTATCCGAATTACCAGGGTTCTTGGTCATATTGTTGCTACGAGCAAGCCAGCTATCTTCTCCCGCGCAAAAGCGGGTCATGAGTGTCGTGAGTGTTGCCATAGACTTCGGCTTTTCCTGTCCAAGGTGCCGGGCAAGCCACTCATCACAGATATTATGCTTGAAGGCTGCTAGGGCCTCAGCATCCAGACAGTCGACTATTTGATTTTTCTTTGTTAGGAACCGTGTCCAGAATTGCCTGGCCGATTCCTCTGGCTGCTGAATTACGTGACTTAGGTCATCGGCGTCTGGCGGTCGCACATAAGTGCCCTGGAAATTGTCATGGAATGCGGCTTCCAGGTCCTCCCAACAACTGATCGATCCTGTTGGCAAGTTGTTAAGCCAATGCCGAGCTGGTCCTTTAAGCTTGAGTGGGAGGTATTTGATGGCGTGGAAATCATTACCGTGGGCCATGTGGATATGAAGGAGATAATCCTTGATCCATACCGCAAGATCTGTTGTCCCATCATATGATTCGATATTTACGGGTTTGAAGCCCTCGGGGATTTGATGATCCATTATTTCGTCTGTGAAGCATAGTGGGTGTGCGGCGCCTCTATACTGGGCTATATCCCGACGTAGCTCCAATGAGCTTTGTCTACTGTGTTCAGCCCTGCCGAATTTGTGGCCGGCGTGACGGTTACTGTCTCGAGCTGTGGGGCCCCACGCGATCCGTAGATTGATCTTGTTTGCCTTGCCTTGTCCTCCAACATATCTCATAAGTCCGGCGCATATTCCCGTGCCTTGGTACGGGGTGCGGCTTGAGTGGAGGGCCGAGAGGCCTCTCTGTCGCGGCCACGAGGTGGCCGGTCGGCCGCATCAAGTGCTTCCTCCTCTAATCGGGGTAGCAACCTGCGCTTTGGGTAGCTCTTGGAGGGGCGTTCGAGTTTATGCTCTTCGGCCGCAAGGACTTCAGTCCATCCGTCGACTAGCAAATCTTGATCAGCTCTAAGCTGTTGCTGTTTTTTCTTGAGGCTTCTTGCCGTGGCCATAAGCCTGCGTTGAAAACGCTCTTGCTCGACGCGATCCTCTGGCACGACAAATTCGTCGTCAGCGAGGCTTGCCTCGTCTTCGGAGGGAGGCATATAATTATCGTCCTCGACCTCTTTGTCTGCCGCTTTCTCATGAGGGCTGGTTTCTCCATCCTCATGTGCTAAATCTTGCTGGAGGTGGTTTTCTTCGGCACTTTCCGGAGTATTATTATCTCCCGTGCTAGAATCACCGTATTTGTTTTGGCGGGATTTTGAGCGGCGCCGCTGACGCCGGCGCTTAGGCTGTTTCTTGGAGGGGTCATCCTCCGCTGTTCCATCGCCATCTCCTTCTTTTGGGGTGTCCACCATGTATATGTCATATGACGAGGTGGCTTTCCAGGGCCTGATAGGCGCTGGTTCTTCATCGTCTCCTTCATCGGCGTCCATACCGTCGAAGTCGAGCATGTCAGTTAAGTCGTCGACAGTGGCTACAAAGTGGGTGGTGGGTGGGCTTTGAATTTCTTCATTGTCCGAATCCCAACCTTGCTGACCCTAGTCCGGCAAGGGCTCTCCTGATAAAGAGAGAGACTTCAGTGTCTTCAGAATATCACCGAAAGGCGAGTGCTGAAAGATGTCCGCGGCAGTAAACTCCATGATTGGCGCCCAATCGGATTCGATCGGCAGGGGTGCGGAGGGTTCGGAGTCCGGCTCCTTGGAGTCACGAGTCTCGCAGAGTACGGGGCTAGTGTTCGGCTCGATCGTCGTTGGGATCGCAGCCCCCGAGACAGCGTCCAACCACCCATCCCCGATCGGCGCAGTTGGCTCCGAATTAAGGGTCGAAGCCGATGCAGGTGCGGCCTCCAGGGCAATGTTCGGCGGTAGAGCTAGATCATGCTCGTCGTGACAGTGCGGCGCGCTCAGCAGTGGCTCGAATCCGTCGAAGATCAAGTCCCCGCGGATGTCAGCAGTGTAGTTTAAGCTTCCAAATCTAACCTGACGGCCAGGGGCATAGCTTTCGATCTGCTCCAGATGGCCAAGTGAATTGGCCCGCAGTGCGAAGCCGCCGAAGACGAAGATCTGTCCGAGGAGGAAGGTCTCACCCTAGACTGCATCGCCATTGATGATCATAGGAGCCATCGAGCCTGACGGCGATGACAAAGAGGAACTCCAAATGAAAGCACCAATGTCAGTGTCAAAACCGGCGGATCTCGGGTAGGGGGTCCCGAACTATGCGTCTAGGTCGGATGGTAACAGGAGGCAAGGGACACGAAGTTTTACCCAGGTTCGGGCCCTCTCGATGGAGGTAAAACCCTACGTCCTGCTTGATTAATATTGATGATATAGGTAGTACAAGAGTAGATCTACCACGAGATCGGAGAGGCTAAACCCTAGAAGCTAGCCAATGGTATGATTGTTGTTGTGTATGTTGTCCTACGGACTAAAACCCATCGGTTTATATAGACACCGGAGTGGGTTAGGGTTACACAAAGTCGGTTACAATGGTAGGAGATCTACATATCCGTATCGCCAAGCTTGCCTTCCACGCCAAGGAAAGTCCCTTCCGGACACGGGACGGAGTCTTCAATCATGTATCTTCATAGTCCAGGAGTCCGGCTGAAGGTATAGTCCGGCCATCCGGACACCCCCTAATCCAGGACTCCCTCAACGACCTTTAAAGGCGTCATACCAGGTGTAGAGGCCCATTGCACAGGCTCAGTCACATTGGAAGTGGTCGTCGGATCCCCGGATAACTTCCAAAGCGAAGAGTTAATCTTCGACATAGTCCCGTTCCACAGTGGTTATCATGCACTGCTCGGGCGAACCGCATTTCCGAGATTCAACGCGGTACCGCATTATGCATACCTCAAGCTCAAGATGCGAGGACTTCGGGGGGTCATTACAGTTAATGGAAACACAGAGCGCTCTCTCCGAACGGAGGAGCACACTGCGGCTATCGCAGCGGAAGCGCAAAGCAGCCACTTAAGGCAATCCACTAGTTCGGCGTTTAAGGACCCGGACACCTTCAAGCGCGCCCGGAGTAATCGGCAACAGGACCGCCTGGCACGTCCCGAGCTCGCATAGCAATGCGGCCCCTACCCCGGCCCAAGCCACACGGCAAAACTCGTGTCGCGCGTACATAATTACACATTAAAAATACCATGGGCACAGGTAGGGAGGGGGCACGACTGCGGCATGCTCCAAGACGCGGCTTAAACCGCACTAGGGACTTCTCGCTTTGTTATTTTCCTATTTCAGGACTTTAATCTCTGGAAACCCTGTCCGGCAGTATGATTGTCGCACACATGATGCAGCAACTAAGGAGGCAGAAAGCTACAACACACCACGGAACTCCCAGGTGGATTACGACAACGAGTGAAATACCTGCTTTAATATTATTCCTCAGCTTGCCCTTGGAGGGGACATAGTCCTACTTTTTGCTTATTGCACTACCTGTATCATTTTGCTTTAACACACCCTTTTGAATAAATAAACAATGCATAGCTTGAGTCTATTTTCACATTTTTCTTGTATATATGTGTTCATTAATGGCACGTTGCCACCGTACACTTTGGTACGGGCAATACACCAGGGGCTTAAGTACCCCACAATATGGTGTGAGAAGTTCGAACACTTTCACAAGTGCGGCACCCCGAACTTATAGCATTATATGCATCAGCTCCGAATCATTTCTTTGGTCAATAGTTGGGTTTGCCCGGATCCCATGTTTTGGTACCTTACGTTTCGCTATATCGGCTAAGGTAGCACTGGGAGAACTACTGCGATTGTGCCCCGGTTCTGCTGGGCTAAGCACCTCAGTAGAGAAAGCTAAAACTGACTATCATGATAAGGCGAGAGACTGGTCGCTGTTCGAGAGGTTTTCGAGTCCTTAAAGACTTATGCCTCTTAGAGCGAGGAGTCAGCCCTGTCCGGCTTAAGGCGTGTATCCCGCCCCAGATTCGGCCTTCCGAATACTAGGGGCTTCGCCAAAACTTAAAATTATAGAACTCCATGGCTAAGTGAGAGTGATAAAGCATTATAGTCTGATTGCCTTGTTCGTTGTGCTGAGCACCTCCCTCGAAGGACCCAAAAATGGGAACAAGAGTGCTCAGGTTTATCCCGAACAACCCATCACTCGTGGCATGGGGGCAGAAGCCGACAACTAGCCATCTCTCAGATTTGATAAATAGCCGCACAGAAGGTAATATTTTAAATTCAAACAAGCGTTGCATAGTGCATACGAACAAGTTTTCATAAATACAGGATTACACAAGCAAATTTACTCGAATATTATGTCTTTCGTACACTCGTCCACTACGAGACGGGCACCCTTAAGGACACCCTCATAGTACTTCTCGGGGTGACGATGCGCCTTGCCCTCGGGCGGCCCTTCCTTAATCAGCTTCACGGCGTCCAGCTTGGCCCATTGCACCTTCACACGGGCGAAGGCCCGGCATGCACCTTCGATGCAGATGTACCGCTTGATAACTTCCAGCCATGGGCAGGCGTCGCCAGGCCACATCCGGACTATCAAGCCCTTCATGGCCTGTTCGGCCGCCTTGTGTAGCTCAACCAGCTGCTTTAGCTGGTCGCTCATAGGTACTGGGTGTTTGGTCCTAGTATACTGGGCCCAGAACAACTTCTCCGTCGAGCTTCCCTCCTCGGCCCAGTAAAATTTTGTGGCATCTGACACGCTACGAGGAAAATCTGCGAATGCTCCTGGAGAGCTCTGGATTCGGGTAAGTAACATGTAATTTACTTTCACATGCTTACTTTGCATATAGAATTCCTTACCCGCCGCTATCTTCTTCATCACATCAATCTCCTGGAGGGCCTTTTGGGCTTCGGCCTTGGCATTCTTTGCGCTCTCGAGGGCCGAGGCAAGCTCAGACTCTCGCGTCTTCAAGTCAAGCTCCAACCCCTCGTGCTTCGTCACGAGAACGTGGAGCTCTTGCTGCACCTCGCCCACCCGAGCCTCATGCCTTTCCTGTTCGGTGCGCTCCTTGGCCGCGTTGTTTTCAGCCTTGGATAGCGCTTGCTTTAGGATCGCCACCTCAGTCATGGCACCTGGCAAATTTACGATGATCCTGTCATTTTGCAATCGCATTCTCTTTATACCTATCCATAGACTAGGTACTACTTACCTTTGTTCTCCTCAAGCTGCCTCTTGGCAAGGCCGAGCTCGTCCTTGGACCCTTTAAGGTCCTGCTTTAGTGCGGCGACCTCCGCAGTTAGTGCGGCAGAGGCCAGCAACGAAGCCTGCATACGCATATTGACATACTTATATTAGACTCCTGCGATATTGTTTGATCCTCTGTTCGGCTTTTCTTTGTGAACACCGGACAGAGAATCAGGGGATACTGTCTATGCGGTAATACTTTTCATATATTTTAAATACTTACCTCAAAGCCTGTTAGAAGGCTGGCACAGGCTTCAGTCAATCCGTTTTTGGCGGACTGAACCTTCTCGATCACCGCACTCATAATAGTGCGGTGCTCTTCGTCGATGGAAGCACTGCGAAGTGCTCCCAACAGATTGTGCGGTGCCTCTGGATGGACAGAGGTCACCGGCACTGGCATCTTGCCCCTCTTGGAAGGAGGCCGCCTGCTCGAGTCCGGAACCACTTGAGGTTCCGGCGCCGTGTTCGGCTGAGGGCCGAACTCGGAGCCCTCGGGGGCTCTGCTCCCTCTGTTCTCGGTGTCCGGAAGGTCGCCTTGAGGCGCCTCCGGGACTGTCTCCCCTCGACCCGGTGCCTCTTGAGACAATACCTTGGCGTTGTCCGTAGGGCAAGGGGAGGTGGCGGTCGGAAGTGGATCGCTATACATATCCGATGAGCCCAGGGAGCCGTCCGACGATACGTCGATACGGGCTCGGGGCGGTCTGCATAGTAATAATTCGGTGTTAGGAGAAGCAGTGCGACAAAGGAATTCTATGAGTTAATCTGGTATCCGAATACTTACGACTTCGCTAGGGGCTTGGCCCTGAGCAGCCACTCGTCTTCGCCTTCGGCGGCGGTGCTGGAGAAGTCCGGAAGGTGAGTTCTTCCCTTCTTGGACCCTTCGGCCTCCCTAGTTGGGGCAGCCTTCCTTTTCTTGTCTGCCCCGTTTGGAGGGGGAGCATCTTCGTCTTCCTCCTTGTCTTCGGG